>NW_027203493.1:32325000-32636980 GCF_024711535.1 Dipodomys merriami | reverse complement strand
GCATTTGAATAGATTAGAACACAAAAAGGAAGTCACTGTATCTCCAGAATCTAGCACATAACTGACCTGTGGGGGTTTGACATACTCACTGATTATGTATAGCTTTCAATGAACCATGTGATTTAGGTCACAATGCTTAGCATCTGTGTGCCGGGCACTGCTCTTGGCATCACAGGTCCAGAGGTGACATAGGACAAGTGTCTGCTGTCATGAGACAGGTTTTCTAGATAGGAGACATCTGACATGTTATCAGGCATGAGCATGCTGTGAAGTCAAATGAGAAAGTGATAGAGGCTGATGAATCAGGCAGGGTGGACAGGAATGGCCTCTCCAACAATCAGTGCACTGTGAGCCTGTGGGGGAACATCATAACCATGTCCATTGAGGTGACTGCAGCACTATCAGCGGAGCCCTCGACACATGCTGTGAATTCTGTTGTTGGTTTGCATTACCTTCTTCTCCAGCAAGAGATCCCTACTGAGTCTTCTTTCTGACTATTGCCATCCTGGGCCATCTGGCCTGGCCACCCCTAGTTCTCCTCCAGCCTTAGACCCTAGCCTCCAGGACCTGTGTTGCCTGTTGTCTTTTCTTTGTCCTCAGCTTCAGGTTTTGCTCAGTCCCTTCTACATCATCCCTGGTGTTCTCCCTGATGAGCTCATTCATACATCCTCTGTCCTTTGGGCCCAGCCCACCCACCCACTGCCAGACTCTTCCCGCCCTTGGTCCAGGCCTCTCAGTTGGCGCCACTTCCTAATTTATCCTTGGACCATCCTTTCCCCAGCTGTCCTATTGCACCATCTCCCAGATCGCAAAGAGCCTTTCTTCTCAGTTATGTTGTTGCCCTTCTCTCTCCTCATTCCTTTATTTAGGACTCATCATTTGGAATTTTTTTTTAAAACAAAAGCCTCTTAATTGGTCATCCTGTCCATCTTTATCCTCCCTCATCCCACCTCCACAGTCTTGTGAACATGTTGTTTCTAATTCACACCTCCATCGAGACTTTCTTTTGCTTAAAACTTCCCACGGGCTCCTCAGTACTAGCAGATAAAAGCCACAGGCCCTTCAGTGAGACTGCCGTCTTCCCATAACCTGGCTTCTAGTCGCCTTTCTCCTGGTGCTTTTTCTCTAATTTACAGTGCTAACCCCAGTACAGCCACCAGCGACCATTACTTCTGGTGCCTCTGCCAGTGCTGGGGTCTTCTCCTGGGAACGACCTGACCTCTGCTCCTTGTCCAGGTGACTCAGCTTGTCACCCTCTACCTTTCTCCCCTGACCTGGAACTGACCTTCCTCCTGCCTTCCAGAACACCCTGTTTTCTGTTGCAAAGCACTTATCTGAGTTGCTGTTGACTTACTTATCTGAGCTCCTTAAGGGAGGGGGTGAATACATTCACCCACAATCTCTGTGTTCCCAATGCCAAGCACAGGAAGTGTACCTGGCTCAGGAAGTGTTTGTTGTAAAAGTGAGCATAGCAAAGTCTGTTTGTACAGCTATACAGCAGCTTTGTAACATGATCAAATGTATTTAACATGGAGGTTCATTGGCCGTTGGGTTTGGTGGGGCCCATTCTTTTCTTCAAGTACAGAGCAGGTTGCTCTAGACCTTGGTGTGTAGCTGCCTGCCTATTGGTTCTCCCAGCATATTGAAACCTCAGAAATGTTACTTCCCTGTGTTCTTTGCCTCTGACTTTTTCTCTTTCTTTCCTTCCTTCCTTCCTTCCTTCCTTCCTTCCTTCCTTCCTTCCTTCCTTCCTTCCTTCCTTTCTTCCTATGTCTTTTCTCTCTTTTCCCTCCCTCTCTCCCTCCCTCCCTCCCTCTCTTCCTTCTTCCTTCCTTCCTTCCTTCCTTCCTTCCTTCCTTCCTTCCTTCCTTCCTTCCTTCCTTCCTTCCTTCCTTTTTTCCTTTCCTTTTCTTTTTGCTCCTGTTGTCTATGGAATAAGTGCAGTTCAAAATGAAAAATAATCCATCAAGGAATTCTCAGGGATGAGTTCCACTTAGCTTGGTCTTAAATGAATCCAAGATTCCCTAATGTAGCCAAAACATTGATTCTTGCCAATCACAGTGTGATAACTCTCCCCACCTCCCCACCAGTCCAGCTGAGAATATGTTTTAGACTAAGGATGAGAATCTTGAGGGTCCTGTGGACACCAAGGGCATCTTTACCCCCACTTGTGAAGTCCTCAGAGATTGTGTACTAAGGAGTAACATAGATAGGAAGAAACTTCGACCCAGTTCGGGGTTGGGGGCCAGTGCCCATGCTCCCCACAGGAGCTGGGACAGTAGTGTCTATAGCAAATGCATTCACATTTTCACGAGGATTTCATCTGGCTGCTCATCTTCTTCACTTTCTACTTCTGCCACAGAACTGGAAGATAGGCTAGTATGCAGCTTTTATTTGGGACTTGCAGTAAGTGCAGAAGGCTTCTCAGAGGAGAGCCAGTCTTGGTACAGGTATCCTGCTGACCAGGGTGCTCCAGGAGGTCAGTGAAGCTGCTTTCCTTGTCCAGAAGTGCTAAGCCTCTGCCACCCCTGTGGGGACTAGCCTCCACGGCTTCTTCTATGTGGAATGCATTTTCTTTCCTGTTTGCCTAGTTCTCATCTGCTCCCCCTCACATTGCAAGTCTTCCATGACTCCTGATAAAAGGCTGGGTCTTGTCATCATCTCTCCCATGTCTATACCACTGCGGATTGTCTGCTCACCTTGTGTCAAGCACGATCAAAGTGTTGTAGTGGACCCCAAAGACAACATATGAGGAAAGTGAGGGCCCAGTGGACTGAGTCTGTGACAGAATAGCACCAGGCTCTAGAGAAGGCCTGTGGGTATGTGTTCTTTTCCATTCATCTACGCCCCACAGGCTCTCTGCCACATGCCCCAGCAGCCCCACTCATCCCTCAGCACTCATTACAGAGGTCAGCTTGCATTTACTTGTGTGGTTGTTAGATTAGTGAATGTTTATTCCTGCTCTGAGTGGTCCCTGTAGGCCCTAGGGCAGGA
Source organism: Dipodomys merriami (assembly GCF_024711535.1). Taxonomy (NCBI): domain Eukaryota; kingdom Metazoa; phylum Chordata; class Mammalia; order Rodentia; family Heteromyidae; genus Dipodomys; species Dipodomys merriami. The sequence continues at coordinate 32,633,986 of NW_027203493.1, read as the reverse complement.
GGAGTACCTAGACGTAGGTAGGTGTTCCACACTGGGATGGCCAACAATCTGAAAGGCTGTCATACTCACACTTGTGGGCATCTTCTTGTCTCTTGCATCACAAAAGACTGGGTTCTGGCTGTGGACTGGACTCGACTCTTTGGAGCTACCTGGCAGGGTGCCTGGGGTTCAGGCTTCAGCTTCACCCCCACTTTCTTTGTCAGAGCCAACTGTGCTAAGGAGGCATCCATGCCTCCAGGGAGTCTGATTCTTCTGCCACTGCCTTTGTGCTTTTCTCTACCCTGCACCCACCTCTTGTCCATCTGTAAGGAAGGGAACCCCCTGGCCTCTGGGGCAGAGTCAGCTGCCCTTCCTGCTACACTCTGAGGATGACTGACTTGAGCAGGTCCGAATGACCTGCATGCCTGCTTACCTTAGCAGGTGAGCTCTCCAGGTGCTCTTCAGAAGGAGAACAGTTCTGGCTGTGGTCTCTGTGGTGGGAAAGCACCTTAGATAATCAGGGTTCAGAGCACTGCAGAAGGGATTAGGGATAACTAGACATTATTACTCTGAAAGTAGCTACTTTGTGATGCAGGCTGTGCATGTGCACGTGCACGTGTGTGCACACACACACACATACACACACACACACACACACACACGAGCGCATGCGTGGTTCTCACACACGGTGTTTTTACTTGCATAATTTATCACCCTGCTGAATCTCCTTCTCTCGAGTCTGATGTACCACTTTGAATAATAGATATATCACAGCTCTTAGCTAAATAAACATTTTCTCCTCTCCCAATCTGAAGATTTCTCTCCATACACACCCACTTTGGTACCTCTAGTGACCACACCACCGGCTTGTGATTATCAGGACACTCTTCCCAGACCTTGTTCAGATGATAGTGATGTTCCAACCCAGTCTAGGCTTCAATTTTGACTGGGCAGGGGCTGGGCAGCAGGGGAAGCCCAGCCCCCAGGGAACGTGGCTGCCAGGGCCCTCTAAGGCCAGTCTGGCAGAACTCCAAGTGACTCACACTGTTATTTAGTAAGAAAAACAAAAACTTTTAAATGGCTTCTGGCCAAGTGGGGGAAGTAGATGTTGAGGGGGAGGGGAGTGGTGAAACTAGCCAGGCCCTAGGCACATTTATCAATCACAAACTGAGGTGGGTTAGGTACAGAAGGCCTCCAACATGCCTACAGAGGATACTTGGCATGCTGGCTGCAGGTGCTGGAAGAGGCCCTGCGCTGAGGGTCAGCTGGGCATGTCCTAGTGGCAGGACTTAGGACCAAGCATCCTGGCTCTTCTCTGTGAGTGTGACTGTGATAAGAATATTCCTTATCAGGTCCAGTGAGAGTGGAGTGAAATGTGCTTAGCCCTGTGCCTGGCATGTAGAAAATATCAAATATACAGAATCTGCCACCATTCTGATGGTTTCTAAAAGTCTGGCTGTTCATCAGAATTGTAAAAGACTTTGGACAAGATAGAAAGTCTAAGATGCAGTTGAATGGCCATGATGAGTGCATGAGGTAGTCTGGAAAGAAAGCACTTTGGATGGCAGATTATGTCCCAGTATGATGATTGGCCTAAGTGTATCTGTTGTTGTTTTGGCTTTAGAAAAACTGTCCATGCCCACTTTTAGGATGTTGAGTCTAAGTCCATTATTGTTTTCCTTTTTCGTTTCTGAGAAAGCTTTGTCAGGCAGGCCTGGACTGGCATGGTGCCAGTGGCTGTGTGACCTACATTGGCAAGCTGGTCTGCCAAGTGCCTGGACAGCACCTGGCATAGAGGAGCATTTCTGTGGTGGCTGCTGTTATTTGAAATTTTTATGATGGACATTAATGCAGGATAGTAAGTTGCTCTGAGTTCCTTGCCAGTACATCTTGGGCAGAGCTCTGATTTGCTCTTTGCTGTGAGTCTGAGAAATGCTACCCCTTGCTTCTAACCTTCACCTGCTGCAGGACCACTAAAGCGATTTTAGTCTTGAGGAAGTACAGAGAAAGAAACCAGCTGTCTGTCTCATATAACTAGAGAAACACAAGTGATTTCTTCAGAATCTGGTATAGATAGCTATCATTATCTTTACAAATGTGTTAGAATAGTTTCTTAATAACAATTGCTTTACTTTCTTGCTTTTCTCTCTGTTCGGTGCCATTTTCTCACTTTCTTCCGTTTTGCTGGGAATAAAATTAAACAAAATTAGCCCTTTAAAAAGAGGTACATGCCTGTAGACACAGAGTGAAACTCCCTGTTCATCTGCTGAATTTGGCTTGCCAAGGCATTTTATTTAGTGTTCATAGTGTTTTACAACCACTAAATTTGTGATGAATATTTAACAATAGGTAGAGTTGTTGTTGTTGTTGTTGTTGTTGTCAGTCCTGGAGCTTGAACTCGGCCTGGGCACTGTCCCTGAGCCTCTACCTGAGCATTCCACCACTTGAGTTACAGCGCCGCTTCCAGCTTTTTCTGTTTATATGGCACTGAGGTATTGAACCCAGGGCTTCATGCATGTACACTACCACTAAGCCACCTTCCCAGCCCAACAGGTAGATTTTATATTAAAAAAAAAAAATCTGAATTTCCTGCCAGATCTAGAAACCCTCAGGTCACTTTAACCAGTAGCTCTCTCTCTAGTCTTTCCTGTCCTTTGTACCTTCTGGAGCTTGCTGAGCAGGTAGATTATTGAGGCTGTAGTTATCTTCGTTAGCAAGTTTGGCCACAGGTAAAAAGAAAAGGTCATGTCACTTGTCATATATGACAATCCCAGTGGTCACAGTATTTCTGGCTTCTTTTCTCCCTGTGGGAGGTCCTCACTAAGAATGTTTGAAACTGTATCAAAGCTTATATGTCAACATAAAATGTTGGGTAATACAGCATGTATAGTTTCATAGCTACCACTTAAGGGTAGTTTCAAACAAGTGAACTGGCTTTAATGGAACAATTTAGGATATAAGTTTGAAAAATTAAAGACACTTAGTCCTTTTTATTTACCCTTTCACTTCAAGAGTTGTAATTTGGCAGACTCAGTATCACCATGGGTGACGTTCTTGATGATTAGCTTCTGTGATGGTCCCTATAAGACGCACCTGTACCCCTCCCAGCCAATGAGCCTGCAGCCAGCTGTGACCAGATGATGAAGAAGGAAAGCAGCTTCCCAGACATTTTCTAAGTTCCTAAAACTTATCACTGTTCAATGAGATTTTGAAAGCTGACTTTTGTTTTTGTCAGGAAAGTATCAGATACTTGTCAAAAATTCAAACACTAAAGCACAGTAACAACAATAAAATGTCTGGCTTCCCCTCTGCTGGCCCCTGAAAATTTCCTCCCCACAGGGTAGAGGGGGGATACTTGCAGTCATTCCTCTAAATATAACCAGTCTTGGGAGTTTGTTGCTTATACTCTTAAACATTTTTTTTTTCTGATAGTACTGGGATTTGAACTCAGTGCCTAATGCTTACTAGGCAGGAGCTCTACCACTGAGCCACACCTCCAGCCAGATACCTGGACTTTTGTACCTGCTTGCATGCCCACCCCTTGCTCTCACTCCCAACATACACAAGTTTTGTTTTGTTTAATGAAAACAAGATCTCTCTATGTAATATTATACAACTGTCTTTTTAACTAACTTTTTGTCAGTTATTATAGTTACATTCTCAAATGTGTAGCTTCATATGTCACACTATTTTAAATGTATTTAATCTTTTTGGTCTTTATCATCACAGCCATTGCTGTAGGGGGAATGTTTGCACACACTAGTGAGCTTTTATGCATGATCTTTTTGTGGTATAGATATCTAGAAGTGGGACTTTTGGCTTAAGTCATTTTCCATTTAAAATTTGAATCAATATTACCAAATTGTCATCTAACAAGGCCTTACCAATCCATGTTTCTCCCAGGAACACCTTTTGTGGGGCGTTCTCTCCCTCTCTCTCTTTCTCTCTCTCTCCTTCTCTCTCTCTCTCTCCTTCTCTTTCTCTCCTTCTCTCTCTCCTTTTTTCTGACCTCTATACAAAAAAATAAAATAAAATAAGAGCTCACAAGTAGGCCATTAAAGTGACATATTTGTCTTAGAGAAACATTCAAAATATGTAAGTCTGTGGGATTTAATGAAATGATTTTACATCTTGACATTGGTATGATTACCAAACCACAAGGTGACAAAATGCTCCCTAAATATTGTACCCAATTACGACCATCTCAGCTGGATCAGGTAGTCTTAGGAAGAATAATAGCAAGTCACATCTTCCTTTTTCACAGCTCTATCAGGGCTGACCTGTCTTTCCCAGCAAGGACCGAGTCTCAGTACCTAGGTGGGAATATGAAATTTTGACTTCCACCTTCACCAGAGGCCTCCTGTTTGGTTCTCTAAACTGATATTTTCCCTCTGTCTGGCCACAGCTCCTTAGCCCTGACCTCACTTAGTCTTTTCCTTCTTCTTGTGCCCTCAGCCTCTTCAGATCCAAGCTGGACCAGCTGGTCTAGCGGGAAGAGGTTTGGAGTTAGACCCTGTTTCAAATCCTGGCCTCATTTTTACTAGTATTGTAGCTCTTGGGCGATTGACCTTACCTCTCTGAGCACCAGTATCTCCTACAAATTGGGATTGGTATTTCTCTCCCAGGGACATTGGGGGAAGACATGAATTAATATTTGAAAGATGTGCTTTAGATGTTCATCACAGAATAAACACATGATAAATTAAACACGAGTCCTCTCTTGTTTTTCTACTCAAGAAGCGAATCTTCTTGGAGAAGTTGGGGATCCTGGAGTAAGAGGAAGGTGAACATATGTGTGAGCCCAGAGGTAACTCCCACTCAACATGGACTCTCAGGGGCTTAATGCCTAGTAAGGGAGCTCAACAAGTAAAGAGTGAAATGAGTGCAATAGTAGGAATTGATTTGTAGAAGAAAGATGAATGAAACTCCAGGTGGGGTGGGAAGAAAACCGTCATCAAGCAAGTGGAGTATTGCAGGTGGAAACAGAAGTTTGACAGAGAAGTTAAGGCCATAAATAATTAGTAGGCAGCTCTATCCATTAGAGATAAAGAAATATTTTTATGTCCACATGTTAACTTTTTTCAACTCCTGCAATATATTGATGTATTCAAACTCAGCTCATCTCTTTTCTATTCCTTTTCCTCTCACTCTGCCTTTCTCTTCCCCCACTCTGCCTTAAAAGACTCAGCCACTAAAAATTTCAAGTAGTTTCTTTATATTTTCATAGTCCTCAGAGAGTGCTATTTTACCCTACTCAGATTTTGCAAGAGCTTTGGTATAACTGGGATTTTTTTTTTTTTTACATTTCTTTTTCTATGGTATGTGTAAATCCTTTTGCTTGCTCAGCAATCAACAACCCACCAACCATTTGATGTATGCTTTATGCCAGGCACATATGCCATCCTGCTCAGTTCTCAGAATGTCAGAGCAGCTCCAGGAAATGGGTTGTGCATTCTTTATGCACACAAGGAAACTGAGGCCTACACTACCTAATAAACTAGTCCCCGAGTGGATGTGAGGGATCTCAGTCCACTGCCAGGCTTTCCCCAGCCTTTGCTGCCTTGCTTAGAGTCCTGTTTGAAGGAGAGGGGCAGTGTGCATCTACACATATGAAAGCTGCCATGAATAGGTCATTTTGCTCTGTGGTGCCAGTGTTGCAAATGCTTTGATGCAGAATCAACTGCTCAGTTACCTTCTTGTCTATGGAGGGGCCCTGGGCACACAGCAGTCACAGCTGATAAAGAGCACACTTTCCCTCCCCTCTTACATTTACTTGTAGGGAACTTGTAGGCAAATAGAATAGACTGGAAATCATGGTTTTGGCTTTGTTTCTGCCCACTAAGGCATATGCTTGAGTTACAGACAGCACACCAAGAGCTGGCCTTGAGGTAGAGATTAGATTCTATTCAATTCCAGCTTCCATTCTGCTAGTAACTCCTCAGTAAATGTAAACCTCATCCCCAATCTTACAGCCATACCTGCTCTGTACAGTCTGGGACTCAGTGGTCCTAAAGATCCTGCGTGCTGTAGAATGTTGCATCATGGAATAAGAGACTGACTTGGATGAGAAGGAATCGGGTTTGGTGTCTGGCAGTCTTGGGTGTGAATCCTGTACTTCTCAGCACTGTGACCCTGGGCAAATCATGTCACCTAGACTTTTTCCAGCTACAAAGGAGGCCTAATAGATCCTGCCTCTTTGGATCACTTTCAGGATTAAATGCAAAGGACTGTGTCTTGGTTCTGGACTCTGTGGGGGTGTTTCTGCTTTTGAAATGTGTTCATTAGATGCAGTGCTCATTACACCTCTGAACTGCCTGAGATGTTCAGCTCTTATCTTTCTTGAAGCTCTTTGTTGTGAAGAAACTCCTCAAGGGAAGATACCATTCTGCCCCATTGAGTTTTATTAGTGCTTCAGCAGCAGTGCGTTATTTTTTTTTTTCACCTCTCTTTGCTTTCAGACAGCAGCTGTGGTGTGAGTCAGTGTGCAGGGATGTCACTTCTTTGCGCCTCCATTCATTTAGTGAGTATTTGCCATGCGCAGGCTTTGTGTTGGGTGCTAGGGATGCAGAGAGGAGTAAGCTTTCCATCACTGGCACACAGAGGAGCTCGTGAGCACGAAAGAGGTGAAAGAATACTGTGGCATGTGGCTAGATCCTCGTCAAGGTGTGGCCTTAAGGTGGCTGTGGCAGAAGAGAGAAGATTGTGGCCTTGTCTGGGGGGCCTCACAGAGAACAGGTGGATTTTGAGCAAGTTATCGAAGACTCTGCTAGCTGTAGAAGTGCAGGGAGAGCATCCGGTAAGGAACCCTGGTAAAAGGTGACGTATTGGGACATGTCTGGAGCTGAGCCAAGTGGTAAAGCACCCATGTTGCCACTTCATGGTAATCTCCACATGCTGAACAACCCTCTGCCTGAGCCTCATAACCAGTGTCCAGCCAAAAGCTACTACCCTGGGAAGTAGTGGGCATTCCAGATAGAAAAGTAAAACATACCAAATAAACAGTCTTGCTCCTCCTTAGTCTCACGGGGAACCCCATGTGTTCTTCACACTGATTACAGAGCTTCTTCACAGTTCTTTCTTGAGTATCTCCCCAAAGCCACCATTCCTCTCCACCCGCGTCTACATCTCCCTGTTCCTCAGCAGTTCTCCTTCCTTCCATGCTGATCTCATCAGGCAACATGATCTTTTAAAAAGTAGGAAAGTTCATGTCACCTTCCTGCTGGAAACTCTGATGGCTTTGTGCATGCTTGGAGTAGGCACTATGTAAACTGGCTGTGGGCACGGGGAGGGAAGGGGTGTCTTGCTTCCTTCGATCTCAGCTTCTCAGCACTCTCTTTTTTGCTTACTCTGTTCTAGGCACTACCCCTTTCTTGCTATTTCTCTTTCTTCCCACAGGGTCATTGCACTCTCTGTCTCCAGCCTGGATCACTTGTTTGTCCCCTTCATCTTTGCCTCCCTTACCTCATATTCTGGTCTCTGTTCAAGTCAGTGTTCTTTCACTATCTGGCAACACCATTTTGTCCTTGTTCCCCCTGCTGCCCTCCCATTCTGTCCTTCTGTCCTTTGTTTCCTTGTGCTCTCTGTGTCTTAGTCTATTCAGATGTATATCTTCCAGAAGAGTTCTTGTCTTGTTTACTGCTCTCAGGACCAAACTCTGAGCCTAGGACATAGGGTGTGACATAGTTAAGTGAATGAACAAATGACCGAGTTAGCACATGCCTGCTTGCAAATGGAGACTTTGGCCTTTATTCCATCAGTAGTGCAATTCTAGCAGACATCTTTCAGGAGGTGAGTGACGTGGTCAGCACTTTTATTTTAGAAAGCCAGCTGGTGGCAGTGTGGGGGCTGAGCTGTGGGCGGGAGGCAGCAGAACTACTTCAGAGCCTGTTAAAATGGTCCAGAAAATTGGTGCTGAGCCTGGGCTGAAGGGAGATGAGGGGGTAGATGGTAGGACCCAAAGACCTCTGAGGCTCTTTGATTGCATTGGGATAATGTGTTTGCATTGGGATTCCTTTCTAAGAGCAGCAGGAGGGGACAAGCTGCCTGGGGAGAGGCTGCCCATCCTGATGGCTTTCTCACCACGTACACATAAGCCTGGGGAGGGAGGCAAGCTGTGTGCAATACCGTGGGCCCTCTGAGGAGCCCTCTGGGGGCAGCCGTACAGCCTCCTGCAGCTTCCAGAGGAGGGGGGTCAAGATGGTGGTACCCATGGCTATGTCTTCCTCCAGGGATGGACCCATTGAGCTTTACACCACAAACCACACGACATCATTCCTTCTTTTTTTGTAATGGCTACATTTCTCCATATTTGACTCCAGAGCAGAACTACTTCAGAAAAAAAATCTTCCTGCCTGCCTGCCTGCTTTCCTTCCTTGCATTCTACTTTCCTTCTTTGCTTCCTGCCTTCCTTCCTGCCTGCCTGACTGCCTGCCTGTCTCCCTGCCTGCCTGCCTTCTTGCCTTCCTGACTTCTTTCCTTCCCCTTCCTCCCCACCTGTCCCTCTCTGTGTCTCTCTGTCTCAGTGTCTGTGTCTCTCCTTTTCTCTATCTCCTTATTTCTTTAGAATGTATAGGTTGAGTCCCTGTTTGAGTTTGCCGATGGGCAGGGGTTCAGCATCTCCCTCACTTTAATACATATGTGCAGGAGCCCTTGCCCTTCCTCAGTATCCAGGGGCCAGTCTGCCTACAGGCTTGCATTCCTGGCGTAGGCTTCGCCATGATACTTCATGCTGCAAAACACATTCCTCCAAAAAATGCATTCCTCTTCAAGTTTTGATCTTTTCATCTCAATCTTTTCATCTCGGGATGAACACATTCTTGCTCATCTAGCTGGCTGTCCCTCTGTGTCCTTAACTGAGGGTGTGTCACCCCAACTCCTGAGCATGGGTTCAGAGTCCCCAGTCAGCTTGTTGAGTCCTGGAAAGTGCAATGCTACCATCTGCAGAGCCACATGCTCACCTCCCACCTCTCCTCTCCCTTCCAAAGGTTTCCCTTTCACAGGAGTGACATGAGCAGTGGCACTGGAGAGCTTCTGTGTGCCGGGCATAGCATTAGACATTTCATATGCATTCAGTTGTCCTTTCCAGTCTTAGAGTTGAACAGATCTGGGTGGAATCACAACCATCTATGGCCCTTGGAAATACCACTTATTCTCTTCCACTTTCTTTTTACAAATCTGGAAAATGGAGCTCATACAGAGATGGTTTATAGAGTTGTAAAAAATAAATTAAAGACATATGTTATTTCATAAGCACAAAAGTACTGGCTCACTATGTGTCAGACATTGTGCTGTGAGTAAATAATAGCACATTGCAGATGTAATCATCATTGTCACTGTCACCATCCCCAGCCCCAGCCCAGGGCCACACAGCTAGGGTGGAGGTAGAACTCTACCCTGTGCCAAAGCTCTTTTGGACAAGCAAGTTTTCCTCCAAAACACACTCTGTCTCTGTCTGTCTGTCTGTCTGTCTGTCTGTCTGTCTGTCTGTCTGTCTGTCTGTCTGTCTGTTTTCTCTAATTGGAAAGGCAATGGATGCTCATTACAAAACCAGAGCTCGAACTCTCCATGCTTGGCTTTGAATTTTAGTTCAATCACTTTTTAAAATACATAACCCAGGGCAAGGCATGAATCTTCTTTAAGCCTTGATGTTTCTCATTGTGCAGGAGATCCAGTGGCTCTACCTAGTAGCATTGTGGTGGGGACTGTGGGAACATGGTCTACATGATGCTCTGGCAGGGAATCTGGCATGCTTGTGTGTCTTCAGTGAGCACTTATTGAGCACATCCTAAAAGCCAGTGACTGGTCCAGTAGCTCTGGAAACAAGTGAAAAACAAGGCAGAGTCTCTCTCTCTCTCTCTCTCTCTCTCTCTCTCTCTCTCTCTCTCTCTCTCTCTCTCTCTCTCTCTCTCTCTCTCTCTTTCCTTTTTTTGGGCAGGACTGGGGTTCAAACTCATGATTTTATGCTCAGTAAGTAGGCACCTTACTATCTGAGCCATTTTGTCAGTCCCTTTTTGCACTGGTTATTTTCAGTATAAGATCTGCTTTATTCCTGGGCTGGTCAAGGCTATGATCTTCCTATCTGTGTTTCCCTTTTTACTGGGATGAAAGGTGTGGGCTATTGCACACAACAATATATATATATATATATATATATATATATATTTTTTTTTTTTTTTTTTTTTTTTTTGTCGGTCATGGGGCTTGAACTCTGGGCTTGGGCGCTGTCCCTCAGCTCTTCAGCTCAAGGAGAGCGCTCTACCACTTGAGCTACAGCGCCACTTCCAACAATATTTTTTAAATATATTTTTTGGAGGATACTCTTAGGAGATGAACACAAAGGTGTATTGCCTATGTGCATATGATTATATAAATTTTTATTTATCAAAATGAACAGGAAATGGAAATGAGAGTTTTTTCTTTGTCACTGTTTTTGTTTTCTTTTCTTTTTGTCTTGTTTGCTCATTTATTTGTTTTTGAGAGTATAAGTAAAGGCATAGAAGTGGAAGGGCAAAGGATAAACAAATGTAGCAGTGGTACTCACTAGATATTATGTTGAAAATGAACTATAGGACTTGTGGGTGGGGGTAGAAAGGAGAAACTGGGAGAGAGTGAGAGAAGGGGGTAACATTGCCCAAAAAGAAACGAACTCTTTATCTGACATGTAATTATAACCCCTTTATACATCACCTTTCTAATAACAATAAAATTAAATAAAAATTTAAATATATACATATAGGATTTGAGCTCAGGGTTTCACACTTGCTTGGCTGGCACTCTACCACTTGAGCCATGCCCCCGGGCCCACTCTCTCTTGATAATCATATATAATCAAAGCAAGCACAAGCATGATAATAATTGAGACTATGGAACCCTGGGGGTAGTGGAAGAGTCATAGAAAACACCTATGGACTGACTGGATGTGTAAGGTAAACCTCACTGAGAAGACTCAATGATTTGTGACCCTTCTATCCCAAGTATTTCAGGGCTCCTGCTTTTCAAACTTCTGCCTCACTACGAATACAGGTCCTAATTTTGAGTTTAAAAAGTGTGACTACATAATACCCCTCAGTTCTCTCAGGAGATGCTTGCTCCATTAAGAGTGGAAATTCCTGTCCTGGGACCCATGTTCCAGGGCCTTTTGAAGGCCTCGAGTGCTGCTCTCAGAGTCTGAACTAGTTGAGCCTATGGTGAATGAAGATCCTCATGTGGGAAAGGAGGCTGCTTCATTTCCAGCCAGAGCCCAATTTGCTCAGAGCTGCACTGAGCATTCTGGTTTCTAAGGAGCTGGAAGTAATTTCTCTTTCTCAGTGAGAATGCGGCACATGGCAATCTCCTGATTCTTTTAGGGCTTGTGGAAGCTGCAGGAACACCTGGTGGCAGAGCCTAACACCCAATACCAGCCACACTGCCCCTCTTAGGGTACAATAAATGACCATTCCAGCCTCTGCACTGAACAATGGGTGACCCCAGCTGTGGAGAGAGGAAATCACTCTGCAGAAGGATAGGCTGCTTCTGACTCACCTGTCCTGTGGATAGCTGACCTACTTTTGTTTGACCTTGATTTGCTCAGCACAATGAACTGCTGCTGTGCATTCACTTTTGCTACCTGATTTTAGATCTCCAACACACACACACACACACACACACACACACACACACACACACACACACACACACACACACACACACACACACACACACACACACACACACACACACACACACACACACACACACACACACACACACACACACACACACACACACACACACACACACACACACACACACACACACACACCCTCTCCAGGCAGGTGAACAGATGAGCAGGTGCTTAGTTTTGCACTAACCTCTGAATTGTAATTCTATCACAAGGAAAAGGCTTAATTTCCAGAACATAGAATGATTATTGAGGGCAGATATGATGGCGAAGCAGCAGGCCTCGACTTCTTGCTACAGGGCAGCTTAATCAGGAAATGGCCTAGATGGCTGCCTTTCAAGTAGGTCCTTGCAGTAGCTTGGCAACAGGCACAGGGTCATAATTGGAAGAATTTGGCTCTGAGTGTCTGTGGGTGTTTACAGTGCACTATAGGGCAGGGCTTCTCTTATTTAGAGAATATTTTGAGCAACAAGCAGCAGAAGGCTGAAAAGCCACTAAATCTCAATTTATTTTTAACAAATTCCATTTTTCCCCTCATCCCAGAAGGAGGACTGAGTTATTAAAAAAACAGTAAAAAATACATCATCGCAGAGCATGCCATATCTAATTATGGGGTTGCCAGCATCGGCCTGCAGCCATATTCTTAAGGGCTTTGTAAATCAGCCATCCATTCAATCTGTGAACTTATATGACTCCTATTCTTCATTTCCATGTAGAACAGAATTATTGGCAAGTGAGGGCTGATCAGAAAAAGTTCTTCCCATCTAAATTAGGAGATGGAAGGTATAAATATAGAATGGCGTACTTACGTTCTCACAGGGAGATAAATTCACTCTTCATTGTCCATCATACTTCACTGCACAAACATCATCCCAGAGCACTGAGTGCCCCTTAAGGATCTGGACTCATTGCCATGTGGATCCGTGCCACTTGCAGGAACAGTGGTATGCCATATCACTGAGCACAGTGCTGAGTTATTATTACCCACACAGCCATGAAAAGTCCTGTGCATTTTGGCCCATGTTCTTCTGTATGTTAGAACTGGAAAGAACCTGGGAAACCTTCTAGTTCAGCTACTTCTGGCTGTTAGTGGGCAATCTGGCTGAAGTCGAGATCTAGAAGGAAATGTTGCCTGGGGACCCAGAATGAGCCATGATGGAGGCGGACAGGAGTCTCTGCTTTTCTGCAACCGAGTCCCACTGTGTTATGCTACTATGTTCAGGAGCCCATAAGTTAAACAGATGTGACTTCCACCCCTCTCCCGCAGGGGTTCACAGCCTCAGAAGATACGGAGGCTGAGATGGCCAAAACATCGCCATACAAGTAGAGCAAGTACGTGTACCACAGATTCATTGAGAGATCGGACTGGTGTGCCTGGGGAATTCTCGAATCCATGTATTTGGATGCTAAGGCAAAGGTGAACTCAGTTGCTCTCTGACCCACTGGGAGAGCTTTATTAATGCTACAGTTTTCTAATGAAAAAGGTACCACACACTGGCTAGGTGTTGGGAGGAGGACAAGCATGGGGCAGTGAGCCATGGGTGGCAGTGAATATGACTTGAGGAGCTTTGGGACGAGGTCACGGGGAAGATTTCCTAGGAATACAGAAGGAAGTGAAGGTGCGGGGTACAGGCTGAAGCCAGGCACCTCTGGGTTCTGTGGCATTCCCTGCGCTTTATTCAGGTAGGATGTGGGTGGCATGAGTGCCAACCTCCCATCCCTCTGACGCTACCCCAGACAGAATAATAACCAATCCTGGTAGCCAGTGTCAGTGGACTATAGCGAGCTGGCATGTGAGATGGCACCTGCATCCTGTTCTTGTCGCTGTGTATAGCCTGGGCACAGTGTCCGGACCAAAGTAGACTGTGAAGATGGGAGCAGCAGACGGACCTTAAGAAACCTCTCCAAGAGAGGGTGACCTGTGCAGTCACTTCTGAGCAGTGCCAGAGGCCAGAGGATTAGGGGATGTGAGTAGGCCAGGAGGGAGGTGGTCTGAGCCTACCTTAAGGCCGCAGTAGTCAGCAGGGAAAAGAACAAGTCAGGGAGGAGCACTTGTGAAAGATAGAAAAAAAAAAAAGCAGTAGGATTTGGCTACAGATGACAGCCAACAGAGATTGAAGGACAGTGACATACTACCACTGTTGAGGAGGTGGGAAGTGGGGACAGATCTTGCAGCTTAGATCCAACACGGTAGCCTTGACATCATTGAGCACTTTTCCTCTGAGAAGAAATGCCCTGTCTCGTGCCTTGGTGAGATCCTAGCCAGCCTGGATAACAGATCTCAAACATGTTGTTAGGTGAAGCCAGATGGCACGTAATTGAATGAGTACACAGCATAATCCCCACGGCCATTTCCATGCATGCTTTTACCCCCTAGGTTCTCAGAGTTGAGACAAATGAATTGGTAGTAACAAGTACACAAGAAAATATTTTGAAAATAGCTGATGAGCTATAGTTTGGGAATTACAACTTTTTTTTCCTTGGATTTCTTTTTCAGCCATACAAATGTTTGTAATTTATAGTTTCTAGTTTTAAGTCTATTTTTAGTTTTTATAGTTTGGAAAGATAACAATCTCCCATGATGGAGAGTACCTCCTACATGCCTTATCTCTGAACCATATTTCAGGGAGCAGACACCCCACTCCCACCCCACCTCGCCTCTGCCTCCTTCTTGTCCCAGCATCTTTCTTGGTGTGTGTCTGCAACTCTGGTAAGCCCCAGGTCAAGTCTTGTTTGTCTCTTGTTTGAGTGGATAAATAAATGACCTCCAGATTTACAGGGCCAGCGGGACTGATCACTTCCTCATTGAGCACCTCCAGATCAGAATGGCATATATAATTGATATTGTCTTTAAAGTAAGATGTTACTAGCTCCCCTCCTGGACATTTCATATTGTCTGATTCCTAGCCCAGCACCAAGTATTCCAGAAATGCTTTTTGGGGGGGCCAACCATAGTGACACACCTCTGTAATCACAGCTACAAAGGAAGTAGAAATAGGAGGACTGCTATTTAAGAATACTCCAGGAGCCAGATGCTGGTGGCTTACTTCTGTAATCCCAGCTACTCAGGAGGCTGAGACCTGAAGACTGTGGTTTGAAGCCAGCCAGGACAGAAAAGGCTGTGAGACTTAAAAAAAAAAAAAAAAGCCTCCAATAAAGTACAGTACTCAGAAAAAGCCAGAAGTGGTTCTGTGGCTTAAGTGACAGAGTACTAGCCTTGAGTACAAAGCACTCCAGAGTTCAAGCCCCAGGATGGGCAAAAATCTATCTAAAAAATAGTCTGGCCTGGTCTGGTAGGTACATTCCTCTAATCCAAGTTATTTGAGAAGCAGAAGTAAGAGGATCACAGTCTAAGGTTTGCCCAGAGAGAAAGTACAAGTCCTTGTCTGAAATGTAAACTAAAGCAAAAAGGGCTAGGAATGTGGCTGGAGTAGTAAGGCCAAAAAAAAAAAAAAAAAAAAGCTTTTGGTTCCTTGAGCTGCTGCTGATCACCAATAACAAATGGTACTCAGAGCAATAAGTAAAAGTCCTGAAGGCTGGTCCAAAGTCCATTCTTCTGGCTGAGCAGCCACACCCTGGCAGTCAGCACTTTTTTGCTCATTATCAAAGTGGTAGAGAGATCCAGTGGGAAGTGGCATCAGAGTCCACCTCTTCTGGCCAGTGACACAGGAAAGCCCAAGGGTATGTCCCACTGAGGCACCGTTTCCTTTATGGATACCTTGTGTGCAAAAAAAAGCCTTCTTTATTCTGACTTCCAGTGTGCCTCTTGGCACTTTCCTCATTGACCTAGTTCTGCCTTGGTAGCCACACAGAACAAAGATCTGCAGGCCTGGTATGATTCTACTTCCGAAGTTTGAAAATAGTGCTTCTGGGCTCATGCTTCATTCCCTCTTCCCCTTCCTTCATGTCTTTCCAGTATTCCCCAGTGCCTCCAGCCATTCTTCCTATGACAGGGCAATCAGTAGGATAGTAATACTTAGTAGGGGAGACATTTGCTGAGTGAGCCTCTTCCCATGTGCCAGGTGTCATAAGCTCCTTCCATGAATTGTCTTAGGTGCGATTCTCAACCTCCCTGTGAGGTGCTTGCTCTCATGATCCTCGTCTCACCAGTGAAGAAACAAGGAGCTGGAGGCCCACGCTCATCTGGAGCCATACCAGCGAAGGCAGAGAAGATCTGAGCTCAGGCAGTATGTGCTCTGAGCTCGGGTGCTTGAATATCTCACAACCTTCCCTGCATAGTGCTAAAAATAGGCCCATGGTGCACCAGGCTTGAGCTGGCCCTGATTTAACTTACTTTGCAAGAAATCATTTGACAGGAGTCTGAGTTGAACCATTTTCCATGAAACCTCTTCAGAGTTTGTTTTGACAGGACGGACTGCAGGGCAGAGGCCTCTGCACTGTCACCAAATGGGTTCATCCGAGCCCTGCCAGGCTGCACAGGACTCCTAAAGTGATAGGATTAGATGAAGGTCACAAGCAAGAGCTATTCATGTTTTGTTTTCTGAACACCATGTTTACCACAATAGACTTATTCAAAATACCTAGTCATGGCTGTAGGGCCTGAAAGTAGAAGTCAGATGCCTATGGATGTAACACCAGACCTTCCAATCTCAATGCAATGTTGAGTCTCAATACAACGCTAGCTGTGATAGGCTGGACAGGGTGATGACCACCAGCCTTCCAAAGCTGGGGGTACAGGAGCCAAATATGTATTTCCCTGAATAGCACGTGATGGTTCAGGTTGGGCTTTTACTAGAATGCTTGGGCCAGAGGTCTGAGAAGCCAATATTGAACCATCAATTTTGGTGAGCTGCTTTTCAAATAGTATGTCTTTCAATCAGATTTTCTACAGACATAAACAGCAAAGTGAGGGACCTGTCCCAAAGGTGGTGTGTGTGTGTGTGTGTGTGTGTGTGTGTGTGTGTGTGTGTGTGTGTGTGTGTGTGTGTGTGTGTGTGTGTGTGTGTGTGTGTGTGTGTGTGTGTGTGTGTGTGTGTGTGTGTGTGTGTGTGTGTAAGGGGCATCAGAGACCTGGAGAAGCAGCTTGAATCAATAGAAAAAGCACTGGGTAACATCTCCCTGTATCATTTCCAAAAATGGAGCTCTGAATAGTGCCCTAACCTCCATAAAATACTGTGTCTTTATCTGAGAAAAAAAAAAATGGGAGTGATGATAGTAATACCCTGCAAGGCTGGCAGGGTATTAGATGAGAGCCTGTATGGGTATAACAGAAAGTGCCCGGAACAATGTTTAGCGGGATAAATATAAATATTAGCAGAGGAATTTCCTTCTTCTTTCACTGCCTCTTCCTCCTCCTTTTCTAGTCCTATGGACCATTGATTTTCTGTATGGCTTTAGATAAATATCATTTTGTCTATGCAAGAGTGGGTTGAATCCTGCTACTGGCTCTGCGTGGGTTCATGGCACCCCCTATAGGACATCTTGGAAATGTGTGGTGATTTGGCTGTGACCTGGACAGGGCTTTTCATATATGGGGGAAGGAGTTAAAGATGCTATGTGTAATGCTTGGGGAACAAAGGAATGTCTGTGTACACAAGTGTATATATATATATATATATATATATATATATATATATATATATATATATATATATATTGTTTTCAGTGGATATCCATGTAAGCAAACCTCCGATTATCATGCTCTGAGCCTGGAGTCTGATTTTATTTTGCCCATAAATAATGTTAATATACAACATGTCTTCTAGAAATATAAATACCAAGTCTAAGAGTACTCATTTACTATGAAAAGGTCCAGCATTTCAGTAGGTCATTTCTCTTATTGTCTACTGTTGTCATGCCTCAGTACCTACATACTAATCTTATTATCTTATTTTAACCAATCTTAATTCATTTCTTTTTTATATTAGAGTCAGTATCTTTTTATTTATTTATTTTTGTTGGTCATGGGGCTTGAACTCTGGGCCTGGGCGCTGTCCCTCAGTTCTTCAGCTCAAGGCGAGCACTCTACCACTTGAGCCACAGCACCACTTCCAGTTTTCTGGCGGTGTTTTGGAGATAAGAGTCTCACAGATTTTCCTGCCCCGGCTGACTTTGAAACATGATCTTCAGATCTCAGCCTCCTGAGTAGCGAGGATTATAGACGTGAGCCACCAGTGCCCAGCTTTAGAGTCAGAGTCTTATATTGAATGTTTTTGAAATTATAAGCATTGATAGGTTATATTATTAACAAATTTTATTTCAAGAGAAACTTGTTTAGGTGTGGGCATGGTGTCATATGCTTGTAAACCCAGCACTTGGGTGATAAAGTAGGAACATCACAAGTTTGAGGTTCTCCTAGGCAACATAGAAAGATGCTTACTTGCATTTTGTGTTGTATTTTTTAAAGTGAGACAGAGTGCATGTGTATGTGTGTGTTAGCTTAGAAATTTTCTAGAGAAACCTTAGGTCACACTTGAAACAGAGGAGATGGTTTCATTTATCTTAGAAATAACCTTTTATCTAAGGATTTATAGCAGAAGTAAGAATTTTTAGCAGTATCCACTGTCTGAGAAACAAGATGTCTTCATCTTAAATATACCTTTATTTCACCAGTCCTCTGAGGAGGAACATTTAGTTGTTTTTGATTAGTCTTTATTTTAACATTGTAAGAAAATCTGCAGGTATTCATTGATTTACATATATTACATCTCTATTCATATAGATACATGTTATGAAATGAATACTATGTAACAGGTGATATCCTTAGACATACATTTAATTTAATTACACATGTAATTGCCTTTTCCAAAGGAACAGATCTTTTTAAAGCTTTGTTACCTAGTGCTAGATTTCTTTTAGAGAGTTGGTACCAGATGTAAATGTCCATTCATGACACCTTCACTAATATTTGATTTTGTCTTTAGGAGCATGATCTCTGCTAATACAGGCAGTGGACATGACATATTGTTGTTTATTATATCTTTTTTTTTTTTTTGTCAGTTGTGGGGCTTGAACTCTGGGCCTGGGCGCTGTCCCTCAGCTCTTCAGCTCAAGGCATGTGCTCTACCACTTGAGCCACAGTACCACTTCCAGTTTTCTGGTGGTTTCTATTGGAGATAAGAGTCTCACGGACTTTCCTGCCTGTCAGGAACCACAATCCTCAGATCTCAGCCTCTTCAGTAGCTAGGATTACAGGTGTGAGCTACTGGTGCCTGGCTTGCTTATAATATCTTGATCATATGTCTTCATATATTTATTGATCCTTGTAGCTCATCTTTTTGTGACTTCTTGTTTCTATTCTTTGCTTATTTTTATCTGAAGTGTTTTCTTTTTTACGGCTTCCTGGGAAGTTTGGGTTGCGATTTGTTTTAACTCAGAACAGGGAGTCCTCCTTTTCCTGTCACAGAACTCTGGAGCTCATCATCCCTGACTCAATCCTGGCTGTCCCCTTTGGGAGATGTGGGGCAAGCAGTTACCTGACCTTTCTCAGAGTTATCTAGCTCTTTGAGTGCTTGCCTAGCATGCATGAAGCCCTGGATTCGATTCCTCAGGACCACATAAACAGAAAAAGCTGAAAGTGGCACTGTGGCTCAAGTGGTAGGGTGCTAGCCTTGAGCAAAAGAAGCTCAGGGCCAGGACTAACCAAAAAAAAAAAAAAAAAAGCCCAGTATGTGGTTTCTGCTGCTTCACCTCTTGTAGTATTATTTTTGTTCTGATTCTGTGCTGAATATTTTCTCAGGAAGTTTTCTCAAGATGCACAACTCAGACTTGTTCAGATCCTTAGACTGAGAACCAACCTCGGGTAACCAAAGCTCAGAAAAAATAAAACTGATTCTCTTTTAACTCCGCACACAGGAAAGAGAAATGAAAGAAACCAGGCTAAGTCTGTTTCCGTTAAGAGGAACTTGTAGGTCATTCCTGAGGTCAGAGTGCATGCAGACCAACATCTTCTACCCAGCACATTGAAGCCCAGAGATTCATCACAAGACGAAGGCTTCTTGCTTACATTGTGCTTGCAGGCAGGCAAAAGGCCAAGTACGACTTAGGAAAGTTGTCGGTCATGCAGAGTTGAAGCAGAAGCATCATCTGGTTAACCTTTAGCCAACCCCTTACACAGATCTACTCTTCCCCCACTGCCTGCACATGCGCTCTGGGTAACCGCACTTGTTACTGGTTTGGGCAGCCTGGCACTGGGGGCAAGGGCCGTGGGTGTCCGCCTGCCCTGCCCTGCCCTGCTTCTCCCAGTTGGGACAGAGCTTTCGCTTTTTATGTGCTGAGTCACTGAAGCAACAAAAGCATGTGCCAAGAGTCCGGGCTCTGGAGTTGAGCATCTCTGGATTCCAGTCCTTGCTCTTCCCCTCCAAGCTGGGCAAATCTCGTACATGTTGCTTCATGTCTGTGACTCATGTAATCTCTACCATGTTGATAACAGTGCCTTCCCCAGAGGCCATTTAAGGACAGAATGGGCTGTCAGGGCAGGCACTGCCCTGGGCATCTGTATGCGGCTCTTGTGGGATGGACACTGGTCCAGAAGGGGAGGGAGGCAGGGGTCTTCCTCGTGTCTGAGGAAGCTCAGCCAGCTCTCCCTGTCCCCACTTCACACATCCCAAACCAGCCACTCCTGCCCTGGTTGATGGGGGAGACAAAAAGGCATCTCTCTCTCCAACCATTGCTCGCACAGGTGCCTAACAAGTGGAATGCAGACCCTCAAAGTCTGGGTGTGTGTGGGGGGTAAGCTTTGTGAAGGCCACAGACTGAAGATCTACAGTCAGGAAATCCTGTTGCTCCTTCCTGAAAAGTATTCAAGGACTAGTTCTCGCCAGCCGGCCATGGCCACTCAACATTGGCCCATCTCTCCCCCTACATCCTCCCTCAGCACAGCACCCCCCTCCCCAAAGACATCTGGTATTCAGTCACTTATCATCCCTCTACCCACCATCCCCAATTCACCTCTCTGCTCTCCCCTCCCCTCCTGCACCTCCTTTCTCACCAGGACAGCCAACTGAAAAACCTAAAAGAAGACCCCATCTCTCTCCTCATTCAAAGCCCAGACCCTGACTGCTCCGCTCCTCCTCCGGCTGTTCTGGCTCTTGGGTCCCTGGTTTCTCTGCCCTGCTGCCACCTGCAGAACCCCAGCTCCCTCTCTTCACAGCAGTCTTGTCTTTCTGGGCCAGCCATCTTGCCTGCCCCCCTCTCCAGCCCCCCTCCCTACCTCTCCCGAACATTCATCCTTGCCCAGCATCTGACATGATTTACGTCTCCATTTCCTTTGCTTCCTGTCCTCACCCGTCTGTGTACCAACCAAGGACAAGGGTTGGTCTCCCTGCCCCACCTCAACCTCACTGTGGAGGACGATGCCTGGCACTCGGATGCCCTCAGCAAATATTTACTGCAAGATGAATGAGTGATTGCCGCCAGCACACTCACAGTATCTTCTTTATTAACATGTGTCCCAAATGGAAATCTGGTGGCCACATGTAGTGTGGGATGGAAATTTACTCTCTTGGACTGGTCCTTCACCCAGGAGTCACCTGGCACCTCTGGGTGCCACACATGTGTTCGATGCACTCATTGCTTGAAGGCTCGGGGGTGTGTTGATGGAACTTGAGGAGCCCTGTGTCCCTTAGTTAGATGTTACTGTGTCACTGGTCCATCGGCAGCCATCAGCCCACAGGCTTTTCCTTTGCTCCTGAGCTGTGGAGAAACCATTGTACTCTGCTCTCTCCCTCTCATCTCCCTGAGCAACTCCAAAATTCTGTCACCTACCACCCACTGACTTAGCTTCCTCATTATCCTCGTCCCAGCTTTCATGGAGGGTTCTCGGTCTGTGTTTTGGTGAAGTGAAGGGCTGGGCTCTGCAGATTCCACCCACCCTTCACATTCTGAGGAGTCCTCATGCTTCCTGCCGCAAAGCTAACCCGCGGATGTCTCCTGAGCCCACTCACCAACAGCCTCCTGGCACCCGGAGATCACTCCGCGTCAAGTTCGCCTCTCACCTGCACCGCGTCTCACTGTCCCCGAGCATCTTCCTAAAGTCTCAGATCTGAGCTTGCACCTCTGCCTTCCTGCTCACCCAGCATGAGCTCCTCTCTTTCAGTGACATGGTTACAGTTAGCACACTCCATCTTCCCGCAATCCAGGCAGGGAAGTCCTTTCTCCTTTTACATAGGAAGAAACGGTGTTTTCTAGAGGCCATCTGATTGGCCCAGGACACACAGAGCTGAGCTTTGGTTCTAGGAAGCACTGCACGCCTTGCCAGCCTGTCTTACTTCTTCTCCCGTGTCTAGCATCTCCTCATTCTGCCTATGCTAGCTGATCCCGTTTTTTTAGGGGGGAGGGTGGGGCTGTAACCACGTCCTGTACTCACTTGCTGAGTGGCCAGTCCTGGATTCATGCCTGTGCCTGGCCTCCCAGGGCACACCTGTCTCCAGAACACTTTCCTGGCCTGTTCTCTGCACCATCCCCACTTTGTAGGCAGACTTGCACTTCACTGTGAAGAAAAGTGAAGGCCGCATCAGGCAAGATCCCTCAGCATCCCTTTTGTCTTCTGTGGAATATTCTTTCCATTTCTCTTCTCAGCCCAACCTGGACCCACCCAGCCTGTCTGCTAGCAGCTCCAACCAGAGAAGCAGAGTCGCTTCAGGGTCCATCTGACTCGCTCTCCCTCATGCCAGCCACTCCCATCTGCCACCATATAACAGCAGTACATTCTTTTGTTTCCTTAGAACAAGATGCAGATGTTTTCCAGAATTTCCTTCAACTTCAGGCAGTAAGTTTTTTGGGACAGAGTCTTCTTCTTGGTGTCTTTAGGACCAGGCTCTCTTACTCTGTGGCAAATTCAGACAGACAGACAACAAGAAAAAGAAAGGTCAGTCTGACATGTCTTCAGTTGCTAGGCCCTGTGTATCACTTATTCATGCATTAGCCTTCCTATCACTGTCTCTCCCCCTGCACCTCTGGGGTTGCCAGGGAATAGTGAGGCTGAAGTAATAGAGAAAACAGCCTTAATAGGACTGCTTCGCATAGCTGAGCAACAGTGCAGAAGGGATGGGCGGATGATAGAGATGTGGAGTGTCTCCTGTGCTTGGAATTGAGGTGAAGAAGAGAACAAGGCCTAAGCCCTGCCACAGGAGGGGTGATACCTGGGAGTTTCTTTTTTTTTTTGGGGGGGGGAGTCAGACATGGGTCTTGAACTCAGGGCCTGAGCCCTGTCCCTGAGCTCTTTTGCTCAAGGCTAGTACTCTACCACTTTGAGCCACAGCAACACTTATGGTTTTCTTAGTTCATTGGAGAGAAGAGTCTCATGTGGACTTTTCAGCCCTGGCTGGCTTGGAACTGGGGTTCTCAGATCTCAGGCTTCTGCGCTACATGCCTGTAGCTAGGACTACAGGCATGAGCCACTGGTGCAAGGCACCTTGGAGCTTTCTACATAGCTTTAGATTCCTTTGGTTTCCCCTAGGTAATGGAGACAAACCCCAGGCCCAGGCTGAGGCGTGGGCTAAATACACAAGATGCCAGGAGGCTGAGGGCAGTGCCAGGCCAGAGAGCAGGCATTAGGCAGGGCAAGGCAAAGGTCCTTGGCTACTTTTCATGGGACAAGGCCTGTGATAGGAGACTCAGAGCTGGGGCTGTTTTCAAAGGTAGCACTTTTAGGTGGGAAATTATTGGGGAGGAGAAAATAAGGCAGGGTCTCATAGGAGGGGCCCTTTGGTCTTGAGAGCAGGGTTCCATGGAACCCTTGGCCAGTAGGTGCCAGATAAAAATGACGTGTGAGTGCATACTGGGAGGGCTAGAGTCTCCACCATTCCTGGACCTTGCACTCCAGAAGGGCATCTTGAAACCCAGGAGAAAAGAAATCTGCCTAATTAACCCTTATCCCATAGCGTTACCTGGCCCTGCCTTCATCTGCCCCCCTCCCCCTCCCCCCCCACCCCCACATAGCGTCATAAATTCTCATGGAACACCAGTTCCATGGGGCTGGTTTGCAGCATCTTTCAATCCCTGCATGCTCTGGGATGTGCCCCTTTCTTACTTTGTATGGAGTCTATGCCATGGTCCAGGCTGGAAACCATGCAAAATGCTGGGAAGATTATGAGTTTTAATTAGAACTGACCTGATTTTAAAATCTATAAAATCATTGGCCTTGGTCAAGTTAATTATCCTGGCAGACTTAAATTTCCTCACCTGTAAAATGGGCAAAATAACATTAGCCACTATTATAAGGCTTTTTTTGGTGGCTACTGAGGAAAGAAGTAATGATAGTGACCATAGTTCACATGTGCCGGGCCTCATTCTTAGCACGTTATATGTCTCCTTTAAGTCCATGACCACTCAGAGCTGGAAATGTTACCATCCTTATCGTATGCACCAAGACACACAGAGACTAGGTACTGTGGCCAATGTCACAACACTCATATTTGTTGGACCTAAGGCTTGAATGCCTGATGGAGTCAGGATTTGAAACCCTACCACCATCTCCCATCAGAGAGCATGCTCTTATCCACAAGTTTAGAGTCACTAAGTAGTTCCGGTGTTCTTTTTAGATGGTTGATGAGATTTTAAGAGGGAGTAGAGTTCCTGAGACTTCAAGCCACTCTGCAATCCTTTTTCCTTGAACCTGATAAAAGAATCGTGTCCCTAGCTTGCTTATCCAATCAGCTCCTTCCATCATGACTGTGCTGTTCGCTCTGCCTTGTTCCCTCCACTTCAGTTTGGGTAGCTGCTTCATTGTCAATTGCATTCAGTCTACATCCCTATACCATACCATCAGTAGTCTGTATATCCACCCCCTACCCCCCGCCAGTACTAGTGGGATTGTAAATTGTCCTTATGCTATATTTCAGAGAGAATGTGGCAAAGACAAGCAGACATCCCTTTATGACTCTCTTCGCAAATATTTCCTGAGTACCGTTGCTGCATGGCTTTGGGGAACTGTTCTGTGGCTCTTCATTAGACCTCTGATTCACCCTACCAACCAAGCCTCAGTGCTGTCTGAGACTGGAATTCTGGAGACTGTCTTCCATCTACCACATTGGAGGGCTTGTCTACAGGACTAGCCTTGGTCTGATTTACAGAATGCCCCACTCCACAAGTCCTGCTTCTTTGTAAGTTCTCAGCCAGCCAGCCAGCCCCTTAGCTCCAAATGCAGTTTCTCATCTACACTCATTTTAGCTCACGTAGGGCGGAATACCATAGGACTGTGAATAGAAGTGCCACAAACGTGGCTATCCCTCAGCCCTGACAACCTGGTGGACCGTGTGTCCAGTAAACCATAATTCCTGATTAGGGACTTACCTCTTCCTGGTCCCTTCACTTCCATTACTTGCTCCTCCCCATCACCCAGGCACTATGCTCATTATTTTTTCCTCCTTGTGTCTTATCCATGCTGCACAGCTAGGGGAAAAAAAACAAAAAACAAAAAAACAAAAAACCCACATTCCTTTCTCAAGGCACTTGACTGCCACCTGCTGGAAAATTTTCACAATGACACCCAAAGGCACCAGCACCTCCAGGAGTTTGGCTCACACAGCTGCCAGTCTGGCCTTGCCTGTTGCCTTGGCAATGCATCATATATTTATTCAAATACTCACTTCTCCAACTATGTCAATGATGTATTGTATGCAAAGACTTCAGCTTTCTCCCTGTGTTTCCATTGCCCTGGCTTCTGCTAGAGAGTACAGAAAGGCTCATTGACCTATCTTGCTGTGAATACCCGTTACCTTCAATAATCTGGCTCCACTTGGTGAAGTTTCTCTAAATCCATTTGTTGTACAACAGACTGTTGGAGTATCCAACAGGAATACAGGGAGGATAAAGGGCCCCATTAGCATCTTGCTTTTGCTTATAGGCCACCACCATTGGAACGGATCAGAGCAACTCAACATTGGAGAATGGGGCAAGGGGTCCTGGGCTGCCTCCCTGGGCAGAGGAAGGAAAGCAGTTCTTCCTGGACCCAGAGTCCGCTACTCCTTGGTTGTGGACACAAGTGTCCCTCGGGTGGGGGGGGGTGAGTTTGGGTTTTATGGAACTGTAGTTCAATGAACATGTAGCCACTAGACCTGGCCATCAAGATGGTTGATTGTTGTCCCTGTTTTCCTAAGCATACCCTGTTATTAAGCTACTTCATGAAAAGCTGCTGCCAGAATTTCATCCTGCATCTTCACAAAATGTCTTAGCAGAACCCTATTGAGCTGTCACACGTGGGTGACACTCGAGGGTAAGAGGAAAGTTGAGCTATCACTGGGGTCCCAGTTTTTTTAAATCTGCATACATTAGCTATATAAGGGAGAATTTTTCTTTTTTAAAATTACCTCTGAGTAATTCTACAAAGGGGTTATCATTCAACAAAGCAGCTTATGAATGCAATGCACAAGGGAGAATTTCATTGTGACATATCCCAGTCAGTCTCTACCCCCCCCCCCGCATTATTCTCACTTCTTCTCTTCCTAATACTGAGATCTTATAAGAGAATCTTTTATTCTTTTTTTTCCCAGAACCATTCAGCACAGCTGTACTCAAGCCCTATGGAGAGGACCTCTCCACAAATGCCTCTCCTTGCTCTGTCAGCCCCATGAGCCTCCTCAAACTTCCTGGTCTCACACAATGAGAGTTGCTCTTTCCCTCTTTGCCCTGGCTGCCAGCAAGTTCAGAGAGAACGTTTACGCAGTTTCCACAGCTTCCTTGAGTGAGGATTTCTTACACTTTTCTCCTCATTCCTTTCCTAGCAATGCTTGCTTTGGTCTTCGTATTGTATTCTTGGGCATGTTTTCTTGAGGTAGGATAGGCAGTAGTGCACTAGTTGCAAGCATCAGCCGGGAAGGCACACTCCTGGGTTTCAATCTTCACTTCCTGGCTGGGCTATTTAAAGCAAGGTAATGTTGCCTCTCAAGACTTAAATTCCTCACCTGGAGAGTTGAGGCAATGACCACAGTGAAGGTATTGGTCTTTCTTATGAGAACTGAACTTTTCCTGGCCTCTCTGATCTAGCTCAATCTGTGGCTCCAGGATTTATTTCCTTCTGTCTACCATGTCAACTACCTCATGATGAGTCATACAGCAGGAATATCTGGGTGGCTGACTCATCCAGGTTTTCTGAGACAGAAGGGTTTCCTGGGTGCAGGACTTTCATTTCTGAAATGGGAAGGTCTGGGACAAATAGACCAGTTGGTTACCACCACCTTTTTCCATTTGTGCATGACAGAACACTACAGATTGGCTACTTTACTTGTTGTTGGTTTCTTTTTTAAAAGAAATTTATTTCTTACAATTGAGAGGTTGGGAATTTAATATCAAGGTTCTGGCATTTGATGGTGAGGAACTTTGTACTGTGTTGTTCATCTCATCTTGGAAATCAAAGGGCAGGAAAGTATGAGAGGAGACAAACTCACTTGTGTTTTCATGTGCTGGGACTGGGACTTGAACTCAGAGCCTGAACACTATCTCTTAGTGATTTTTGCTCAAGGCTGGCATTCTGGAACCACACTCCATTTCCAGCTTTTTGGTGATTAATTGGAGATAAGAGTCACACAGACTTTCCTGCGTGGGCTGGCTTTGAACCATGATCCTTAGATCTCAGCCTCCCTAGTAGCCAGGATTATAGGTGTGATTCATTAGCTTCTGGCTGCGTAGCCCTGTTGTGATAACTAACACATTCCAGCAATAATGACATTAATTCACTCATGAGGAAAAAGCCCTTATGTCTTCATCATTGTCCATTAGGCCTCTCCTCCCCACACTGTTTCAAGAGAGAGTAAGTTTGTAACCCATGAGCTTTGGGGACATGTTCAAGCCATAGCCATCACCATTGTAAGCAACCTCCACATCTTGGTGGCCAACAGTATCAAAGGTATGTTTTTTCCTGATGTTACTGTTTGTCCAGGATCTTGGCTAGAGGAGGAGCTTCTGCCCCAGGAAATGGTTGGCCTCAGATTCAAACAGAGAACCAGTACAAAGGGTTCAGTGTGAAGGTTGTGGCTGCTCACATTGGTTGGGCAGGGTGAGTCTCAAGGCCAGGTCTGACATGAAGGTGCAGTACAGTCTTCCCACCAGGAGGGGTAGCTAGTATTTGGAACATGAAGACAGCCTGCCCTGCTCCTCCTCCTTTTCTCTACTCATGGCCTTCCACTCTGCAGGAGCAGAGCCAGGGAAGAGAGCTGCCTGGTCTGGGTGTGACTGTCTTCCTGTAGTGGTGGGTTTCTTAAGGGCTGGTGTTCAGCTTCTCCCTGCCCTGCTCAGAGGAGCACCCGAGTTTCCTCATTGTGGTGTTATTTTAGTGGCGGTGCCAGCCAGGGCTCCTCTCCTAGGCACCTGCAATTTCTTGGGGGCACAAATCCCTTTTGGAATAGTAGAGAAAGAGCTATTGTGTTTGTTTGTTTTAGTTATTGTTTTTATATCTAAGAACATCTTAGAAAAGCGTTGTCCAACGATAATGTCAAATGTCACTGAGGCACAGCTTCCTTACCTTGCCTACTAAGCAAGTAAGACATGCCTCGTGGTTTTCTTATCCACAGACGGTGCCACAACCTCCAATAGCATGTAATGGTATAACATTTGTAAAGTAAATTTGATTCTGGGAGAAAAAAATGGATCCAAGTTAAGACATCTCATGGGGAGTCTGATTCTAGAAATATAGTAGAACCTTCCTTTTAAGTTTCAGGGACATAGAGGAAGGAGAAGGGACCTGGGTCATGTGTTCCCTGAGTAACATCACTGGAGTGAGTAAGGCATGGGCTGGTGCTGGAGACCTCTGGAACCGGGGTCCTGGCTGTATTGGGCTCGAGGTTGAGCAGGGAGACACAAGAACCCATGCATTTTCATACCTAGAAAACATTATTCTTCTAAGAAATGCCTCCTGCAAGATTGATTCATGTATTTTCATGTTACGGGGGGGGGGGCGGGCGCAGGGGTTGAAGGATGGCCAACAGTAGCTCGAGCCAGTGGGTGTGACGGCTTCCCAGTAGGACTAACTGAAGCTGGGTGTTAGGACATAGCTCCCCATTCCCTTTTAGCTCACAAGAGCTTTTCAGATTCATTTGCTCCCAAAGTGACTTGTGTGTTTTTTTTCTCCCCCTGTTGGTTCCCACTGTAGGTTTTTAGAAGAAGTTGACTGCCTGGAAGGAAATTATAAAACATGAAAATTGCCTTGAGGTGACCAACAAATCCGTCAGTCCATTGCTCCTCTCACGCAAGGATCTGAGGTTTAAGAACTACAACTTCAGGTAATAAATAAGTCCCTCTACCCCTAGCTCTTGATGAATATTAGTAGGTTACTGTTGTTTGGTGGCTCAAAAATGGATGGTTTTGCCAGGTGCTGGTGGCTCACGCCTGTAATCCTAGCTACTCAGGAAGCTGAGATCTGAGGATCATGGTTCAAAGCCAGCCCCAGCAGGAAAGTCATTGAGACTCTTATCTCCAATAAACTACCAGAAAACCGGAAGTGGCACTGTGGCTTAACTGGCAGAGTTCTAGTCTTGAGCTGAAGAGCTGAGGGACAGTGCCCAGGCCCAGAGTTCAAACCCCACAACCACAACCACCACCACAAAAAGCTCAAGGATAGCACCCATGCCAAGATTTCAAGCCCCAGGACCAGCAAAAAAAAAAAAAAAAAAAAAGTAAAAATAAAAATAAGTAAAATACAATATACTCAGTGCCAGTGGCATATACCTATACTCCTACCTATTCAGGAGATTGAAATCTGAGGATCGCAGTAGTTGAGGAGAAAAGTCCACAAGACTCCATCTCCAACAACAACAACGACAACAAAGGATGGTTTTGATGGTCCCCCACATATGACCCGTGGCCTCAGGGGATCAAGGCTGTGTAAGCTTCTATGGCCTGGAAGGTAGTAGTCTCTGCTCAAACCTGGTCTTGCTTCTCCAAAGCAAACTACTATTGTTAAATAGTAGTCACCCATGGAGTTATTATGAAATGTTTCCAGAAGGACAAATCAGAGAAAATAACCAGGAATTTTCTGAGAAAATGAAGACCAATAAGAGGAAAATAATTTGTTTTGCTAAAATGAATTCTAAAATAGAATTAACCAGTTAAGAGGAACAGAAGGGCCAATTGCTGGTGGCTTATGCCTGTAATGCTAACTACTCAGGAGACGAAGATCTGAGGATTCGATTCAAACCCAGCTGGGGCAGAAAAGTCCCTGTGAGACTCTTATCTCTAATTAACCACTCAAAAATGGTGGCTGCAAATGGTAGAGCACTAGCCTTGAGCAAAAAGACCTCAGGGATAACACCCAGGCCTACGTTCAAGCCCTAAAACCATAAAAAAATTAAGAAAAGAGTAACAAAATAGAAAGACTACACAAAGACAAGAAATCAATTGAAATTTTATTTGAAATTATTGATAGCAAGATATATGGCTAATAGATGGTGTTGAGACAATAGTGTATCTATTGAAAGGAATAACAGATTGCTAATCTTTGGTAGTATACCAATTTCCAAATGCAATAAATTAGTAGATAAGAAACAAAATTATAGCCAGGTGCTAGTAGTCCACTTCTGCAGTCCTTAGCTACTCAGGAGACTGAGATTGAGGATCATGGTTCAAAGTCACCCCAGCCATGAAAAGTCCATGAAACCCTTATCTTCAATAAACTACCAAAAAGCCAGAAGTGAAACTGTGTCTCAAGTGGTAGAGCACTAACATTGAGTACAAAAAGCTCAAGGATAGCACCCATGCCCAGATTTCAAGCCCCAGGACCAGCAAAAAAAAAAAAAAAAAAGTAAAAATAAAAATAAGTAAAATACAATATACTCAGTGCCAGTGGCATATACCTATACTCCTACCTATTCAGGAGATTGAAATCTGAGGATCGCAGTAGTTGAGGAGAAAAGTCCACAAGACTCCATCTCCAATTAACCAGCAAAAATGGTGGATGGGAAGCTTGTAGGGCCAGCTATAAGCAGAAAAAGTGGTAACAGAGTGTAGGCTCTGAGCTTAAAGCCATAGTACTGGCTGAATAAATATTGGTATAAAGGGGGAGCGTTTGTACTGTGTTTGGGAAGAAAATATTTTTTAAAACCTGTCACTTTTAACACTTCCTAAAAATACTGTAAAGTTAAAGGAAAGAGTCTTTACAACATCTATCATGAACAAAGAATATTTCCAGCATGCAAATTTACTTATATGTCTACTGATTAAACACATGCTCTGTACCTGGAATACTCTGGGCAGTAAGTCCAAGCAACAAATGAATCAGAATCCCTACTGTCCCCACTGCCCCACTGCCTCATTGTTCTGTTGTTTACTCCATCATGGAGAGAAGAGCCCGTAAACAAAGAAAGATATTGTAGATAAGATTTGGATAAGGTCTATAGGGAAAAAATAAGAGGAGGCCTAGCGCAGGGCCTGAGTGATATACTAATGATGGGAACAAAACCCTGAGTTAGGTTTTCTTAAAAGAAAAAGGACGGAAGGCATCAAAAAATGGGACCAGAGGAGGGCTGGGAAGGTGGCTCAGTGGTAGAGCGCTTGCCTTGCATGCATGAGGCCCTGGGTTCGATTCCTCAGCACCACATAAGCAAAAAGAAAAAAAAAAAAAGCTAGAAGTGGCGCTGTGGCTCAAGTGGTAGAGTGCTAGCCTTGAGCTGAAGAGCTGAGGGACAGCGCCCAGGCCCAGAGTTCAGGCCTCATGACTGGACCCAAAAAAAAAAAAAAAAAAAAAAGGGAGCAGAGGGGATACTATTCCAAAAAGTTCATTTTTCCTAAGGTGGGAATTTATGACTTACGTTTTTTTCTCCCCTGGGCTTAATCCAGTAGTGTGAGGAGAGGAGTTGAGGCAGAATTGGGCAGGGGCAGGGGCTCTGGAATGACAACTTGAGTTGACAAGAGAAATCGATTCTAAGCAGGAGTTAGGGAGTGGCATGTCTCAGACGGGAGCATCCAGATGGGCTGGTGGTTATGGTTGGTGGCCTCTATTTCTAGTTAAATCAGAAGCAAAGGTACTAAGGGTTGAGGGGTATAGCCTAGAGGTTGATAGACCATTTCTATAGCATGTATATGCCTAGATTCAATCACCCACCCACCCCAAATAAACAGCAGCAAAGTATTGGTTAAGAGTGAAAACCAGGGAGATGCTGGAAGTGGCCAGGGGAGTGAACGGCAGCTGGCAGTACTGCATTTTCTTCTGCCATGTCTGGGGGCAAAAATGACACACGGTAGGAGGACATGTGATAGACAAGGCACATCAGTAATGCAAGAGAATTCAGAGAAGTGCCTATATTTTCTAATTCCATGTGTGTATGTGTGTGTGGGGGTGCACATGCATGTATATGTAGTGTTAGAGATTGAGCCCAGGGCCTTGCACATGTTAGACTATCATCCTCAGCTTTTGAGAAATAAATGTGGAAGTGCTATCAGTAATAATTTATAAGTTCAGTTAAACACAATATAATGGCAGAAGCTCTTTGGAGATAGGCGTTGTTAGTGCTATTCAGACATATGTATTTCAAGGTGCTTTAAAATGTACAACATGGGTCCCTTTTTGGTCCATCAGCCCTACTTTTAGACATGTATTCTAAGAGATCATAGTTCATGCCCAGATAGCTATGTACAAAGATGTGCATTCCCACAGTGCTTGTAAAGGTAAGGCATTGGTACCCACCTGAATGAGGTACAGGGCAGAATTGTGGAAAACAGTTCTTATGCTCACTCTCTTGTTTTGCAGATGAGGGAATTTGGGCCCAGAGGGGGGGAGTGACAGCTCCAGGCATATCCCCTGGAGCTCACAGCCCTTGGCTGCCCACAGGGCACATCCTCTTCAACTGAGTTTGGAGTTGGAGTCCCTTGCAAGGTATTTGTTGTCCTCTTTTTGGGGCCAGCTTACTTTGTGCTTGTAAAATATGAATTCTTAAAATGTCTACAAATTTGTTTATCATTATGCTAGGAGATGGTGGCTATAAAAGTTTAAAGACAACACATAAATCATGTTTATTCATTTCAATAATCAAATGTTTATTGGTTAGAAAGAAAGAAAATGAGGAGTGTCTGAGAACCTATGAAATGCTGGGTTGCCTCGAAGCCTGGTTCTGGTTTAGTTTGCCAGTCCTGGAGCTTGAACTCAGGGCCTTACACCCTTGTTCAGTTTGATTGTTCATACAGGTGCTCTACCACTTGAGCCATGCCTCTATATAACCTGCTCTACCACTTGAACCATGCTTCTATATAACCTTCATTTTATAGGTTAATTGGAGATAAACTCTCAGACTTTTCTGCTCAGGGCTGGCTTCAAGCCATGATCCTCTAGGTCTAAGCATCCTGAGCTCCTAGGGTAACAGGTGTGAACTACTGGGGCCTGGCATTAATTTAATTCTTCATCATACCACAGTGGAACCTAGAAACCACTCAACTTCTCTGGGCTTTTGTGACATTACCTATAAAGTTACCTTATAATCTTTTTTTTTTTAATTTTAGCATATATTAATCACTATACAAAAGTGTTTTATTTCCATACATATATATATATGTGATTAGATTCACCCCATTTTTCACTCTTTAGTAGGCTCTTTTCATGTTTTTTAAACATTTTAGTTTGTTAGTGATACTAGGGTTTGAACTCAACATCTTGCATTTGCTAGACAAGAGCTCCAGCACTTGAGTCATACCTCCAGCCCATTTTGAACTATTTTGAATGGGGGTTTCATTATCTGTGTTTATCATGCATATGACATACATTGATAATACTCACCTCAGCACTCACTCTCCTTCCACTCTCTTTGTTCAAACTAATTTCTTTCTACTGCACCAGAGTCTCCCAGTTTTATACTGTATCATTCTTTTGTATTTTTAAGTCTAGATTCCACATATGAGATAGAGAACATGAAATAGTTATCTTTATCATTCTGGCTTATTTAACATGATTTACAATTCCATATATTTTTTCCTCAAACAACATAATTTCATTCTTCTTTTTGGTTGAATCGTACTCCTTGTGTGTATATACACATGTAACTATATAAATATACATATAATCAAATATATATAAATATAGACAAATATATATACATTTCTTATATATTCATCAGATGAAGGACACATAGCCTGATTCCATAGTTTGGCTATTGTAAATTGTTCTGTTATAAAACATGGTGTACAGGTGTCTCTTACATTCTTTTGGATATATACCTCAGAGTGTATAGCAGGATCATATGGTAGATTTGGTTCTACTTTTTGGGGGAACCTCCATACTGCTTTCCGTAGTGGTTGCGCTAATTTACATTCCTACCAGCAGTAGATAAGGATTTCTTATAAACTGAAGAAAGGTGATACACATGTACCTATAAGGATTTTTTTCCTGTTTTCCTCTAATACTTTCAAAGTTTCATGTCTTATATTTAGATCTTTGATCCATTTTAATTAATTTTCATACAGAGTGAGAGATAAAGGTCTAGTTTCAGTCTTTTACATGTGGATACCCAGTTTTCCAAACACCATTTGTTGAACAGACTCTATTTTTCCCAGCATATGTTTTTGGCTCCTTTGTTGAAAATTAATTGGCTATATCTGTAGCTGTGACTGTGTGGGCTTAAGACTGGATCTTCTGTACCATTCCATTGG
This sequence comes from Dipodomys merriami, assembly GCF_024711535.1. Lineage (NCBI taxonomy): Eukaryota > Metazoa > Chordata > Mammalia > Rodentia > Heteromyidae > Dipodomys > Dipodomys merriami. The sequence continues at coordinate 32,599,821 of NW_027203493.1, read as the reverse complement.
TTTAAGTATCTGTTTTTATGCCAGCTTCTTGCTTTTTTTGTTACCATGGCTCTGTAGTATAATTTGAAGCCATATAAATGTGATATATACCCAGCATTCTCTTTTTGCTCAGGATTGATTGATTGATCAGGTTTTGCCATATGACTTTTAGGAAATATATCTTAATGATCCTCTGGATTTCATTTGTGTGTGTGTGTGTGTGTGTGTGTGAGAGAGAGAGAGAGAGAGAGAAAGAGAGAGAGAGAGAGAGAGAGAGAGATTCCCCTTTCGCATTCCTAACTTTATTTACTTGATTCTTTCTCCCTCTTTCTTTAGATTAATTTGCCTAAGGGTTTGCCTATTTATTTAGCTTTTTGAAGAATCAAATTTTTGTTTCATTCTTTGCATATTTGTGATGTATCGTATATTTCACATTGATCCCCTTTATATTGATTTGTGTTGCTTGTAGGATTTGTTCAAGGATCTTTTGTAGCACTGATATAATGACTGTAAATTGCTTTAGTTTTTGTTTTTCATGGAAGGTTTTTATTTCTTCATCAGTTATGAAGAATAGCTTTGTCCAGTATAACCATCTAGGTTGGCAGGTATTCTTTTCACAACTTGAAATCCTTATTTCATGCTCTGCTCACTTTTAAAGTTTTGTTGAGAAGTCTGGTGCTATTTTGATGGTCATGCCAGTGGATTTCCCCATTGCTTGAATTTCTCTGCGTGACCACATCAGACTTGCTTCTTTTCTACTAACATCTCTTTTGGCCTTCTCCCACTCAGACCCTGTTGCAACGTGTCCCAACACCTCCTGAGCCTTGCTGTCCCTTACTTTTGCTCCTCCAGAGTATCTCAGTCTCAACAGCTTCCCCTCTCAACATGGCATCTTGCTATAGCTCTCAGAGACAAGGAGAGTGTGACAAAATATTTTCTTCACTGGGGCTAACCTTCCATATGAGCTCAAGGACTCACCAAATTCCTGTACTGAGATTAAGGTTTATGGAAGATATATAAGCAGCTAGACTTGCCAGTCTATCACAATGGTCCATCTAGTTTCTCTGTTGACTTTGTTTCTTTGTGCTTTTCTTCTGTCCTGAACCTCTCCTGTGATTCCTGATACTCCTCTCTCTCTTCAGAATATAGTCTCTCCTGGGTTAATATGACTTTTCTTATTCCCTGTGTCAAAATGATGAATGCCTCTAATTTGCCATGTTGCATCCTTTCCCTCTAAAAATGTAAACGCTTAGAATGATGCTCTCCCCATTCAGCCATGTGCCTTTTCCAGGATGGCCATGTGAAAAATGTTAGTGCTGGAAACAAGCCCCTGTGTTCCTCAGTATCACTCAGACTCATTATCACTGTGGAAGGGCACACTGAAACAAATTCCCCCTTGTAACCTTTCAGAACTTCCAATGGCGGACCAGAGAATGGACATTTCTTCAACGATCAGTGACTTTATGTCCCCAGGCTCTGCCGACCTGCTCTCCAGTTCTCTGGGCACCAGCAGTGTGGATTGCAATCGCAAGCGGAAAGGCAGTGCCACCGACTACCAGTAAGATTTTCCAGCTTGTCTGCCTGGCATTGAACTCAGTGGATGGGCATGGAGCACCCAGAGCCAGTCACTGTCTTCTGGAAGAAGGGCTGGGAGGCACAGGTCCCATTGTAGGTGCTGCCCATTTGGGGTTGATTTTATCTGCCCCTGGATTGCAAGCAAGAAAAGGAGCCTGCAGCATTGCTCAGGCCTTTAAGTCCCCTTCTGAACCCAGATGATTCCATGTCAGGGAAGAAAGAATAGTCTGACAGCCAAGTTCTTCCTATTGCCCCCTTCCTCCTCTGAGCAGGAGGACTGAGTCTGTGGATGTAATCTTAGGGATTGCTTCAAGAGCTCACTTGAGGCCTCTCTGAGGAGTTCACAAGGGTCAGTACTTATTAATATGTGTGGAATGGGTAAATGGAGGGGCTCTCAGCAAACAGCATAGGAATCCTGACATTGTCCTTAAACAATATGTAAAGCAGTATGTACCTGTTATGTTAAATAGTATTTCTGTTTCTTTTTAGACTTGATGACTTTTCTTTTGAGTAAGTAAATTTTCCCACTCACCCTCCGCTCTTCAGCCTCTGCGTATCTCCTAGGGAGGAAGGCAGTGTAGAACATTCCAAGGCACACTTGTTTTGCTGAGGCAACTGTGTGGGATCGTACCCAAATGTCCATTTAAGAGGTTTTCTTTTGTTTAATGAGGGAAAATCTCCAAGGAGGTATCCCCCCTACAGCAGATGTCCTTTCTGCTGAAGTTCACAGGTCGAATTTGGGGAGCACAATGGCTGGAGGTCAGATGCCCAGTAGGAGATGCTATGATTAATATGTAAGTTATCCCAGATAATTGAGAGAGCCAATACCCAGGGGATGGAGAATGGGTGTGAGGACCAAGGGGTTTCTTCTGTAGCACAAACTCCTCAACAGAGACCAGAACATTTTTTTTCTCATGAGCCCTTTTTCTTAGGCAAATGCTGCCAGAGCCACTGACGTGTTCTAAGACTTCTGTCATCTATTCCTGTGGTTTCCAACCTTGTCATCACATAATGCCCTTCACATTTCCCCTGTTTGCGAACCTTTTATAATTTGTAGAGATTTGATTAGCCATGAGTTTCTCCTCACCTGAGGGAATCAACTTGACCTCAGTAGCAGACACAGTTCCAGCTGAAGTGGGGGAGGCATTTGCCCAGGTGACTGTATGATCTCCCCTCAGCCCTGGGATTAGCTGGAGAAAAGGCCTATAAGGACCCCAGGATGTCTTGGTGAGGGCCACTGTTCTTAGAGGGCCCTTGATGTGATCCTCCACCCCTAGGAACTGTGTATATCATCTGAGGGCCAAGTCTTCCTTTCTTGTAGGATAAAGGGGAACAAAGGGAAGCCCAGCTGCAGTTAGTGCCCTGCTGATTAATATGGGCTGGAGAAGAGTGTGAGCTGACCCCAAGGAGAGTTTGGAACCTTTTACTCTGGGAATTTCAGTCGCTTTGTATTGACTTCATGAAACTTGAATTTCTAGAGTTTGTGAAAGGGAAGTAGATCTCTGCTGTGGCCTCAGGACTCTCTGTGGCCCTCAGCCTCATACTCCCCTCTATCCCAATTCCTTGAGCACAGCATCTCCCACCTCTCTGAGAAGCAGAGCATTTGGTGGCAGTGCCTTGGAAACGCTGCCTGGGGCTCTTCTCTGTCCTTTGTTGGTGCTTTAATTAGCCCTCCTCAACCCTCACCCACTAGATACATGCACTCATAGCTTCCATGCTTGTAACGTCTTGCAAATGGAATAAGCTCCATTTATCCAGAATAAGGAACGATGCTTGGATACTGTGGTTAACTAAGAGGTTCTATAAACAGTATTACCAATTTTCAAGCACTCAGAATATGGCATAATGTACTTGAGATGCAAACTGTAATTGAAACTGCTTATAAATTTCACTAAATGTGCAAAACCAGTCCAGGTTTTTATAGTAGGCTTGACCTAATTGTTTTTGTTTGTTTTACTATTCTCCATCATTAATCTCTACTATGGTTACTTGAGCTCTCTAGTTGTTTGGTTTCTGGATAAATGGGAGCCTTCTGTGTTACAATAAGAAGCTCTGCTGTATGTCTTTATTAACATGCAGTCACGTTCTCTTGTTTTTGCAGAGAAAGCATGGACACAGACAAAGATGACCCTCATGGCAGGTACCATGAACCTAGTCATTTGAACTTCAGTGTCCTTATAACTATTTTCTTTGCACGATTATACATTCTGTCACTTGGAGTATGACCTCCCCGTGTCTCGATTTGAGATAAGCAAGGAGGCCATGAGCCTATGAGCTCAAGAGTGTCCTTCCTTCCTCAGTCCCTATTATTCTAACTACCAAGGACCCTTATGTCTGTGGAGAGGTGACAGGGATTAGATAGGACAAAAACCAAAAGTGTGTAACTGCCAATTATCTCCAGGGGATTGCATTTTTATCTTTTGCTATTTTCCTCCCTAGGTTAGAATACACAGAACACCAAGGAAGGATAAAAAATGCAAGGTAAGCTTGGCCCCTCTAAAACCCTAGATGATTCTTTTGAGGGCAGTGGAGAAATGTCCATGTGTTTGGTCCCTATATGTCAGATCTTTTCCTCAGGAAACAGGGAAGGAGATAGTAGGTCTGGGCCTGATGCAGCCTTCTGTCTGTTGCTCCCACCAATGGCCTTCACTTATTGCTATTTGAGCATGTTTAACCCAAAAGGGACTTTGGAGGTAGCAGAAAATCAGTGAGGGCTGTAGGCTTTCTTGACTCTTTAGCAGAGGTCCTTCCACAGATGACATAGCTCAGCGATTCATTCCATTCATGCTCTGTGCCTTGCCTAACAGGTGCTCTTACCATATAGCAAATGGCCTCTGAAGGCCAGACCTGGGCATACCTGCTTCTTTGAGGAGATCCTCTTACCTGGTCCTTCCTGCCTTAGCCATACTTGCTGACTCTGCCCATTGGGTCCTCAGCTTCCCTGCCATTAGTACCAGGGACATCTGAGGCTCTGTCATGGCAGAGAGTACCGGTGAGCTTCAGTACTGCTGACCTGAGACTTTGCATGTGAGCTTTGGAAAAGGTTCCAGAGCTCCATAGCTACGTCTCCATTGTTAATATTCCTTCTTAGTAGGATGATCACAAGTAAGATTAATACCCAACACTTCTGATATTGCATTTCCAGCTAGAAAGAAGTGTTGCCTTCCTCAAGACACATGGTGAGCTTCTCAGAGACCTCAAAGGGAGTGGGGTATTCACTGTGGCTGTGCTGGATGCTTGGCTACATGAAACCTCTACCTCTCTTCTCTCTTCTTTCACCCTCATCTCAAGATCCAGTTTTGTAGAGGCTGGGAAGAAAAGCAATGAAGAAAAATGAACAATTCAGTTTATTGTGGAAAGGCGATATACATTTATTTATTTGTTTATTTATTTATTTGTGTGAGTCCCAGGCTTAAACTCAGGGCCTGGGCACTATTTCTGAGCTCCTTTGGCTCACTTGAGCCACAACTCCATTTCTCGCTTTTTATTTTTTATTTTTGGTAGTGTAGAGGAGATAAGGGTCTTACAGACTTTCCTGCCCAGACTGGCTTCGAACCATGATCCTCAGATCCCATCTTTCTGAGTAGCTAGCAGGACAGGTATGAGCCACCAGTGCCCAGCTGGAAAGTCAGTTTTCATAAAATTCTTTCTTAACACAAAGGATGCTGTAAGTACAAACAACTAATTCCTATGTGGTATTGTGACCATTTTAGGGGAGTGGCTTTAGTAGAAAAATCTACAGATTCTATCTTTGTCCTGTCAGATGAATATTGGACACAGTTACAACTCACTGTTTATTTTTGTCATTTTTTTACTTGATATTTGCTCATACTTCATAAAAGTCATTTTTCATATCGTTCAGAGAAGCTCACAGTCAGATTGAGAAGCGGCGTCGGGATAAGATGAACAGTTTTATTGATGAGTTGGCTTCTCTGGTACCAACGTGCAATGCAATGTCCAGGAAACTAGATAAACTGACTGTGTTGAGGATGGCTGTTCAACACATGAAAACATTAAGAGGTGAGACCCTGGGCTTTAAGGTCCTTTATGTTAATTAATTAATTAACTAATTAATTAATTTTTGTAATGGTCCTGGGCTTGAAAATCAGGGCCTGGGCATTGTTTCTGAGCTTTTTTGCTCACTCACAACTAGCACTCTACTGCTTGAACCACAGCTCCACCTCCAGCTTTTTAGTAATTAATTGGAGATAAGAGTTTCACAGACTTTTTTGCCCAGGCTGGCATTGAACCGTGCTTCTCAGATCTCAGCCTCCTGAGTAGCTAGGATTACAGGCGTGAGCCACTGGTGCCTGGTGGTCCTCTCTGATCATTCCCCCAAATGTTACCAGCTTTGCCTAGGCTAGCTGTGAGTCCTGAGGGAAATGATGATTACCTGCAAGTATGTAGCCCTGTGTAACATGCTAGTACTTTTCAGCAACTGATTTGCCGTGGGGACTGAGATACAGATTTGCACTCCTGCATCCCAGAGCACAAGAGCTGAGAGTTTTGCATACTTTGCATACACTGAAGTGTGAAGGTATCAAACTCCCTACAGATGAGGGAGGACACTACCTAAGTCCCATCTTGCATATGTGTGTGTGTGTGTGTGTGTGTGTGTGTGTGTGTGTGTGTGTGTGTGTGTTGGGGGGAGAATCCCACTTTACAGTGAGAAAAACCAGAAATGGAGGCTCAAACCGTGACGCAGACAAGCAGCTTCAGTTCTTAAAGAGAAAAATTCCTTTGACAAGTGAGTCACTGGTTGATAGATAGTTCTTACAGTGTTTTATTGTCAGGAATGAACACTTGATGATATTTTCATCTTGCTGGAATTTTCCCGAACTGGATTGACTCTGTGAGGGAGGCAGTATTTTTCTTCTTTGCTGAGTGTGGGGAGAGTGAGAAAAAGAAGCAGAAAACTGGAAGTGACTTCATCAAACCTCAGGAGAAATCTGAAATATATCTGGCATTTTGGTGAATCCTGTTGCTGTAATTTTCCAGAGTTAGTCTTGGATTATTGGATATAGGCGATAGTGAGCACTCAATTTCATCTGTCCTGAGTGGTCAAGGTCATATCTTGGTATCTGTGTAAGGCCACTAGAAATAAGAAGTAGTTGGTTTTGTTCTGATTTTGTTCATTATTCAAAAATGTAAATGTTGTAGCCAATAGTTGAAGAATGACACCTAAAAATTCATTTTAGTGACGATAATATGGGTTATGATAAAGGATTTTCTTTTTTATTAGCATGCATTAATTTTGCAAAGGGAAATTACATGTAAGAAACAAAACACTGGAAAATTACAAAGTAGAATAAAAAGCAGGGCTATGGAGAAAGAAAAAAAAATCACAAACATTCTGTTGTTTCCCTCCTTCCCCGGGTGCTTTGAATTGTTACAGACCTGAGTCATTTTATTCCTTCACCACTCTGTTTACTGTTCTGTAGCTCCCAAGGCATCCACTGCTGCTGACATTTTTCTCAGATATTGTTCTGAAAAATGTCAGGTTGCAGTGCAGTCCTTGTGTGCGTGCGTGCGTGTGTGTGTGCGTGCGTGTGTGTGTGTGTGTGTGTGTGTGTGTGCGCGTGCACGCGTGTGTGCCAGAACTGGGTCTTGAACTCAGGGCCTTTAAGCTCTCAGTTGGCTTTTATATTTTCTCACAGCTGTGCTCTACCACTTGACCATACAACCAAGTTATAGCTTTTTACTGGTTAATTTGATATAAGAGCCTGACCTGGCTTTGAACCTCAGTCCTCACGTCTTAGCCTCTTGAGGAGCTAGGATGACAGGAATGAACCACCCGCACTCGGCTGCAATACTTTTAAACACAAGTCTTGTCCCCTTCAGTCCTGGGAACGAGAGCTTTGTGGCCTGGGTAATGCGTTTCTCCAGGCTTCCAAGCTCATTAGCTCACCTTGCTGAAGGGGAGCACATGTACAGATCCTCTGCACTCTATCAGTCAGGACCTGGGACCTAGATAGTTTTCCAAGAACTTTTAGAATAATGCTGTGGTGGACTGCTTGACAGTCTACTTCATGCAGACCTTGGGAGGGAGAAACCTGTTCAGGAACTTCCACCAGTTTGCCTCTAGATCTGCCTTTTCTCTTAGAAGCAGATTTTTTAACTTCTATTATCTCTTGGTTTTCTCTATTATAAGAAAGGCAAACTTGTTAAGTCTCCTGTGGGGAACAGTGTTCTCTTTTCAGTGGCATTCTCTTTGGAGTGACAGGATTCTGAACCCAGAGCTAGTTCTATCCTAGTGAATGAAAAGAGGATAAAAGGGAAACCCTGGGTGGTAGGCTCTAGGCCTTATCTAGAAGATGAGAGACAGCTAAGTAGAATGAGGTGATATCTGAATATAAAGTCTTCCAACTCTCTCTTTGCTTCCACCCCCCCCACCCCCCAAGGTGCCACCAATCCATATACAGAAGCAAACTACAAACCAACTTTTCTGTCAGATGATGAACTGAAACACCTCATTCTCAGGGTATGTTGCAATTATGGCATTATTTTACCAGTACAGATGTTCCCCACATACACAGTGCTAGTGTTTGATAGAAGGGTTTTGCACTTGTTAAGCAGGACTTCTACTTGAGCCACACCCTCTGCCCACAACACTGATTTTTAAATACATTTCAGAGTAAGAATTATCAGGTACTTAACATTCCTTCCACCGAAACCTGTCACCTTTTTTCTAAGGTTTTTTTGGGCTGGTCCTGTTGCTCAAACTCAGTCCTGTTGCACTATCCTTGAGCTTCTTTGTACTCAAGGCTAGTGCTCTACCATTTGAGCCATGACACTATTCCCAGCTTTTTCTGAGTAGTTTTTGGAGATAAGAGTCTCATGGACTTTCCTGCCTGGACTGACTTTGAACCATGATCCTCAGATCTCAGCCTCCTGAGTAGCTAAGATTACAGTCACAAGCCACTGGCACCTGTCTCTCTCTTCTAATTCTATTTAGGCAAAAATGGAAGGTCTAAGCTACTTGATCTTAGGCTACCAAAGGCAAGACTTCGTTAGGAATTATATTCCTACATGAAGAATTTAGAAACTTCTGAATATGACAATGTTTGAGACTTTCGCTTTTCTTGACTTTAACCACTGGCACAAAAAAATGTACCTAAATCTTTACACCCAGACCCAGCCAAACCACAGAATTGCCAAAGAGGAAAATGCATAGCAGATGTGCATGTTTTTGCTTACTTGACGTTAGTGCTGTTTGCCTTGTTAAGTTTCTACAGAGATGATTGAGAATTACCTCTCAACCAGGTTCCTAAGAGCTTGTGAAGGACTCTCAGGCAGAATTAGCTCTGCACAAGGTTCTGAGGTGTGCTGCTGGACAGAAGGAGATTAATAGAAACTGAAGGGCAACAAACTAGATTGAACAGTTCTGAGGTTTTATAGACCTATAATATCATGAACATATTGTATTTTATAAACAGAAAAAAACCTAACATGAAGGAAGAGTACTTGCCTCCTCCTCCCACACAGCTAGGCCTGACCTTCCCTGCCTAGCTTCTACAGCGTGGAAGTCCTGGCCTTTCTGTAGAAGTTTGCAATGCTTCCAGATAGAGGTAGTCCTGCTGGGCCCCAGCATCATCACTGTCCATCTTTTGCTCAGCCTAGCTTTAGGCACTCTGTAAGCCTGGCCTGTCTGCTTGCCCTAGTATTCTCTCCATCTGCTCACCATATGTTGTAGAAAGGCTTTAGCTTCAGGGAACAGAAAACCTGATGACTCCATAGGCTTTCCCTTCTCAAGGACAACTGGTTCAGGGAGGATTGGATCAGATTGCTAGGATGGCTATGGACATTAGAGGGCCGGGTTCTTTCTGCCTTTTCATACAGCCTTGCCAAGCTTGAATGATTGCTGATTTCCTTCACATAACAAGATGACTAGGCCAGGTGTGAGTAGTTAGACAGACTAGGGGCTTTACCCAGAGGATTTTTCCTTTTTATCAGGAAAAGAGACTCCTTCCCGGAAGCCCAATCCCTTTTAGTTTATTGGGACATATGCTACCTGGTCTCACTTTAGCTACAGGGCAGGATATAGAAGCAAGTGTACAGATTTTCCAGCCTCCACTGTAGAGGCGACAAGAGAGAAAGGAGGTGGGAAATGAGGATAAGAACTGGCCCCTCAGAAGTATTTACCACACACAGTTTCCAAAACCACATCCATTTGCTAGGTTGTCCTCCATGAGTGAGTTGCACAACCCAATTCAGCACTTGACCAGTGGTCAAGTGTTCTGAGGTTGAATGGAACCTTAGAAACTACTTTATTAGTGCCATATTTGGGACAGCTGTAGTATTGCTCCTCCCCAGCTTTCTGGTACACAAAACATTGGTAGGTCAGGGTTTTTACATAATTTACAGATGCAAGTGTGTTTCTGAACTTAAGGTAGGACTTCTTTTTGAACTCTGTGAAAAATCATCTTGTTGGATGGTTCCATTGTCAGCTTGCTACACACAGTCCTCTGAATCTCTAGGTGATTTACATGTCTAGTGGGCATCTTGTGTGCTTTCAGTTCTTATTTAGTCACCAGATCCACAAGCATTATTACATACTTAGTGGATGCATGGCACTGTTACTGCTCGCAGACATGGTTATCCAGACTTCCTACTCTGCCCCGCCACTTCAGGCCTTCTGTACATCCATCCTCGTTGTCAGGGGACCCATAAAGTTAATGTAAGCATCTGCCTCCAGGGCTGGCTTTATGAACATGCCAAGGTACAGTCATCCAGGGCTCCCGCTTGGTTTAAAGTTTTGCTGTCCTATCCAGAAAAACATTATTATTATTATTATTATTATTATTATTATTATTATTATTATTATTATAACAGTACCAGGGTTTGCACTTGCTAGGCAGGTATTATTATTTTTAGATGGGGTCTTGCAGGTTTGTTTTTTCAATGGGGGGGTGGGGCATGGGCAACCTAGACCTCGGTCCACTTATTTACACTTCTTTCGTAGCTGGTATTACTGATGTGAACCACCATGCCCATCTTTTTCTTTCCTTTTTTTTTTTTAAGTGATGGGGTTTTGGTAACTTTTTGTTTCGGCTGGCCTCAAAGGGTATTTCTCCCAATTGCTTCCTCTTGAGTAACTGACATTACAAGCATGTGTCACAAACCTGTCCCTTGAAAACCTTAGTTTTTTAACAAGGGGCCTGCATTTTCATTTTATGCCATTTATGCCTTACCCACAAATTATGCTGCTAATCTTGATTGTTTTTTGGTGCTGGTCCTAGGGCTTGAACTCAGGGCCTGAGTACTGTTCCTATGTTGCTTTTTGCTCAAGGCCAGCAATCTACCACTTGAGCCATAGCACCATTTCCAGCTTTGCAGGGATAGTTTATTGGAGATAAGATTCTCAAGGGCTTTCCTATGACTTCAAACCATGATCCTCAGATCTTAGCCTCCTGAGAAGCTAGGAATACAGCCATGAGCTATATGTATATATGTATGTATGTATGTGCATATGTTATATATGTATATGTGTATGTCTATATATGTATATATACATATGTACCCACATACATACTCCTTTTGCAATATCCCATTTAATAATTGTCTTGTGGGTTCTTTTAAAATGATTTCCTATCATATACCTACATATATTTGGGTCTGGAACAAGGATTTTAATACTTCTGTTAAACACTTCATGGATGGGCTTTTCTGCTCCTCTGTTTCAGATAGAGCTCCCGCTGATTTGTCTTCCTTGGCAAAGCTTGTCTCACTTCTCTGACACATGTCAGGGCCTGGAAAATACTATCCAACTTCCAGATGTTCAGTTGCCAGCAATTTGCATGAACAGAAGGCAGGCTGCACTCACAGCTTTTAGACAGTTAGGTGCAGGCCCTGGCTTCCACTTCTCACCCATGCCTTAAGTGTATTCCAGATATCTAGTGGGTGTCAGGGACCAGTGAATACTATTTCAATCCTACCAGAGCATCTTCCAAGGCTGTCCTGTGGGCCTTATGCTAGTAGTGTTCTTGCTCCTCAGCTGTCCCCTTAGCCCCAGCTCCTCACCTGGTGGCTTGTTTGCCAGAGTGCAGCAGAATGGCAATGCAGACTGAATCCATCCATGACCTTTGCGGTGAGATGAAATCACCCTGCCTTTGCCCTGGTCTTAGATCTACTTCTGCCCGGCATTTTCTGTAAGATGTCACAGTCACCTTCCCAGGCATCATTGGTACTGCATAGCCACATTAGTGAACAGCCTGAAAACATTTCTCTTAGATAAGATTGTCTCCAAGGCAAATGAGGAAGTTATTAATATCCTACTTTTTCTTTTGACGGAATGAGAATTTCAGCAGATGGTGCTTGGAAAATTGTCCACCCCACCCCCGTTGTCGTCATTTCTTGCCCTGGGACAGCTTAGGGACTTGACTTAGGACTAGATCCCTTAGCCTTTCTCTAGCTGGCTGGCTAGCTAGGTTCTTATGGTTCTAGTTAGTGATTCTGTCTGCCCTCACTCACTTCTATTCCAGCCCGGGTGCACATACAATTTTTTCTTAATCTTCTGGTGCATGAATACATTTATCAATTATTTGAATTAAACTCCATCCCAAGGCCCTTGTGTGGAAAAGGAAACAAAATTTGTCTAAGTTTTTTTTTTTCTAAATAACAGCTTGAAAACTCATGAACAAGATACTAATGGACCTGCTGTGCATTAGAATCAGGGGAGTGGGGTCATTAGAGCAAGTGCATGCTAGAATGTGACGTGCTGTCCCCATCAGAAGAAGATTTCACCCACGCTCTCACCAGGAGCTGAGTAGTCAAAACAGCCTGAGCTCTCAGGCACTGTAACTTGGGCATCTGCCTCCTTCATTCTTTCTAACAAATGTCTTATTCCTATGCCTGTCTTTGTTGGCACTTTAGATTTTTCACTTGTGAAAGGATAAGAAGAATTTCATGGGAAAATTTGGCTTTTCTTTTCCTGACTGTCTTGAATGCAAATGGGCTAGCCCTGGCTGGAGTAACACTGTTGATAGCAGTAGGTCCTGATCTGTCACTGAATCATGTTGGAATAAGGGTTAAAGTCACCCTACTGATCATTTTCATGCCTTCCAGCAAAACAGTGAACACAAAACATCACTCACCACTCCAGAAAACATTCTGCCAAGCTCTCTTTAAACCTGACCAAGGGCTGGTGGCATAGTTCAAGTAGTAGAGTACCTGCCTAGCAAGTGCAAAGCCCTGAGCTTGAACCTGGGACCACAAAATCCAAAACAAGTAAAGCTGTTCAAATTATAGGCAGATGGTGGCTGAGATATGGATTTTACAGGATGTTGCCAGTCTAGGATTCTATTATTCTTCACAGAGTTCTTAGAACTAGAGCAGTGAATTGATTTCTAGGCATCATCACACAATCAAAAGAAAGTTCTTAAGCCAAATTTAAACTAAAACTTAGTTTAATTGGACTTTGATATATAGATCTATATGGGGAGAATCTTATTCTCTGGAAACATTTGTTTTAAGCATCCTGTTCTTAGGATACCAATGAAATTCAGGAATGTGCCTGTGCTTTGGAGACTTATAAATCTTTGATTTGCTGCTGTACAAATCATCTGTCCTGAAGTATGATAAATTGATTGTCCATTTCTCTGATTAGGCAGCAGATGGATTTTTGTTTGTCGTAGGATGCGATCGAGGGAAGATTCTCTTTGTCTCAGAGTCCGTCTTCAAGATCCTCAACTATAGCCAGGTATTGTTCAAGTTCCTGTTGGTTGGGGGACAGCTAATGGCAGTCATAACTCCATGTTTCAGGACAATTACATAATGCACACATGAAATCCTTTTACAAAGTCTTTAATTTCTTAACAGAGAACTTTTAAATGTAGGAAAAGAAACCTTTTAATGTTTTATTTCCTCAGTGAAATATCTGACTGAAATATCTGACTTTAATCTTTTGTGCGATGTGATGTGTGTGTGTGTGCACGCATGAGCACACTCATGTGCTAGTACCAGTGTTTGAACTCAGGGCCTGGGTGCTGTTCCTTAGCTTTATTACTCAAGGATGTCACTCTACCTCTTGAGACATACTTTCACATCTGGATTTTTGTTGGCTAATTGGAGATAAGAGTCTCCTGAACTTTCCTGACCAGGCTGGCTTCAAACTTCAATCCTCAGGCCTCAGCTTCTTGAGTAGCTAGGATTACAGGCGTGATCTATTGGTGCCCATCCCTAACTCTAATCTTATCAAAAGTTTTATAGTTTTTTTAATGTAAAATAAGTATCCCGTAACTATGGACTATGTTTGGAGAATGAGGCAACCTGATGAAGGAGAATGGTAACTCAGTACTAGAGGGTAAACTGATATGAAGCTCTGCTGAGCCTCAGCTTCCTGTAAATGTTGATTATCAGCTGTACTTTTTATGATAAAATAAGAGTAACAAAGTTTCTAGAACTAGGCTTTTCCCCAATTATGCCCTCAGAATTTTTCATTTTCTCTTTTACATACTAATATTTGCATGGAAGCCTGGTAGGCAGAAGGACTGAATTAAAATTATATCAATTAGAATGCAAATTTAGTTTTACCAAAGTGTTTGGCTATGGAGCAAGTTTTACCTTTATGTATAGATAAGGGAACTAAGGCATCATATAACTCAAGAGAGGCTTAGATGGGCAGGCTGATGTATGCCTATAATTCTAGAACTCTAGAGGTTGAAGATGACAAGTTCTGAGGCCATGACACATCAAGTTTAAGATAAGACTAGATTATCAAATGACACTCTGTCTTGAAACAATAGATAAACACATAAATACACCTATGAAGAAGAGAAAGGCTTAATGGCAGAGCTGGAAACATCCCACATCCTACGTTCCTCCTTCTTAGGCCTTACCAGGGATCTTGTAGTGGCAGAAGTAAGTTAAAAAGAATACATCCAGCCAAAATATTCTTGCCCTAGAGGTACATGAACTGTTTCTCTTTCATTGGTTATCAAAATCTTCCTGAAGCCTCCTTTACCATATCCGTCTAGGCAAAGAGCCGGGACACGTGTGCAGGTTCACATAGGAAGGATTTGAAATACTCATGCTTAAAAATACAAAATAATGGCAAAAGATGCATAGCCTGTGAGCACTTGTTGCCTGATTTTTTATTCCACCTATAGATAACTTGTCATTTTTAACATTTCATCCCCACAGAATGATCTGATTGGCCAGAGTCTGTTTGACTACCTGCATCCTAAAGATATCGCCAAAGTGAAGGAGCAGCTCTCTTCCTCTGACACGGCACCAAGGGAGAGGCTCATAGATGCAAAAAGTGAGTGGAGGGGAAGGCTGGTGTTTCCTCAGCAGTCCATCCCCATTGCCCCGTGGGGCACCAGCAAGTACAGAGAGGGTGTGCGTCCTGGCCTCAGCTTCCCTCTTCCCACAGCTGCTGTCTGTGGCTAAATGGAATTATCTATGTCCCTTTGGGCTTGTTTTCATTGTAGTCTACATAAAGAAGAAGAATACTCAAATGTCCAAGTTTAATGGAAGAAAGAACCACTTGGATTTGATTCTTTTTGATTTCTAGTCTTTTAATATTTTCCAGAAGCAAGAACTTCCCAAGTTGTACCTTCCTCCAGACTGTACAGGCATCATATCTCTTTGAGTTGCAACCATGTAGCTCAGAAGAAAAAGGAAAGAACATTTCAAACATAAATAGGATTGACCCAAGTGTCTCTTTCTCCTAAGCTTGGCCAAAATGGCTGTTTAGCTCCTCCTAGTTTAGCTTGGTCCTGTCTTGGCTTCCTTTCCACAGCAGTGGAATCACCACACACATTCTCATCCCCTCACCCCTACTCCCACACCTGGTCCTGTGCCTCCTGTGCCAGGCCATCAGGGATCTGTCTTCTCTCATGCCCCCAACTGGTAGGCACATACATCCTGAGTCCATTACTCACTTTTGAGGGGTGTCAAGCAATCTATTTAACCTTTCTGTGCCTCAGAGTTTTCACAGGCAGAATGGCACCCATTGCTTTGACTTGTTGCTAGGATTAAATATCTTAGTACACTACATGAAGTTCTCTGTACCTAGCAGTATTTCAGTGTTATATTAATCTTGGGCTAGGCCAGTCATGGCCTAACCAGTTTCTTGCTTCTAAGTTCTCAGTCCCTGAAGGAATACCATCCAAGAACAGTGCTCGAAAGCATCCTTTTCACTAATGAGCTCTGTGTCTTCCTAAAATCAGATGTAGGTGCCTATTGCATCTTTCTAGGGTCCCAAGGAGAAGAGGATGAATGGTGTTTGGTCCTTGCCTTTGAAGAGGTTAGGAGACAGGGACCCAGATAGCACCCAGATAGCTGCATCTGAGGTGCAGCCATGAAAATAGCACCGGGCATGGAGAGGGATGAGTAATTCTCACGTGGGCGCGGGGACAGGCTTCACAGTCAGTGACAGCAGAGGTGGGTTTGAAAAGATGAATTAACGTTTGTCAGGTAGTGAAGGGAGGAAAAAAAGCAGAGGAAATGATTTGTGGAGCCTCGTGGCCTACTTGGTGCATTTGGAGCAAAGTATGCAGGGTAGGGGCATCCAGTGAAGGTTCTGATTGGCATTCTTGGGAAGTCATTAACAGAGGTGGCGAAATGAGAAGCAGGTGTGTGGGAGGTGCCATGAGGGACCATAGGATGCAGCCATTGGCAGCATGACTACACCTGTTATGACCTGTCTGGTCCTGGCCCCAGGTGGTTGCAGCCACACCAGCCTTGAGTACAGAGAGGCTCAGGGACAGTGCCCAGGCCCTGAGTTCAAGCCCCAGGACTGGCAGAAAAAAAAAAGAAAGATAAAAGAAATAAAATGCAAATGAGACTGGTGGTGAAACTCAACGATAGAGCTCTAGCTAGCCCAGCATACATGAGGCCTTTGTGTAGTTTGAGTCCCAGAATGACACACAAAAATGTAAACTGCAAACATGAGCCACATGTATAAATTTACATTCCTGGTAGCCATGTTTTTAAAAAGTAACAATGAATGCAACATTAATAATATATTTTTATTTGACTTAAAGCTAAACTATTAGTTGATATTTAATAAAAATTTAACGGTCTTTATTTTAGTGCTATCTTTGAAATTCTGTGCAACTTCATTCATTCCTGTTTTTCTTTTGTCCTCCCTCAGTACCAAGGTTTGAACTTAGACTTCACATTTTTGCACAGCTTTCTTGCTCATGGCTGGCACTCTACCACTTGAGCCATATTTCCAGCCCAGCTTTTTACTAGTTAGTTGGAGATGGAGTCTCATGACTTTTCTGCCTGGGCTGGATTCAAACCTTTAAGATTTCAGCGTCCTGAGATCTATAGGCATGAGCCAGCAGTGCCTGTGTGATATCACACTTACAACCATCTTATTTCAGAAAACCCATATCCCATGTGCTTAGGAGCTGCATGTAGCTAGTGGCTGCCGTATTAGACAGCACAAACCTCAAATGGGGTCCAAGAATCTGTGTTGACAAAGTACCTTAGGGATTCTGGCCTCCAGCAAGGTTGTGAATTCAAGGCAATCCCAATCTCTGCCTTCTACTCCAACATCCAAATTTTGCCCATCCTTCAGGTACTAAGTGAAGTTCTTCCCTAGAAAGCACAGGCTGTCTTTGCCATCTGCTTGGCCCTAATCATACATCACTCTGGTCTTATTTCAGTGCCCTTCCATCTCCCTTTCTCACTGGTAAGTTCTTGTTGCTGTGGTGTATTTACTTTGATCCCCAGAACACCTAAATTATTTGTTCAATAGCATTTTCTACATAATCCACAAATATCTCCATATTAATAAAGCACCAATCAAGGGTATCGCCTGAGGTCTAAACTAGGGACAGGCATCGGTGGGTATAGAACAGGAAGACCATAAAGAAGAGGCTTTGCTCATGGTCAGAGCCCTGTCTGACAGACAACACTGCTCTCAGTTCACCACATTTTGTGTGTTGATTTGCAGCTGGACTTCCAGTTAAAACAGATATAACCCCTGGGCCATCTCGATTATGCTCTGGAGCTCGCCGTTCTTTCTTCTGTAGGATGAAGTGTAACAGGCCTTCAGTAAAGGTTGAAGACAAGGACTTCCCCTCCACCTGCTCAAAGAAAAAAGGTACAGTTGAACATTTTTTTCACATCCCATGAAGGGGAGGCTTGCCTTCTGCAGTGGGGCTTTCAACCAATGCTTAGTTTTAGTGCTTCTGGCTGGCACGAATGGCAGCTTGAAGACCTGCAAGCCAGGGATCTGCCATCCCCCTACAGACGAGGGCTGTGAAGAACAGGGGACAAGGATTTGTGACTAGTTTTCCTCTGTGTAAAGTATGTTTGTGTCCTAATGTGGCTGGGAAAGGACACCCTGAGCCATGATTCTGACTGCCACCGGAGCCCCCAGTACTCTGCCCACTTCACCAGTGACCTCACTTTGCTAAGTGCAATGGATGGATTCACTGTTCTCCCCTGTCACTGTGTTCCCTTCCCTGACTTTCCACAAAGCCACATGGTTCCCACTTCATGTCTGTGTCCTCTGCCACTCAGCCTATTCCCAGTTTCCCAGTTCCTTTGACTGTCTCCTTTTCTCTGTTCTGGCCTCCTCTGTTCTGTCTGCACTGTTCCATAGTACATCATGTTAAATCTCATGCACATGCCAGTAACTTCCAAGTTTACATTTCCAGCCCTGGTTTCTCTTTGGAACTTCGGATTTATAAATTAACTGCCTAGAAAATCTACCTGCTTAGATATCTCAAGAGCTTCTCTGTCTAACCTATCTGCCCAAGTGGCTACCTGAGCTGAGCCTTTCCTTTGCTTCTGCTGAGGACCTGGGAGGTATGAGACTCATAGCACCCACTCTCATTCATGAGAGAGTCATGTCATGAGCCCATCAGTGGACCTTGCTGCAAGTGTGTGTAGCCGTGACTCTGCTCCTACTAACACTGAGAGCCCGGCCATCTGCAGCTTTTACATGCTTGCTGCCTTCTACACAGATTCCCCAGTGATCTTTGAGAGAGAGAGAGAGAGAGAGAGAGAGAGAGAGAGAGAGAGAGAGAGAGAGAGAGAGAGAGAGAGAGAGAGAGAGAGAGAGAGAGAGAGAGAGAGAGAGAGAGAGAGAGAGAGAGAGAGAGAGAGAGAAAGAGAGAGAGAGAGAGAGAGAGAAAGAGTGTGTGTGTGTGTGTATGCCAATCCTGGGGCTTGAACTCAAGGTCTGGACACTGTCTCTGAGCTTTTCTACTCAAAGCACCTCAGCTTCACTTATGGCTTTTTGATGTTTAATTGAAGATAAAAGTCTCATGGACTTTCCTACCTGAGCTGGCTTTGACTATAATCTTCTGAGTAGCTAGGATTACAGGGATGAGTCACTGGTGCTTGGCCCAATCATCTTTTTAAAGGGGTCTTTTCATTGATTCCCTGCTTAAAATTCTTTATTGCTCTTGAAGAAAAGTTCAAAATACTTAATATGGTCACATCCTTGCCATACTCAGTGCATTTGCATGATGTTTCTTTCCTGTGCTGCCTGCCTCCTTTTAGGCAAGGCTTCTGCACATGCTGTCACCTGTGAGTGAAACAACTTCTCCTTGCTGCTTCCTTCCTCTCCTTATTTGTTTCTTCTCATGGCACCCAGCAGGTTTTCTTTCTAGTGCTTTCTTCTGGTTGCAGTTCCAGAATTATTCATGTATTTGTCCATGTCTGATTTGTGTTACACTGCATTCCAATAACCAGCTCAGTACTTAGTAAATGCTCCATGATGGGAGCCCACAGGTACTCATCCAAATCAGTCTCTTTCTCTTGATTGGTTGTTTCCCTCTTCAGCATGAATGACACCAGCACCCTCCCAGTCCAGGAAATGAGAGCTACACTTATTTTCTTTCCAATAGTTCTATCTCAGAAATTTCCCTTGCTTTCCCCACAGGCCCTGTGATTATCCAGTCCTCATCTCCTCTTGCTGTGTTCTTGCCACTGGCCTCTGAACCAATTCTGCCTTCTTCCACTCCCCCAATACTGATTCTAGAGCATTCAACCCCTGACATGATTGTGCTGTTTCCCTGCTTGAAACACCATCTGAAACTCATTTCATGTCTAACAAGAACCTAACAAATTTGCTAGGAAATAAACCAAGGGCTGTATGACCTTCTCATCCTGCTTTTACAGCTTTACTCACTAGATTTCTAGTGATCAGAACCTTCCATTTCACTTCAGTCCCAAGGAGCTTAACTGTTTCTTGAATAGGCGGTATCTCTACCTTTGAACATTCTTACCCTTTACCCACCCTAGAGCCTTAACCACTGCCTGTCCTTCTTGGCTATCCTCCTGCAGAGGTTTTCAGGGGTGGGGCCTTCTTCTCTCCAGGTAGATTTATTCCTTCATTGGTATATTGTATGTAATGTCAATGGCTCTAACAAGCTTACTTGTCACTAGTTAACATGGTTTTGATGGTCCCCTTGTGGACACTGAGGCTTTGTTTTTAAAATCTTTTGACTCACTACCTACACCTCACTACCTACACACCATCATCTGCCTTTGCCTCCAGGATCCAAACCCAGCACTGACCCTTATCATAAACTTTGCTTTCTAGCGGATCGAAAAAGCTTCTGCACCATTCATAGCACAGGCTATTTGAAAAGCTGGCCACCCACAAAGATGGGACTTGATGAAGACAATGAGCCAGACAATGAGGGATGTAACCTCAGCTGTCTTGTAGCAATTGGAAGACTGCATTCTCATGTGGTTCCACAGCCGGTGAATGGGGAAATCAGGGTGAAGTCTATGGAATATGTATCTCGGCACGCAATAGATGGGAAGTTTGTTTTTGTAGACCAAAGGTAAGAGTGTGGTCCTTGAGCAATAATTGGAGAGAATTTGCAACTCTGGGTTGAATAGCTATCAGCTGGCTTTTCTAAGAAAAAAAAAAAAAAGAATTTTTTAAAATAAAAGACTTGATGGCCCCTGACCTCATTTATCCCCTTACAGATACTCCACTCCTACTGCAGAGCAGCAGCTTCTGCATAAAGAGGGGAAGAGGGTGAGGATTGATGCTAAAATGACACTCCATAGCATGTCATCGTAAATAGTTTTCCTCGGTGTCATTCCTTGGTACAGAGAGACAGTTATATGGGGGTGGTTTGAAGTCCAATGGCTGAGAGGGTAAACATATTATTTAAATCTGTGAAATGTTTTAGAACCATTACTTTGAATGAGAAACAACTTTTTAATCATGAGTTGTCTAACAAAGTGGTTGCTGGCCATGGAAGTCTCAACATGATTGATTAAATTTGAATTTAATAAAATGAAATATTCGGTTCCTTGGGCTCCCTGGTAGGTACACAGGCTATGTCTGTCGTTGCAGAAAGTTCTCGAGGACAATGGACAGTGATCTGATGCAGCCTCATTTTATGGATGCCAAACAGAGGCCTGTTGGAATCACAGCTAGCTGAAAATCCAGATGTCTCCAATTTGTTGCTGCTTCTGCTTCCTTAAGAATATTCACAGGCTTCTGGAGATAGCCAGTGAATAACATTTCTGGCAATAGAAACAGCCACAAAATGCTAGGAGATGGCTACTTTTCAAGGCCCTGTGGCCCCAGATGCTAGAGCTCCTGGAATTTATGATAAAGAGATAGTAAAGAGCAGCTTTGCTCTGGAATTTAGCTCTCTACTACATTTTTATCTGTTTCTTTAAAAAACTCTTAAAATTTGATTTCTAATGAAAATAGGCATTGAAAGGCTTCTTTGCTTTGTTTCCTTGGTTTTATAGCCTCTGCTCAATTAATTAAAAAAAACCTATAGCAACAGGAAAGCCCTCTGAAAACCCACCTTGCTCTTACAGGCTGGAGCAGCATTTAGCCACTGCCACATTGCTGTTAATTGTTTGAATGGCTTTTCTTTTTATTTTTTTTAATACCCTATTCTCTTTTAGGGCGACAGCTATTTTGGCGTATCTACCACAAGAACTTCTAGGCACATCCTGTTATGAATATTTTCATCAAGATGACATAGGACATCTTGCAGAATGTCATAGGCAAGGTGAGCCAGACTATGGGAAAAGTTTCAGTTCCAAGTGTTCCCCCACTTCTAGATTCATCTACATGACCTTCCAGAGAAACCTGCCCCCTGCAGTATGCAGGGAATATGTGTGAGGAAAGACCAGTGGCCAGGCACCACCGACCTCCCTAGAAGCATGCACAGCAGTTCACTCCACTCAGGCCACAGCTCTTTCCAGGAGGCCTCTCTTGCTTAGGGTTTACCCAGATTTTTGTATGGCCTGCACTTTTCCTGCACTGCCTCCTGTATTTTCCTACTTAACTAGTTTGTAGCCCCCAAATCCCGTCTTTCACTGTCTTTGCCAGATCCTATTCACTCATCTCAGAGTGTATTTCTAAAGTCCACCTTTTATCACACCTACTCCCTTCAACTATAGTTTAAGCTTTGTGCCCGCCCAGAGACCTACAACCCTAATGAGTCTCCCTGATCACTCACCCCTAACTATCTTCCATGGTTATTCCATTTCTCCTCAGACCAAATCTGCGGTCACATTTCCCACTTAAAACTCTCATGCTTTTAGACTTAAGCCCAACTACCTATGATCAGCATCAAATTAAGACTTCCCATCTGGCTCTCCAGTATACTCCAGCTATCCTGACCCTCTTGTCCAGGTCTGACCCACTAGGCTCTGCCATTCCTCAGGCAATGCTGGCTTCTTTCCTTTCTCCTCCTCTTGGCCAATGTGTGTCCCTTTCTTGACTCCAGGTAGCCTTAGCTTATTCCTTTCCTGAGGGCAGGAGTCATGGCCTGGCATATGAAATGTACTCATGATATGTTTATTACAAAAGAGAATGTGCTTTGAATAGGTCAGTGGTTCAAATTTCCCAAGATGAAGTACGAGACTACCTTCAGACTTTTGGTTGGGAAAGAGCATAGTCCTTTGACAATGCCCTTTTATTTGTCAGGGTTCATGTCAGAGCTGATCCTAGCATTCTCCAAAGCCTTAATTTTCATAGACACTGAAAAAGAGTGACATGACACACAAACTAAAAGGGTTAGACCCTAGCTAGGCCCTGATGGCTCATGCCTGTAATCCTCACTCAGGAGGCTGAGATCTGAGGATCACGGTTGAGAGCCATCCTGGGCCAAAGTCTGTGAGATTCATATCTCCAATTAACCACCAGAAAACTGGAAGTTTTCTGTAGCTTTCAAGTGGTAGAGTGCTTACCTTGAGCTGAAGAGCTGAGGGACAGTGCCTAGGCCTAGAGTTCAAGCCCCACGACTGACAAAAAACAACAACAAACAGCAAAAAACAAAAAACCCCAACCTGTTCTCTGAGTTTTGACTGCTGGCTTCCTTGGCTTATTAAAGAATGATGGTATTGGAGCCTGAGCACCACTAGCATTTGGTGTTGGATATCTTTTAATATTCTGATTTCAGGAAATGACAGTGTTCATGGTTTCTTTGCATTTTCAGTTTTACAGACAAGAGAAAAAATTACCACTAATTGCTACAAGTTTAAAATCAAAGATGGTTCTTTTATCACACTACGGAGTCGATGGTTCAGTTTCATGAACCCTTGGACCAAGGAAGTAGAATATATTGTCTCAACCAACACTGTTGTTTTGTAAGTATATCATGTCAGAAATTCCCTTATTTTAGTGGGAAATGCTTTGGGATCCTTACTGGGTAAAGGA
The DNA here is from genome assembly GCF_024711535.1 of Dipodomys merriami. Lineage (NCBI taxonomy): Eukaryota > Metazoa > Chordata > Mammalia > Rodentia > Heteromyidae > Dipodomys > Dipodomys merriami. Next base: position 32,576,654 of record NW_027203493.1, on the reverse strand, counting down.
GTCTAGGCAATAGCTAGTATCTTATCTTTTAATGCCACCTGGCTAATGTCTTGCGAATCTTTAGGATGGGCAGGAGGCAGGGAGCTGTTAACAAAGGCAAGTTTCAAAACTCATACCATGTAAACCTGGCTTGAGGAAAATTATGCTTGGAAACAGTGGGGGGTGGGGAATTTGCCCCCACATAAAGCAGCCAACCTTGGGATGCCAGAGGCCCTGCACACTGGTTATCCATTTGTGCTGTTATGGAAATGGGGCTGACTAATCCATGAAAAGCTCACATAGGTTCTAGCTCATACTATCCTTGGCAGGGGATGGACAGGTCTCCATGTCTACTAGGCTGATGGCCCAAGCACTAGCAGCTAGGATGCTCCCTCAAACACTGCTAGGTGAATAGAGAAAAAGCCTCCTCTTTGTGCTCCCCACAACTCCTTCTCCATGATCCATTCCACCAGTGGTTAAAGCTGAGGGAGGAACTGGGGCTGGGTTGCTGCAGGCTGGCAGGAACAGGGTGCTGGCTATAGCAGTGGCAGTGGGCTGTTGTAGCCACCACTTCCACTGGACTGTGTCCCACACCAATCAGGAAGCTCCTGACAGGCAGTGAGGTCAAAGGTCAGGATACTGTCCATCCTCAAACAGCAAGAAGACCTGTTCAACCACTCAAGCAGAAACTTCATTTTCTGGCCTGTCCAGATCCAGAGTGGACACCGGACACCTTGGCCAAGGTGCAAGGTTCACAGTTCTGAGCAGGCCTGACTCACATTTCCTTATTGCTGGGATGTTCACAGAGCCAACGTCCTGGAAGGCAGGGACCCAACCTTCCCGCAGCTCACAGCGTCCCCCCACAGCATGGACAGCATGCTGCCCTCTGGAGAAGGTAACTATGTCCTGCTGCGGCATCGGGGCTTGCCCATGCAAAGCTGCTTGTGGCCAGACACTCTACCTCCAAGTTCTCAGGACCCCCTGTTGTCACACTCTATGGAGCAGGGAGGCCCCGAGGGAATGATATGCTGACTTCTCTGAGTATGAAGAATGCTGTGGTCACTCTCTCAGTGGAGTCTAGAATACTGGGGACTCATCGTTGTACTTTCTGGAGCTGTGAAATAGTAAACTCTGCACTCCTCTTGTGTTTTCCTCCTCTGTTGCCCTGTGGCTGTGATGGGAGGTGCTCTTCAAAGATCGACCCTGGCTTCTGTGGTTGTATGCTGGGGAGTATGCTATGCCCAATGGAATCCTCCCCCAGGGCTCAACTTTGGCCCCTGCTTTCCACTCGACACTTGTCCTGCCTAGGACCACTTCTACTTGCATGGCTTCAGTCCCTGCTCTCTACTAGTGCCTCCCACACCCAAAGCACTAGCACCAACCTCTGCTGAGCTCCAGTTGTCTCTCCAAAGGCCTCCTGGACAGAACTACCTAGAGTAGAACATGGGGATCTGAAATTCAGAATATCCCCAACTGATTCTCTGTACCTTTCCATCTAGTTATCCAAGCAAGAAGTGTTTGCTCCTGTCCCTCCTCCATGATGCCTAAATACAAAGTTCTAACCCTTCTGTTTCTTAAACTCACCCAGCTCCACGTCACCACTTGGCCTTCCTCATCTGCCTGCATTATTGCCAGTCACTTCATAATACTACTCGTTCTCATCCTATCTCATCCTCCTCTATACAACCATACCAATGTTGCAGCATTTTGGTTAATGTAAGACCACATGTTTGTGAGTGAATCCATAAGATTATAATGTGTCAGAAAAGGTTCTATCACCCTAGTGGTGTGGTAGCCTAGGGTAACACATTACTCACACCCTGTTTGTATGTGTTTAGCTATACCACTACTGTGTTACTTTTGGCTGCAGTATTCAGCACAATAACATGCTCACTTGCATAGGAACAATAGGCTATATAACCCTACAGCCTAGCTGTGTAATAGCCTGTACTGTGTTTGAATTTGTTATACAGTAAATAAAATTAATGATACACTTGTAAGAATGCACCCTGTCACTTAGCAATACAGAACTAGTTCATTCTCCATGTGGTGGACTTTTTAATAATCTAAATCTCAATCAGTGCTTCTTCTGTGTAAAATCCTTTGGCCTCATCCCCTGCGGATGCTGTCCAGGTCTATTAATGGAACATCCAGAACCCCTTGTGATGTCTAGTATTTGCCCTACCACTTCCATGTCTCATGCCCTCACCATCCTCCACAAATACCTGGAGCAGTCTGAAGTTCCATCCTGTGCCTTAGTGCTCTTGCATGTTGGTTTCTATGCCTGGAATACATTCCCCTCCTTACCTTTCTGCCAAGATTCAACTAAGAGCTAACCACTCCCAAAAGCCGTGGCTGGTCCTGAATGTGCTTACCTGCTAAACTTATCCAACTTAGCTCTAGCCCCATTAGACTGTGAGCTCTTTCAAGGGAAGGGACACTGTCTTATCTCTGCAACTTCACACAGAAAGTGCCATTTAGTAAAATAATTTCTGAATGCATGAAAGGCATTAAGTGCTCCATGCCAACACTTTGGCCTCTGATCCCAGAACATTCAGCCTTCCATGCTAGAATGCCTTTTCCTGACAAGACATAATCTTGGTATTAAACTTCAAGTGGATCATAGGATCTTCATCTAACACATACTAGCATTTCTTCTTCAGTTTTCCACTTTCTCATGCTCAGGTTCCTCTGTTGTAGGTGGCCCGAAAAGAACCCATCCCACTGTTCCAGGAATTCCAGGGGGAACCAGAGCTGGAGCAGGAAAAATAGGTCGAATGATTGCTGAGGAAATCATGGAAATCCACAGGCAAGTAACACCTTCTGGTTGCTCCCCTGAACATGGTTTTCAACCAGGATAGTTTTCCCTCCTCACTTCACCCTGGAGAATGTTTGGTGATGTCAGGAGACATTTTTGTTGTCACAGTTGGGCAGGAGGCTGCTGCTAATCATCCAAGGACTCAAGACCTAAACATCTTACAGTACACAAAACAGTCCCCTAGCTGAATGACAACGAATGAATTAATCAGTCTAACATATCAATAGTGCTGAGATTTAGAAATCTTCCCTTAAATAAAAAGCTAAACCAAAATAGGCCAGAGCTAGGGGGACTCTTGGGGAAGCTCAATTCCTAATACTTTGTATATGATCCAAGGACCTTCTTAGTGAGGATGGATGTACAATTCACTACACAAGTAATGAATGTTACAACCCAGGTTACTCTGGGGCTTAACATTTGTATGTTCTTGAAGCTACTAAGGGTTAGTAATAGAGATCTAGAAGAACAGACAGTAAAAGAGACAGCTCTCTTGGAGGAGCCTCCTTTTCCATATGAGAGAGGAGCTTGGAAGCAGTCCATAGGAGATTGAGGTCTGTACTTACTGTTCTCTGTACCTGGCCTACAATAAGACATTGTAAGAAAGGCCCAGGTCCATTTTGTACCACTGCTTTCTCTAGAAGGCTGCTACTTTTCCTGGGGTGCTTTTTTAGGTGCAGGCAAGCTCCCCTGGCACCTTCCATTTCCTAAGAAAATATCCTCATTTCAGGATGTAGCGGAGAGGATAAATCATTTGCTATAAACGGCAATTCATAGGATGGTAGTTAAACTCCCAAGGTAAACCAACACATCTAGATTATATGAGGAAATAACATTGGGCACTGAAAACTCAACAGCCTGAATCCAAACCTAACCCAAGGGTTTTTTTTTTGTTAAGAGGTATCTACATCAGGGTCTGTATTACAGAACAGGTGCCTAAAGAACAAATCTCACTAATCACTTGAGTTTTTTGTTGTTGTTGTTTTGTTATTTGTTTGGCTACAGTGGGGTTTGAACCAAGGTCTTGCTCTTGCTAGTTGGTGCTTAGGCCAACTCTGTCACCTGTTTATGTAAATAATTTTATTGGAACAAATCTATACCCATTCATTTTTCTGCACTGTCCATGTAGTAGTGAGACAGAGATCATATGACCCACAGAATGTTTTTTTTTTTTTTTTGGTCCGGTCGTGGGCCTGAACTCTGGGCCTGGGCGCTGTCCCTCAGCTCTTCAGCTCAAGGCTAGTGCTCTTCCACTTGAGCCAAAGCGCCACTTCCGGCTTTTTTTCTTTTTGCTTATGTGGTGCTGAGGAATCGAACCCAGGGCCTCGGCATGCATCCAAGGCAAGCGCTCTACCACTGAGCCACCTTCCCAGCCCCCCACAGAATGTTTAACTATCTAGCCCTTATAGAAAAATTTGTCTAGATCTTCATCCTCTTTCTCATCCTTACCCCTTAACAAAACTGTCTCTGAAAAAAGAAAATGCAGTGTAACCGCCCTTCTCTTCTCTGACAGGATAAGGGGGTCATCACCTTCTAGCTGTGGCTCCAGCCCACTGAACATCACAAGCACGCCTCCCCCTGATGCCTCCTCTCCAGGAGGCAAGAAGGTAAGTCTTATATATTAGGTGACCTCAGGCCTAAGTCCTGAAATGCTGGAAGTCTGCAGTTGTGAAGTTAGACTTGTTCCTCCTTGAAACATATGCATCTGTGCATGGCTGGGAACATGCATACTGGTAGAGCTAGGGAGACTAACTGCTGTCCTCAAGAGGATTTATCCCATGAGACTGTGGAAAGGCAAGAAAGAACATCAGGAAAGGGGAGCTGTCAGTCTTGTTCACTGACAGAGCAATTCAAGGCAAAGGATTAGTAAGTACCTCACACAGAAAAGTACCTCTACACTGGGCACCAATGGCTCACACTTATAATCCTAGCTACTCAGGAGGCTGAGATCTGAGCATCACAATTCAAAGCTAGCCCAGGCAAGAAAGTCTGTGAGACTCATCTCCAATTAACCACCAGAGAACTGGAAGTGGCACTGTGGCTCAAAGTCATAGAGTGCTGGTCGTAAGAGTGATAAAGCTCAGGGACAGCACCTAGGCTCTAAGTTCAAGCCCCATAACCAGTTTTAAGGGGTCAGAGTATCACTAGTTTCTAAGACATCACTGTAAACAGCAATAGTACTAGTAGCACTTTGTAAATCAAGCCAAGCTTTATAGTTCATTATGGGGGATCTGCCACCTGCCTTTCCTGTGATGGGACCACACTGGGCACAGATTTTATCAGTCACCAAGCCCTCTTGAAAAGCTCCCTAATAAGACAATACTATAAAGAGGTCTGGAAACCACTTACCTGTTTTTATCTTCACCACAAAGGCTTCCAACATAGGTCATACTAATTGTAAGGCATAAATCTAGAAATAGTGCCAGAATTAGGGCAGCACAAAGACCAGCATCTGAGGACATGAAGTCCTCTTTCCCCTATTTCCCCAAACATACAAAGAATCAGAAATTTACACAGATGGGACCATGTAGGGCACAGACTCCATCAGAAACAAGGCTGGGGTTTTCAGTGGTAGGTTCCTCAGAGGCTAAGTTAGGAAGAAGGTAAGCAGTGCTCTAGGTGGGCTAGGCCCAGAGGTAGTTGGCCAGGCGAGGGCAATGACAGGACACCTGCTTCGATAAAGAGAAGCTTTTCTTTTATTTTATATAGGCATCTTCAGAAGAAACTTCCATTTGAAAAGGGTCCTAACTTCCTTAAAAACTTGAAAAAGTCAGCAAATTAATGGATAATTGGATGGTCAAAGCAAGGCAGACGTGACTTTGAAGCCTAGGTTTGCTCCATGAGTTTGTGTAACTTTTGTATCTTTATACTGGGGCAAATATTGGTTAGGATAAGCAGCATCTCTGTACATGAAGTTTGATTATGGGAGAGTATGTGAATGTTCCTGGCCCTGGGTGTCACCTATACATAGCTTGCCAGCTGTGCCCTTAACTAGGTTCTCCCTTTATGCCCCTGGTCCCTTTCTGTCCCTGTATCAAAATGTAATTTTTAGGCACCAGATTTCTTGGTCCAACTAAGGTTTTCTACTACTTGGACTTGAAAGTTTATCCCTCCAGTACAATCTTAAATATTATTCAGAGTTTTCATATATTATCTTGTCATCTTGGCCTCACAATTTTACAGTTGATGACATTTAAGCTCCCCAGCACTGCCTAATAGGACCCTAAACTTAACCTAGGACTTGTGACAAACATCAGCTGCCAGAAATCTGATCATACTATTCACCACAAAGCCCCAAATGCTTTGAAGACATTTATATGAACATCTTCCTTTTCTTAGGGTCTAAAAAGTGGGTCTAGGGGCTGGGAAGGCGCTTGCCTTGCATGCCTGAGGCCCTGGGTTCGATTCCTCAGTACCACATAACAAAAAGAAAAAGGCTGAAGTGGTGCTGTGGCTCAAGTGGTAGAGCGCTAGCCTTAAGCTGAAGAGCTGAGGGACAGTGCCCAGGCCCAGAGTTCAGGCCCCACGACCGGACCCAAAAAAAAAAAAAGAAAAAAGAAAAAAAAAAAAGTGGGTCTAGAAGAGAAACTCTGAATCTGTCCTTACAATGAAAAGAGTCCTTAGTAGCAGAGCTTTTCAGAAAAACAGCTTAAACAAGATGACAGCATTAATGGCATGGTGGACCAGAGGTGGCCCTTCCCAATCACTTCTAGTTTTGTCATTTAGTCTGCAGTTGTTTCAATCAGGATCAAGTTAAAAAAGCAGAGGCTATGTGATCTTCTACACATCTCAGGAGAATAGAGACATGTAAGGGCACTGAAGCAAGTTCAGATAAAGCTATGCCACAAATGTCACCTATGATTTTTTTAGCCCCCTGCCCTCCAAGACTCTTTCAAGGGTCTCAAGGTCAGTGCTGTTTTTGTAACAATGCTAAGGCATTACCCCATATTTTCACTGTGTTAAAAAGCAGTATTGGATGCAACTCCTGGTACTTCACTTAGGAATGCCCTGAATGAAGCAGTAAAAATCATTACTTTAAGCATTTATATTACTTACTATGATGGTTGTTGTCTAAAGAAAAGATCTTGTGTGATTAAGGTGTGAGCTAAAATAAACAAGCTGCTTGTTTCAGAGGGCATCATTTGACTCTAACAAACTCCGGTTATTCCAACTTGAGTATTTAGCACATATTTGTCACTTAAGGAAAACAACTGATAGTGGTCACCAAAATTGGAACTTTCAGATACGTTGTATCTGCTACTTGGAGCCCAGCTTCTACCCAAAACTTGTAAGATTGTATAAACAATGGTGATATTTGATCTTGTATAATGAAATGTCAACATATGGAAGATTCAACTAACACAGTAAACTAATATCTTATAAATGATTGATACAAGACATTTCAAAATCATTGATGGGTAATCCATCCTAAATGCCAAGATCTCAATGGACTGAAACAGGATACAAAAGATCCATGAAGTTTCAGATTCTATACCACAACAAATATTAGGAAACATTCATTTGTTAATGTGATGTAATATCAGAATACCAGTTATTAAAAAGTTATTATCTCACTCTTTTCTAGCCACTTATTTGTGGGTAGATTTCTTTCATATACTTCAATCAAAAACATATCTAAACAGACTGGATACACAAATATGAGGATCTATTGAAATCTTGTAAGCCAGGCATTAGATTTTCAAAAATGTAAAAACAATAGTTAATTTTTTTGTTTTGAAAGTTTGGTTTTCCATTAAAAGGCTATTACTCATGTTAACATGAGATGGTTTTATGATATTTGAAAAAAATGCTAGTTTTAATTTCAAGTCTAGGAACTATAAGTATATAAATATAATATAAATATAGCCTACCAAAAGTGTTAGAGTCTTTAATAATAATAATGAACTGTAGAGATAAACTTGTAATGCCACCTACTGGCAAAATCAGAATCACTGCTTCTTGTGAAATCCAACAACCAGTTTCCTTCAGTAAAATACTTCCCAAAGGATGTTCTTCTCTGAGACTCAACCAAGGGAACAAAGCTAGGAAGGTGAGAGATTTCAAGACAGAATTAAAGGAATGGTAGTAAATCCTCCAGAGGCTTGTCTTAAGAATGGAAATCAGAAGTTACTGATATTGGCATCTATACTTTAACTGTGATGAAGGTGATACACTTCTAGCATCTTGTTTATTTGTGACTCCTTAGAGCAGCCTGGTAACAATCTCAATTACTCCTTCAGCAACATCTGCTGTTACGTTTTACTTCCTTACAGTATAACTGCTCTGATGGGCTTACTAATGTTTAGGCCTTGGCCTTAAATATGTGGACAGCATGATCTGAGGTAGTTGGGAATTTTAGTTTGCCTTTAAGTTACCTGTGTGGGCTAAACCAAATGTAGAGAAAGAATTGTTTGGGGGAGAGGTTTTTATTTTTTTCAGAATAGCCGTGTGTGTGTGTGTGTGTGTGTGTGTGTGTGTGTGTGTGTGTGTGTGTGTGTGTGTGTGTGTGTGTGTGTGTGTGTGTGTGTGTGTGTGTGTGTGTGTGTGTGTGTGTGTGTGTGTGTGTGTGTGTGTGTGTGTGTGTGTGTGTGTGTGTAACACAAATCCCAACACTTTTATGGTGACTGTACATGATACTAATTGGAAATTCCATTCGAGTGGAAGACATCACACATTCCCCCTTTTGTTTGTAGATTTTAAATGGAGGGACACCAGACATTCCTTCCAGTGGCCTATTACCAGGGCAGGCTCAGGAGAACCCAGGTTATCCATATTCTGATAGTTCATCTATTCTTGGTAAGTGACATTGATATTCGTCTCTATGCAATGAGCTTACAATAAATACATCTGGCATAAAGAGAGTTTGAAGAACTTATTATACAAAATAAGTTCTAGATAAATTTGGTAAGAACAAAGTAAAGTTAGAACTTTAAGTATTTCAACATTGACTTTAATGGTGGTGTTTAGTTGGGATCCAAGTATGTTTAATGCAGCTTAGACAGGTTCTGTCCATATGGTGCTTAATCTTTAGAAAGAGAGCCAATGCCAATTCAGAATAAAGCCTTAAGAGTGATCAGTAAAATTCAGCAGGTAGCAAAAGCCATTAAATGATGCTAGTTTGTTTCTCTCAACCCCGTATATCCTTTTCTCTATCTATTGTCCTCCTCTTTCCTACTCGTTACTCTTTCTGTAACTCTGTCTTTTTAACTGGCTATCAGAATATTAAAATGAAGTGAACTCAATTATTTTTAACATTTACTGAATTTTAAGCACTTTACTCTGATTTCTAAAAAGTTATTTTCTCTGAAAAACAAGTGTTAAAAAAGGCACTATAGCCCTAAAAAAGTAGTCTGCTACTGTTCATTTATTTTTTCTAAATATGCTTAGAAAGTGCTTAATAAATCTAAACATGGTTTGAAATTTTCTGACCAGTCTTTCTCTCTTCCACAGGTGAGAACCCCCATATAGGCATAGACATGATAGACAATGACCAAGGATCAAGTAGTCCCAGTAATGACGAAGCAGCAATGGCCGTCATCATGAGCCTCTTGGAAGCAGACGCTGGGCTGGGTGGTCCTGTTGACTTTAGTGACTTGCCATGGCCGCTGTAAACACTACGTGTTGCTTTGGCAACAGCTACAGTATCAAAGTGCATTACTGGTGGAGTTTTACAGTCTGTGAAGCTTACTGGATAGGGAGAGAACAGCTTTTATGTACTGATTTCATAAAAGCCATCTCAGAGCCATTGATACAAGTCAGTCTATGTGTAACTTCAGACAAAGTGGAACTAAGCCTGCTCCAGTGTTTCCTCATCATTGATTTTGGGCTAGCTGTCAATAGCTTGCATTACTTGTATATTTTGGATTCTGTTTGTGTTGAATTTTTTAATCATTGTGCACAGAAGCATCATTGGTAGCTTTTATATGCAAAATGGTCATTTCAGATGTATGGTGTTTTTACACTACAAAGAGGTCCTCCATGTGGATATTTCTTATACTAATTGTATCATAAAGCCGTTTATTCTTCCTTGTAAGAATCCTTTACTATAAATATGGGTTAAAGTATAATGTATTAGACAGTTAAATATTTTTAATAAATGTTTCCCTTGTTCTATAAATACTATTCCCATTTCAGTTTTTTAAAAAAATCTATATGCTTCAGGGCTGGACCATCAGTTCCAACAGTGGATATTTATGGATTATCCATGCTAGTTACATTTGCAATGTTTTTACAGTACTTGGGATTGAATTTAGGGCCTTAAGCACTCTATATCTGAGCCACAACTCAGCTCTGCGATGCCTTCTTGATCTTCATAACAACTCTGGAGCTTACATAATTTCCTTATCCTACCATCTTAATTTAAGTTCAAGGGCTTCAAGGGTTAAGTGACCTCAGACACAATGCACCTCAGTATTTCTGTTTTTCTTGTATTAGACTACAGAATATTTAAAATAACAAGCTAAGCAGAGCAGAACAGTATACTAGAAAAGGCAATGAACTGGTATAAGAGGTTGCCTCTGCAGCAAAATTACTACACACTACGGTAAAGTGACTTCATCTTCCTTATAAAGTTGGAATAGAAAAATGCTTTCTTTTAAGCTCTGATATTTAGAGTATATTTTATAACTAGTAGGAAATTTAAGTAGTGCCTCACCACAAATATACCAAATAAGAGCTCTCTAGTTATATTTATACCAACAAGATAGTCTATTAATCATGAAACTACATCTAATCAGGGGGGTTATGAAGCTGGTCAGAAACATGAAAACAATGGAATTTTATTTTGATGAAAAACTTGAGTTTACAATCATTTAGTAAATGAAGAGCAAACACTTCATTTTCCTATACCATAACTCTTTAAGAAAAAGCATTAGTAAATAAATATCTGTGAACAGATTAAGGGTAAGGCAGACTGGATAATAAACCACCTCTGATGTTCACTCCCTGCACTTGACTCACTTGAACTGATAAGATAAGAGCATCAAATCTCACCCTAGTCATTCAAATAAGCCCAAGATAAATACTCACTTTTTTGCTCATCACAAGCAAACTATACACATTTTACTGAAGGAATACTTTGATAGAAGCACTTATTTAAGTTATATTGTGCATCACAACTATAAAATGGCTTGAACAGTTCCATTTAACCACCATTTATAAAGTGCAACTACATAATATTCTGCATTTTATCTGAGGTGAGATGAATATCAATCTACACTGAAAATACCCCAGGTGCCAATTTCCACCATTTCTGAAAAGACCTAGATGTGTGTGAAAAAGGACTGTCCCCCATACAAAGAACCAATTTCACAAACCTACTGGTAAACAAATACGTTTATGTAACTAGAACCTCAGGATGCTAAAGTTGTACTCATTTAAAAAAAACCATTCGGCTACCTTTGGTCTTTAAAAAAGCCTACACTGCAATATCCTAAATATGTGTAGCTCACAATGAAGAAGAGTGGCCTTGCAGTGCAGAATGAGGAGTACACCGTCATTGTGAAGAGTAGCATGCTATGGTTTCAAGGATCATCAGCATCACAGCATTGGGTTCTGGGCATCAGGATCGAGGTCACTGTTGCTAGAAGGGGGCTGAATGGGAAGGCTGTCCAGCTCATCCACTTGTGGAGTTGGGTGCATGACCACCAACTGGTCCTGGGGAATGTCTGCAGCAGCTGCTGCCAGGTTGGTGATAGATTTACTTTTTACACACTGAAAGTCTACATGCCGGCTCTTTCCTTCTTCCTTCTCCCAGGACATTCGAATAAAGGGTCTTTGGACATAGTTGTAAATGACTTCTGGGCGGCCTCCAGGCCTTTTCTTTACTTTTTCTTTGTAGGTAGGATAACCTAGAGGAAAGAAAGGTTTAAAAAAACAGGATACACACACAATTTCACACCCAATTTAGCAATTAAGGGCTTTGCTGGTTGGTACACATCCTGAACAAATAAGAAAGTTGAAACAAGAAGGGAAACCAATATTCCATATACTTAGTCATCAATTCGCCAGAAACTAAAATTCTACTGGTGCAATTCACAAAGCCTCCTCCATCTTTCCAGTTACTCAATAAACAAACCACCAAAAAAAAAAATTCTTAAAGTTTATGGCTGGGATGGTTCTCCAATACAATGGTGTATCAGCTGGAACAGGTCTTGGGCTCTTGCTGTATATTCTCACTCTCACATAATGATCTAGCCTGAAGGCCTGCAATTTATCACTACATTAACCTCTGGTTCCTTAAGTCTAAATTCATCTGTATATTGTTCTTGGGTTCTCCCTGCCTTTTTTTTTTTGTTTAATAGCAAAGTACTTAACTCCCTAGCTGGTTCCTAAATAATAATTTTCAGCTACATCAGTAAGGGCAATACTTTAATCTCTTATAGCATTTTAACATGTCTATCTATCCCAACAACAAAGCAGTTAATTTAAATCTGTATCTCCAAAGCAGTTTTCCCTAACTATATCTTCTAGATCACAGTCACTACAAAAAGTAACAACTAGTGATAGTAACCCTAGTTTTTGAAAACTTTACCAGTAAAGCCATTTTTCCAAATAAAAAGTCTTTTGAAATTATTAAAAGTCCCTTTCCTCCAACTATTAGCAAAAACTGCTAGTTTCAACCAGGGATAATCAATCATATTCTATAAAAGGCTAGAATAAACATTTCAGAGTGGGTAATTTTTCTATTAAGACTACTTAATTCTGCCACTATAAAAATCAGTCACAAAAAATGTCAATGTTTCCAATAAAACTGTATTTATTTTAAAAATTAGGCAATGGACTACAACAGGCTCATTGGCCAAAATCAAGACTACGATGTCAGAAAAAAAACTACAAAAGCCTTACAAAATAGGTACTCATTTAAAATTACCAGATCAAGGAATGCATGTAGTCATCACTGGTAGCTAGTATATTTAGGTATGTATGAAGTGTGTATGAGATGGGAGTAGGGAAAGCCAGAAGGGCCAAAATCATCTTAAAAGCCTGCAGAGCATCCAGTTTATCACTATCACCAGAGATAGGAAAGTTGTCTATATTCCCTTGTCCTTCATTCCTCCTGAATTACTAAAGAAACTTGACAATTCTTACCTTACTGTATTCTACACTGTCTTCCACAGAGCATCACCACTCTATACAAGTGTAGTTACATTGCATCCTCGCTTAAAAACTACCAATGGTTTCATTACACTTCAAAGGGAAGGTCTGTATTCAACATAGTATATGGGCTATGTATCAACCTAACTTGATCACTTCTACTATCACATAACTCCCTCCAATTCCAAGTTCTCTGTATACTGGCCATATCAAATGTTTCACTTTTTCCTGAATATCCTTTGATGTTTTTATACACGGATTTGCAGTTGGCTCTACCAATTCCTCCTTATTTATCTATGTTCTCTTGGATCCTCCTCATGTTTCTTATGCATCAGGTCAACTGAGCTCCCATGAGTCAACACACTCAATATTCTGAAAGCAGACTTCTTTTGAAGAACTATGAATTGAGAAAGGGTAAAATGAGAGAACAAAACAGCTAATATGGAAAGAGATTTGCCCTTTAGTCTCCAACATACCACCAACATTTCTACTTATTTTTCCAAGAGAAAAAAAATTACTGACGTGACAGGAAAATATGGATGTAGTATATACATTAGAAATATCTAGAAACAGATATTGAAGGAAGTATAAGAGCCTGGTTAATTAATGCCTAACCAAAGTCAAGACCAATTTATCTAGGCAAGTAATATCAATAGTAAATATACAAATTATGTTTATACTGACTTTTAAAAATAGAGATAGGCTGAGTGCTAGTGGCTCATGCCTATAATCCTAGCTACTCAGGAGGCTGAGATCTGAGAATTCTATTGAAAAAAGCCAGCCTACGAAGGAAAGTCCATGAGATTACTATATCTAGTTAACTACCACAAAGCTGGAAATGGAGCTGTGGCAAGTGACAGAGGCCAGCCTTGGGTGAAAAAGCTAAGGAACAGGGCCCAGGCCCTGTGTTCAAGCTACAGTACTGGCATACACACATGAAAAAAAACAAATATTGGGTAACCATCTCTACCAATGAGAGAAAACTACAAGAATGACAAGTAAAAAATGTAAAAGAAATGACAGAATTAAAACATGATAGTTTGCAATACCTAATCAAATTACTGACCTAAGCAAGAATTGTCTGCTAATAGTTATAATCTCAGGTAATGAATAGTGAGTTGCACTTAATGCCTTATAATTTGCATGTCATCTTTGTGCAGAGGCCAGGCTAATCTTCTCTGTCTCGTCCTAATTTTAGTGTATGTCTTAATGAAGCAGGACATTTTTGTGAGCTGAACATTCTTGTTGTATCAAAGTAACATCATATCCAAAAACAGCTTAAGAAAAAAATTAAATTATGCCTTTATATCTGGAATAAAATAAAGGACAAATCCAGAAGCAGGACAGTGGGCCCAGGCTATTTAATAGGATGGTGTGATAAATAAGGGCATTCAATATTGAGAGATCAGAAATAACCAGCAGTCAATTATAAGGTATGATCATGGACTGGATCGTGATTTGGAGGACAGTCACAAAAAGCATTTGGGAGCGGTGGCACTGGGCAATTTTAATGCTGGTTGATACTAAGACATTATTTTTAGCCAGGCAATTCTAGCTATTCAAGGGACAGATACTGAGAGGATCAAGGATTGAAGCCAGCTCAGGCAAAAAGTTAGGAAGATCCCATCTCAACCAATAAAAGCTGGTGTGACACTCTATGTCTGTGTTCCCAACTACATGAGAAGTGCAAATATGAAGATTAGGGTCCAGGTTAGCCTGTGCCTAAACATGGGATCCTATTTTTAAAAATAAAGCAAAAATTACTGAAGGTATGACTCAAATGGTCTAGAAAGTGCAAGGCCCTGAGTTCAAACCTCACTTAGTACTGCCAAAAAAGAAAAAATGTATTGTTCATTTTGTAGAGCAAGATAAAATTTTTACAAAACTATTATATATCATGATATAAGGTGTGCTATATGATTTTAATGGAATAAGCAGTACTTGTAACTAGATCTTTATAATTACATTAAAAATAACTCAGTATTTGGAGCACTGTATTTTTTTTGTATACAGAAACAAGTACTCAGTTGCAGTACTTAAATGAAGCTTTTACATAAGGTATTTATTTCTTCATTGAGAATCTATATAAGCACCAGGCCACATTATCAGGTATATACATAAAAGACAACTTGATTGGGCTGGGATGTAGCTCAGTGGCAAAGGGCTTGCCTAGCAAGTGCAACGTCCTGGGTTCGATCCCCAGTACCAAAAAAGAAAAGACAAAAAGACAACTTGATTTCTCTCACAGAGTTCATAGCCCATGACCAACCAACTATATCATACACGACATAGTATGTTGTTCTGAGGAGCATTGTCACTGAAGCTCCAAGGTTTGAAAGGGTTTGAAGAATAGTAGTAGCCATTAGAGAAAGAAAGTGGGAAAAAGTAATTTCTAGTCAACCTCATTTGATCATAACAACTATCCTTTGATGTACACCACTTCCTAGATACAAACAAAAGGTTTGACTTAAGATCCCTGGCCAACATTCCTTACTACACATCTTCTGACACAACATTATATCTACATTATTCATAACAAGTATGCCTCTTCTTCAAATCCCCTCATCGCCTAATATTCTAGTTGCATTGTGTTTTCTCTACCTCCAATGCATTAAGCTGATTCCTACCTCAACACTTTTGCACTTGTTTTGTTCCTTGCCTAGAGCCGTCATTGTAACCAGGGCTATCTAAATAATAAGCTATCTAAAAATTAAGCAAGTTGTGATTTTGTAATTTGTACAAAATTTGAAAATAAACTATTATCGCACTGTCAGCTACTGTTTCTACATGAATTTTCAAAATGTAGCTTTCAGATGAGCTCTAGTGGCTTAAGCCTATATCTTTAATTCTAGCTACTCCAGAGGCTGAGATTTGAGACTTTCAAAGTCAGCTTGAGTAGTAAATTCCAAAAGACCCTTAGCTCCAATCAACTAACAAAATGCTAGACCAGAGAGGTATGGCTCAAGTGCTAGAGAGTCAGCCATGCCCAAAACAGCCAAGTGAAAGTATAGGCTCTGAGTTCAAGACACAGTACACACACACAAACACACACACACACACACACACACACACACACACACACACACACACACACACACACACACACACACACACACACACACACACACGCGCGCGCGCGCGCGCGCGCATACATGAATGAGCACAAAAAATGGTTTAAAAATATACCAGGTTTCAAAGACCACTACTAGGAAAAAAGCCTTGTCAATTTTATAGAAAAGTACACACAGGTAAGCCCCCTCACTCCTCATCCACACTCATTTCATCATTTTATATATATACAGTTTTGGCAAATGGCAAAAAAATAATTCAATACATATCCTAAAAAATTAAGTGAGGGAAGAGATGAGGTAGGAGAGACAGGAGAGAATGTTGAAAGGGGTGACGCTGATCAAGAGGACATACTATATTTATAAGCTGCTTTGTTGAATGGCAACTCCTTTGTAGAGCTACTTAAAGTTAATAAAAAAATATTCAAAGATAAATAAATTTTAAAAATGAATGAGCTATGGCAGAAAAGACAAAAATCTCATTTCTATATCACTAGAGAAGTTTACAAAATAAAACTTTATAACGGCCTGTCTTCTCAAAAGAAGTTATTAGCTAATTTGTTATTTGCATGTTTTCTGCAAAAGAATTTAATAATCCCTTGTCAGGAGTTTATCTCAAATTATTAGGATCCATTTTAGGGAGGAGACAGAGCTGGGGTTTTAACTCGAGGCCTTGCGCTTACTAAAGCCATGCGCCTCCAGCTCTTTTGACTTTAGCTAATTTTTTCAGATAAAGTTTGATTTTTTTGTGCTATGGTGGTAAGTAGGTGGTAACCTTTCTCCTTACACCTTACCTGGGATTATAGCATGCACTTCTTCAGCCAAGTTTTTACTGAGATGGAGACTCACTAGCTAATTTTTTCAGATAAAGTTTGATTTTTTTGTGCTATGGTGGTAAGTAGGTGGTAACCTTTCTCCTTACACCTTACCTGGGATTATAGCATGCACTTCTTCAGCCAAGTTTTTACTGAGATGGAGACTCACTAGCTAATTTTTTCAGATAAAGTTTGATTTTTTTGTGCTATGGTGGTAAGTAGGTGGTAACCTTTCTCCTTACACCTTACCTGGGATTATAGCATGCACTTCTTCAGCCAAGTTTTTACTGAGATGGAGACTCACTAACTTTCGGCCTTGGCTGTCCTATAACCATAATCCCCTCAATCTAGCCCTAAGAAATCACTATGATTTTAGGCATAAGCCACCATGCCAAGCCTAAACAGGATCCATTTTTTAACCCAGTTTTTTTTCCCAAAAACAGATTAATAAAAATAATAATGTCTTACCTTCTATTCCCAATCTAATCTTCTTAAGACCTCTTTCCTTCAAAACTGATTTGGCCACATCTCTGTTTTCAATGTACTTGAAAAATCTATATAATTTTGTGCTATAAATAACTGAAAACAAAAAGACAAAAAGATTTCATATTAATATGAAAGTTCTCAGAAATAAACTTAAATTTACCTTTATCATCAAAGGGTCCTGACAGCCCTAAAACCCCAAATAATGGATGCACTAATGCTAAAGGCAGAGTAGCCGACATGACAGGACAATATTCAGTATAGTTAATGTAGAAGCAAATATCTACTTAAGTGGAAACAAGAAAAGCTTTGATAACCAATCAGGTAACCCAATCCATAGGAAGAATTTCTTCTGAAGATGCATCTTATCCACACTTATTGGAATGGGATCTGCCCCAAGTTTCAAGTAAGAGAAATAAAAGATGACATCAATAACATGATTATTGAGCAAGCAAAGTAAAGGACTTTGCTAAGATGCCTTCAAGGCCTGGAATGGAGGAAGAACTGCCTTGTCAAAAAGTACAAAAAGGTATATTTTACATTTCATGGATTGAGCAACTATTAATAATTCCCCCAAAGGCAAGACCCTCCCACAAACTGTTTTCCATCCAGGCAAATAGCCCCATTTAATAATGATGTTAACAATGGCAGATTCGAGCATGTTCTGCCTAGGTTAGTCTGTTTAGAGCAAACTGGCTTTGCAAAGGGCAGACATTCCACTGACAACATGTTGAGTCTTCCAAATGTGCTGGGAACTTCAGGGAGTTAGACTGATGGGCCTTCCTCGCCTTCTGTCTTTCAGGTGGAGTTATCTCCCTTAAAAGGTGAACTGCAGAGGTTTTTTCAAAAACAGAAAAACACACTCACAAACCAAACATGCTGGTTTAAGAGTCAATAAAGGAAAATACGTCAACAAAATTCTACTCATGGGATATATCTGTGGTTATTACTAAATCCATAAGATTATTCTTTTGTGTGTGTGTGTTGTGTACATGTGTGTGTGCGCGCGCACACATTGCTTACAGGGGCTTGAACACAGGGCCTGGGCGCTGTCCCACTTAAGTTACAGTTCCAATTCTAGCTTTTTCATTGTTAATTTAAGAGTCTCATGGACTTTTGTGCCCAGGCTGGCTTTGAACCATGATCCTCAGATCTCAGCCTCCTAACATAAGGCACTGGGCATGAGCTATCAGTGCCCAGCAGTTTCCTGGTATTTTGATAAAGAATTTTTGACATTTTGGAAATAATAAGTTACATTTTAGGAAATCAGGCTGAACGTGATAAAACTTCTCAAATGTATCTTTTTCAGTATGGAACATTTTGGTACAAAATGGAACATTTTTCACAAAGTAAAAATGTGTTTAAAATGCTTAAAAAGAATAAAAATGTTTAGTCCTTTTACAATTCAAAGCTTAAAAATAAGAAAACAAAAAAAAATGAAATGGAAAGTTTAATACAGGAAAGGGAAAAGTAAGCTTATTATAACCCTTTTACCACTATAATGCTACTGCTTGGCTGCACTCTCTTGAATTCTAACTTTTTGGAAACTGAAATCTAAATGATACACTTATTCATTCCACTTTCCTAAAATAAAATAATACATTATATTTCTTTGGTCTTTCATTCCTCCCATGTTTGGTTCACCTTTTGATTTTATGTAATATTAGAAAAATACATCATTAGGACTGAGGAAAACAAGAGAATTGCTTATAAGTAGTTACAAAAGAGCAAAACACTCTAAGTACATCATTCAAAGAAAACTCTGAGCATTCTCTCAAAAAAGTGCTACCATAATTCATATTAAAATAATCTTTTTGCTGAGTGCTGGTGGCTCATGGCTGATTGCAGTTCTAAGCCAGCCTGGGCAGGAAAGTCCACGGGACTCTTACCTCCAATTAACCACCAGAAAACCAGAAGTGGTGTGCTGTGGCTCAAAGTGGTATAGTGAAAGCCTTGAGAGAAAGAGTTCAGGGACAGCACACAGGAGTTCAAGCCTCATGACTGACAAAATAGTAATAGTTGTAGTAATAATAATAATTTAAAATAAACAAGAACATCAATTAGAGTCAGCTTTTTCCATTTTGCTTTTTCTTAGAAAAGGGTAAAGTGGAAATACCAGAGATTAATAGGTTTTAGGCTTGTTTTGTCAGCTGATAACACCACTTGTGTCATGTGTGCAGCCTGGCTTTTTAATGGCTACTTTGGAACTAATGTATCCCAGACACTTTCTGCCAGATTCCAGCTTCTTGAGTAGCTAGGGTTTATAGGTGTGAGTCACCAGCACCTACTTGAGTTTTAGTACTTTCTATATTCCTGTAATCCACACCCGATAGAGTACAGAACAAAAACTGGACTATTTACTAAGCTTTTTGAGATACTTTTGGAAATTTTCTCCATCTGTGCAACTGAGCAAAAATGCTAATACTGGATTCATTAAGATAAACAACATAAGACAGATTTTCTAACAAAAAAAATCAAACAAGACTAACCACGAAAGTTTGGGATGAAATGAGAAATTAATGCTACTAAAGTTAGGCTCTTTGGGTCAGAAACAGCAATAGAAGTATAGTGCATAATGCTTTTGGAAAGACCACGGTATCTTCCAGGATCACATAGACAATAAAACAAGAACATCTTTGAACTTAAAGTTATCCTCCTACAGTCAAAAAAAGAGCACTTCTCTATGTGACAGGGGTAAGTACACTTTGTCTTTGCAGGGCCAGAGAGTAAATACTTCGGGCTTTGCGAGCCATGCAATCTCTGTTGCAGCTATTCAAATCTGCCAAGATAGCATGAAAAGCAGCCATAGGCAATACATAAAAACCTTTCTACAAACAGGCAAGGAGCTGAAATTGTCCCCCAGGCTAGTTTGCTGACCCCTGATGTTTGATGCCTATTATGACCACCTACAAAGCCTGACCTTTGATTGTAATAAAAGAGATAATCTATGACTGAAGAGAAAGAAAACATGCCATAACTTACTTTGTGAATATTCTTCTCCCATTTGTGGTGGATACTCCTCATCCCAATCAACCACATCATCATCTGTAAGCACCACTATATGGCATTCTCTTTCCCCACTCTGGGCACTAGCTACCATAAGAGGGAGGATCATTTCTTCCAGATAAAATTCAAATTGTCGACGAGCACCATCATTTGATAACTCATGCATTAGGGCACCTGAAATAAAACCCACAGAAAATCTCTGTTTCTTTTTTTCTTTTTTTGGATAATTTTGTTTAATTTAAAGTAAAGAAAAGCAGAAGTCAATGAGATTCTTATCTCCAATTGTCTACAGGAAAACTTTGAGTTCTTGTTCAAAGTGGTACAGTGCTAGCCTTGAGCAAAAGAGCTCAGGAACAGTGTCTATGCCCTGAGTTCAAGCCCCATGACTGACAAAAAAAGAAAGAAAAGAAAAACAGAAGTAAAGCAAAAATCAAACACTAGGTCCATATCTATTTTGGAATCTTACAGAGGATATACTTGTCTACAGTGGCCATAACTTTTCCTAAAAGGAGCTCTTATAGCCTACATATCTAAGAGGAAATTAATCACACTGAATGGATGAAGGATCTGAGAGCAGATGAAGAGAATAATAAGTATAAGACTGAAAAGAGAGATGCCTAAGAGCAAGAAGAGGGAAGCAAAAAGAAATCAGTGACAGTAAAACACAAGGTCCAGATTACAAATAAATTTAACATTGTTCAAAATCCTTTAGCCAGCCAGGTGCTGGTGGTTCATGCCTGTAATTTAGCTACTAAGGAGATCTGAGGATCACTGTTCAAAGCCAGCTTATGGGTAGGAAGGTCCATGAGATTCTTATCTCCAATTAACCATCAGAAAATCAGAAGTGGCGCTGTGGTAGAGTGCTTGCCTTCAGCTGAAGAGCTCAGGGACAGCGCCCAAGCCCAGAGTTCAAGCCCCACGGCCAACAAAAAAGGGGGAAAAAAAATCCTTTAGCCAATATTACATGGCAAAAAAAAAAGTTATTTACAACAGGGTCAATTATCTAAAAATACATGATAATCAACTGAGATTATTAGACAGAGTTTTATAATGTACTAAATACAAATGTACAAATTCAATAAACTTCTATACATTAATTAGCATTTAGAAAAGTTTAATGTTCTTAAACACAATAATAAAATATACAAATAATCAAACAAAGTCAGAGCAGAAATCACATGGAAAACAGGACAGAAACTCTACTACAGTATGAATAAATGGAAAGGTATCACAATAAACATATTAATTCTTCTAAAACTTTCAAAAAACCTATTTTGAGATGATAAATTTCTAAATATCTACTAGAGACATGAAGACAGCTTTTAGCATGAGGAGAAAATTCATGTTATTCGAGGGGACAAGTGTAACAGGCTCTTAAGAACACAAAACAATTCAAAAGTTTATGGAGTTCTTATGTGGTGAGGACTATGAAAATAAAGTCAAGCCCGGTGCCAGTGGCTCACGCCTGTAATCCTAGCTACTTAGGAGGCTGAGATCTGAGGATTGTGGTTCAAAGCCAGCTGGGGCAATAGTCTGTGACTCAAGAGGTAGATCGCTCGCCTTGAGATACAGAGCTCAGGGACAGTGCCCAGGCCCTAGAGTTCAAGGCCCACAACCAAACGGAAGGAAGGAAGGAAGGAAGGAAGAAAGGAAGGAAGGAAGGAAGGAAGGAAGGAAGGAAGGAAGGAAGGAAGGAAGGAAGGAAGGAAGGAAGGGAGGGGAGAGAAGGGGAGAGAAGGGGAGAGGAGAGGAGAGGAGGGGAGGGGAGGGAAGGGAAGGGGAGGGGAGGGGAGGGGAGGGGAGGGGAGGGGAGGGGGAGGGGAGGGGAGGGGAGGGGAGGGGAGGGGAAGGGGAGGGGAGGGGAGGGGAGGGGAGGGGAGGGGAGGGAAGGGAAGGGAAGGGAAGGGAAGGGAAGGGAAGGGAAGGGAAGGGAAGGGAGGAAGGAGGCAGAGAGGCAGGCAGGTGGGCGGGCCAGTCAAAAGACCCATATCTGCAGGAAAAAAATGTATAGAGTCAAGTCTATACCTAAAGTATTTTTTATATTTGTACAAGAACATTTCTAGTTTCTTCTAATTCTATGTAGTTTTTTCTTTTTTTTCAATTCCCAAATTTTTATGTAGAACAAAGTAAACTTTTGAGTTAGATTTCATTATAGAAAAATAGCATATAACAGGTTGGAGAATATTTGCCAAATATTGAAGTGTATTAAGAAAGAGAAACATTGTGAATATTGGAGACAGTAATGTAATGCTTTTGTATTTAAATATTTGTGAATATATATATATATATATATATATATATATATATATATATATATATATTACATTTTGAAACAGAATTTCTGTTATTTCCTGGGATCCCCTCTGCAGATTTCCATATATATATATATATATATATATATATGTGTGTGTGTGTGTGTGTGTGTGTGTGTGTGTGTGTGTGTGTGTGTAAAGATACTGTACAGAAGGTTAGTTACAGGAGCATGGTAGTTTTTTTCTTAATAACATCTTTGAGAATTTCTAAACTTTTAGTGACCATATTAATCAAATAACAATTATAATTTAAGGGCTAAAAATCTAGGAAAATCATATTACATATACTTTATATGAAGATGCTTATTTTTAATTTCAAAAAATTTGGTATTTAATAGAGAAAATAAACTCTGTCCAAGGGATAGAACTAAAATGCTTATCATTTGTAATAAATTCTACTAGTTTTTAATATGAAAGTCACCAAACTTCAGCATCTAGTGACATAAAGTTTAAGTCAACTGATCTAATAATGGCTGGAGGTGTGGTAATAAATTCTAGTAGTTTTTAATATGAAAGTCACCAAACTTTAGCATCTAGTTACATAAAGTTTAATTCAAATGATCTGATATTGGCTAGAGGTTCGGTTCAAGTGAAGGTAGAACACTTGTCAAGCAACTGTGAGGCCTTGTATTCAAACCCCAGCACCATACACACACACAAAAAAAATAAAAATTTAAAACAAAATTTTTCAATGGTATGATGAATAAAAAGACAAAAAACTTAAAAACAAAGATTTATAATTCTCAAGTTTTCTACTAGAACCATTTTTTAGATAAAAACAGCAACTTTTTTCAAATTTATAATTGTATTCTCCAGTTGCTTGACTATTTGACTTCATTTAAATTTTTAAATATAACAATACAGAGAAATGATTCAGAGGTAGACCTACTTCTTTGCCCTACCTATCAGTATTTTTATGGAGACTTGAAAAAAATGTTTGACAAAAATAGCATAGTACACTTTGGGACAGACTTTAATAATGTTACTGATTTTCAAGGACTCAGCTCATAACTGAAAAAGAAAAGGGCTGGTTATATCTATGTTTATACCCAGTGCCTTAAAAACTTACTTAGGAACTTATTTGGGAAAGTATGATACCATGTTGCCAACCTAAGGTTGAGCTTAGGTAATGAAGTAAAGGTAACAACCATATGAACAGGGCTAGATAAGGCTGTAAAACATATGTACAGAGGTCTTACAATGACTCTGAGCTCTTAGAATGACCTGGTCAATTCTTTCTAAACCTTTCCTGTTCATTTTTTACTGTCTTTTCTGAACTATTCTCCAATCCCTCTGCCCTTATGGTATCTTTCTCTGAACTTCACTACCCATTTAATATCCAAGTCAACGTGTGATAATATCTGCTGGTTCTGTAAAGAATTGCTTCTTTTATGAGGTACAAACATAATAGCAGGTATCATCAATCAGGATCAGAATTCTAAAGTGCCAGACCCTGCTCTAAGACAGTATTTAAAATTCTCAGATAAAGCCATCTTAATACAGTTTATGATCTTTAATGAAAAGTACCGTATGATAATTATTTGTATCTTCCAAAGTTCTCTGGATATTATCTCATTTCATAATATAACATATTGCAAAATTTTTGATCTGAGAAATTAATCAGATCACATTTAACCAAAGCCAAGACTTTAATCTAAGAGACACTGACAAAAAGCAAAATATGGGTTTGAAGGCATGACTCAGGTCATAGAGCATCAACCAATGAGTGAAAGCAAGCATTAGATATCAAATCCAAGTCCCAGGCTTGGACAAAAAAAAAAAAGCAAAATAGCAAGGAAATTTAAGAAGGTTCATAAAAATAAAGTTGAAAAATTTTTGGACATGGGGCTGGGGAGGTGGCTCAGTGGTAGAGTGCTTGCCTTGCATGCATGAGGCCCTGGGTTCAATTCCTCAGCACCACATAAGCAAAAAGAAAAAAAGCGCCCAGGCCCAGAGTTGAGGCCCACGACAGGACTCAAAAAAAAAAAAAAAAAGAAAAATTTTGGACAATTATACAGAGACTATATAGAACTCTGAATACTTCTAGAAATAATCTTTGTAATACCAAAGTGTTTTACAATTAAACTAATATTTGAAGTCTGGATAAATAATAAACTTTCAGTCTTTGCTTTACAATCTATTATAACTCTATAAATCACTCACACATAAAACATCATACTTACTGAGATCTCTACATTTAATAGTACTATATTCAAAAGAAATACAAAGATAATCGCATGCTTCTCTCAGTTCAGGAATAGATATGCCATCAGGACAACGGATAATTCCTGTCTTATAGTAATCCTGGAAAAAAAAAAGTGACAAAAGGGTATAAAACACCTGGAGTAAAAGGTAGCTAAAACTTATTGCTAAGGTTAAGTTAAATAGCATTTTCAACAACAATAATAGTAATAGAGGTTCTCAAATGTCCAATTTCTGAAATTGGAACTTCAAAGTTCATTAAATATCTTTTTTTTTTTTTTTCTGTTGGTCGGTCATGGAGCTTGAACTCTGGCCCTGGGAGCTGTCCCTGAGCTCTTCAGCTGAAAAGGAGTGCTCTACCACTTGAGCCACAGCACTACTTCCAGTTTTCTGGCTCCCAACTAGGAGTTTCCTGCCTGGGCTAGCTTTGAACCACAATCTTCAGAGCTCAGCCTTCTGAGTAGCTAGGATTACAGGCATGAGTCACTGGTGCCCAGCTTGAGTATCTTTTTTATAATATCTGTAAGGGTAATTCAGGTTCAGTGAGATTCAGTGTAATTTTCAGGGATTTGGTAATATTTATTACAATATTCTTCAAAACAAAAGTTTAAATTCTACCCTCATCCCAAATTAAAGATGTTAAAAGAAGGACAAAAAATCAAGGAGGTGGTTTTGAATGTTTTCAAATGTTTCCATATTGTTGGTTTGGGTCAATAAAGTTATTATGATTCAAGAAGCCACATTCATTCTCAAGAAGCAAGAATGAGCCAGGTGCTGGTGGTTCATGCCTGTAATCCTAGCTACCCAGGAGGCTGAGATCTGAGGATCATGGTTCAAAGCCAGCCCAGGCACGAAAGTCTTTGAGACTTTATCTCCAATAAACCACTCAGAAAACTGGAAATGGCGCTGTGGCTCAAGTGGTAGAATGCTAGCCTTGAGCTGAAGAGCTGAGAGACAGCACCCAGGCCCAGAGTTCAAGCCCCATGACCAACAACAACAACAAAAAGAATGAATGACTTACCATATAAGGAAGAAATAATAATAATATGACTCCAGAAAATGCTATTACTAAATACTTGAAAGACCTGCTTATGCCCACCTAAGAGATCAATCTTCCTATCTTACCTTCCCAAGGTCATAAATTCATTTACTTACAACCTATCATCTTTATCTCATCAAAAAACATGAATTAAAAGGTATTTAAAACAAAATATCTTGCCTATCTTCAGAGAGATAGCAAAATAGAGCTCTGCTTCCAATTTAATACCTGCACCAAGGAGAGAGTTACAATAATAAATCAATGGGGCTCATGCCTGTAATCCTCGCTACTCAGGAGGCTGAGAACTGAGGATGGCAGTTTGAAACCAGCCTGGGCAGGAAAAGTCTGTGAGGCTTTTATCTCCAATTAAGCACAAAAAGTCACAAGTATGGGCTGGGAGGGTGGCTCAGTGGTAGAGTGCTTGCCTTGCATGCATGAGGCCCTAGGTTCGATTCCTCAGCTCCACATAAGCAAAAAGAAAAAAGCCGGAAGTGGCGCTGTGGCTCAAGTGGTAGAGCTCTAGCCTTGAGCTGAAAAGCTGAGGGACAGCACCCAGGCCCAGAGTTCAGGCCCCACAACTGGACCCCCCCAAAAAAATAAAAATAAAATAAATTTTAAAAAGTCACAAGTAGAACTGCAACTCAAGTAGTGGTAAAGCAGTAGCCTTGAGACTAAAGGGCTCAGAAGCAGCATCCAGGCCCCAGTTCAAGCTCCAGGATGCACAGGCCTGCACACACAAACAAAACAAAAACAAAAACAAATCATACTTACCAGGATAGCTCGAAACACTGTGGAACCAATTCCCTCAGCCACTTCATACTCTCCCTTCTCATTGGGACGTGTGAAGTTATGTTCTCGGCCAGACCCAAACATCCTATAGCAGCAAATAATTAAGAAGCATTACAGAATATTTCAATAGGGAAAATCAGTTTGATGCCCAAAAATGAAAAGGAATTAAACACAAAAGAATATCATTAACTTAATTCCAGAGTCCTTATCAGAAATTTAACCTAACAAACATTACAAATCAAAGAGCATTAAATTGGGTACTGTTGGCTCATGCCACCAGTACTCTTAACTACTCAGGAGGCTGAGATCTGAAGATCAAAGCAGCTGGGGCAGAAAAGTCTCTGTGAGACTCTTATCTCCAATTAACTACTCAAAAACTGGAAGTGAAGCTGTGGCTTAAAGTGGTAAAGTACAAGTCTTGAGCAAAAGAGCTCAGGGACAGTGCCCAACCTTGAGTTCAAGCTCCACAATAGACCAAAAAAAAAAAAAGAAAAAAGAAAGAAAATTAAAGTTTTTTGATAGGTAGGAACAGCAGTATAGATTTTCTGTAAGTAATGATAAAATTAAATGAAAATACTTAGAAGTTAAAAAAAAATGTCCAATTCCTTCTTCTCAGGAGAAAAATAAATAAAACATTCAAGAGTAAAGGGTTATTTCTATTCCAGAGAGAGGAAGGGAGGGTGAGGGGAGAACCATGTTATCTGCCTTTTCCTTAAACTGCTGTTTTCATCACAAAGTTATTGCTGTAATAGTACATATAGCAAGGTAAACTGAAAAAAAGATGAGACAGGCAAGTTAGCCTTCTTCATGTTTCACAAACTATTCAAAATG
The DNA here is from genome assembly GCF_024711535.1 of Dipodomys merriami. NCBI lineage: Eukaryota > Metazoa > Chordata > Mammalia > Rodentia > Heteromyidae > Dipodomys > Dipodomys merriami. The sequence goes on along the minus strand of NW_027203493.1, from coordinate 32,549,220 downwards.
ATAAATTTGCATCCTGGAATTGAAAAGGCCACAATCAAATGTCAGAATTTGATTTTCTATCCAACAAAGATAAAGAAGTAAATGGAAAGTTGAATTGAGTAGAAAGCTCTTAATACTTTTATATAAGAAAAAGGTAAGTGCATTTATGATTTTTCAAGTAACACTGTTGACTCTTTTACAGTATTATTTAGAAAAGAGATAATTTACAAAATAGGTTCTTTGAAATTGAAAAGCCTGATGCAGTACTCAAGAAAAATTTAAAATCATGGTCTGAATTCAGTGATATGGAAAATAAGTCCAGTTGTCCAAAGTATTTTCTTCAATAGTTTCCTAATTTCAATGGTTTCATCTTTTGTTGTAACAGAAATCCACGAAGGACAAAGCTTTTTTTATTTCAAAGTTTCCAAAAGAATGCCACTGTTCTCCAATGAATATTAATTTTCATCCCCAAAGATATTCTTTAGTCAACAAACATAAAAGAAAGCTTTCATTGATTTTAATAAGAGAAGATAGTCTTTCAAGAATCAAATGTCATGCAATTTTTCTCAAATACTTGAACTTTCTAAAAAAAGCAAAAGCTACTCTTTTCAGACTATATCAATGCTTTAAAAAATTTTAAAAACAGCAGATGCAAATTTCAAATCACTTTTTATTGCTTTGAATTTTATGTAAAAATAAATTAACAATGTCATCTTTCTAATAGCTTCCATCAATAATCCCCCCCTCATTATAGTAAAAAAAATACATTTTCAGAGGTAAAGTCAAGTGTCTATGTTATAAAAGAAAATTTTATTAGCTCCTCAAATGTATAAAATCACAATCTCAGCATTTATTGTATATTCCATCATACTAACAAATCATATTTACACACACTACACGGTTATGCACTCACATACACACTCACATAGTCATCATGCAAGCAAACTAGAAAAAAATATCCTAAGTTTTTGCCTTATGTAAAACTTCTGTTACATTTATGTAACTACTTTAATTGCAGAGAACAATATTGATTTAAGAACTATCTTATCTTCATTTTGGACATGTTGAAAATCAAGTCTATATTATCTGTATGCTTCTTAGCTTGTGTTTGCAAAACTACAAACTTTAATCTATTACTCTGTACCAGCACAAATCAGAACTATTAATTCCTTTCTTTTATCTTAAGTGTACATATTAATGTCACTCTTCTTTTTCTCTTTCAGAATATCTACATCAAACTGACAACTCATGTTGATTTCACAGGAGAAAAATTCTTTTTCTTTAAACAATGCTGCTTCTATCTGTGCCTGGTGGCTGAATTTGGGAACATTCAAGAAATATACTAGATTCAATCTATGGTCTCAATCTGTAGAGATCCTTTAGTATCCTGATATTTGCCTATTCCTACAGTTACTGCAAAGAACATTAGAAACAAAATAAAGTTCAAACTTTATCTCTGCCATATTCTAGCTGTATTAACTTGAACTAGTAATTTAATCTCCAAAACAGTTTTTCATCCATGAAAAAAGAGTGGAACACTATACTATATTTCAACAGAGAACTACTACAAAACATAAATTGGAAAAAATCAATAAAGCAGTGGTTTCAAAAGAACCTTCTAGTTCATAAAAGAAAAGCAGCAATACCAACCTGCCCAACATTGTATTAGGTTGTGCAGTGAAAATGGATGGATCTACAACAAATCTAGTGTTATCCACTATTAATGTCACACGTTCTGATGTTCTTATACTCCGTGCTCCTTCTTTTGCATTTTCATACACAAATACCATCTCTGCAGATGTCTTGCAGCTGCCATCTGAACTTGATTGACTGCTGTTTCTGCTGCTGTTCCCAGCACTGCTCATGGAACCATTTGGGGAGGCTTTTTGAGGGCGAGGACTACTTGGACGAGAAGAACTATGATCTTTTTCTCGCTCTGGAACAAAAATATAAACAAAGTTATACAAATTTTCTTTTAAAAAATTCAAGAACTATTCATGTTTAAAAAATGTTTAAATTAGAAAAATTGTTTTAAGTAAAACAGCATATCTGCTTTATTATTTCAAAAAAGACAATAAGCAGTTTATTTTCCAGCAGTAAAATTGTTTTAAAACATCAAAATATTCTTTATAAAATCTTACTTTCAGACATTTTTTGTGTGTACCAATACTGGGGGGCTTGACCTCAGGGCCTGGGTGTGTCCCTGTGCACTTTTTGCTCAAGGCTAGCATTCTACTACTTAAGCCACAGGTCCACTTCAGATTTTTTTTGGCTCATAATTGGAGATAAGATTCTCACAGACTTTTCTGCCTGGACAGGCTTCAAACTGCTGTCCTCAGATCTCAGCCTCCTGAATAGCCAGGATTACAGGTGTGAGTCACCAGTGTCAGACTTATTCATAGACTAATTTAAAGAAATAGATAGCTAATATTGACTTCTACTAATATCAAACTTCAAGTGAATTTTTATATTGTTATTCTCCTGAAAAATACACAGAAACCAAAGGAATAAAATATTCTCGCAAGTCAAATGTGTATTCAGTGAAAGTTTACAGAAGATTAATGAAACTATCAATTTTTTTTTTATTTTTGAGACAGATTCCAGGCTGGCCTTGAACTCAAGATCTTATTGTCTCATCCTCTAAGTGCTACTATTGTAAGTATGGACCATCACAATAAATAAAAACAGCAACTTAAACTATCCTAACTACTAAAAAGACTAACACTTCTCTGAAACATAAAGTATAAACTCTAGAGTCACTATGTTAATAAGGACACTCTAAAATCAACAATTTGGGCTGGGAAGTTGGCTCAGTGGTAGAGTGCTTGCCTTGCATGCATGAGGCCCTGGGTTCAATTCCTCAGCACCACATAAGCAGAAAAAGCTGGAAGTGGCGCTGTGGCTCAAGTGGTAGAGCACTAGCCTTGAGCTGAAGAGCTGAGGGACAGCACCCAGGCCCAGAGTTCAAGCCCCATGACCGACCAAAAAAATAAATAAATAAAAAAAATAAAATCAACAATTTACCTCACAAAAGGGAGATCCTAATGGAAGAATAATTACTTACTTCAAGACATGACGATTTCAATATCTACCATACAAAGTAGTTTTAGTAATAACTGCTTATATGTTCTATTCTTATTCTTTGTTGTTAAATAAAACGATTCTACAAATTTTATAAGCTCTGGAATTATCATGTATAACTTCTATAGGCAAAAATCATTATTGAAATTTGGAAACCAAGATTTCGTGATACATTTTTATGTAAAGGCTAGATTACTAAACTTTAAAGGTGACCTAAAAATGTACCTCTGTCTCATCAATTTCATCAGCTTTGCCAAATTCCTTCATGACTCAGGCTACTTAGAACACTCTGTACAACATTACTGATTATATAATTAGGTTTGCTGTATATCATACAGAGCTACTCTGACACCTCCTTTCTATCACCTGCTCCCACAATGGCTAGTAGCATCCCCAAAGTAAATTTGCTAAGCTAATAAAATAATGTCTTATATTCCCCTATCCTGCTTTCAAGACACTAAACTGTACGTAATGTCAATTCTTATTTATATTTCTGTTAATTTCTGGCTTATAAATATTAGTCTTTCTTAAAATAATCTATTTACATATTGTCCAATAAATCAATTTACATAATTATGTCCTAATATTAAAGATTTTGATTTACAAACTACCAGAAACTACCTCATATAGTTATTTTTTTGTATGTTCTAGGGAATAAAAGACTTGAACATGGTAAGGTGGTGTTCAGCTACTGAGCTATACACCTGGCCCAAATTAATTTTTATCTTTTTTACTTTTCAGGTGCCAGGGATTGAGCCCATCTGCATGTTTCATATGTTAAGCACTTACTCTACTACTAAAACTATATCCCTAGGACCTACATCAAAGTATTTAATTTGTGCCTTCCCTACGGGAAAATGACAATCAGCAAACTCATACTGCTTAGAAACATCTGCTTCACTCATGCTTTACAGTCACACAATGTGTTCAACTGGGGTAATAATGTTCGTTTACAGCATAGAGTAGGGAGGAAAGAAAAGACCTATGCTACTTGTTAAGAAAATAAAACACTTCACAGTTCTCTCTTCTATTTTTATTATAAAATCTGAAACAGTGGCAAAATGAGAATCAGTAATTTATTCTATAGTGGTATTCTTTCACTTTGTAAGCATTAATAAGAATTTTAATAACTTACTATAAACTATCTTATAATAAAACTACATATACATATATATTTATATATACACCTATATTCCTAGCTACTGGGGGCTGAGATCTGCAGATTGCAGTTTGATGCTAATGTGGGCAGGAAAATCAGTAAGACTCTTATCTCCAATAAAATACCAAAAACACTTGAAAGTGGAGCTGTGGCTCAAATGGCAGCAAAAAAGCTCAAGAACAACATCACGGCCATAACTTCAAGCCTAAAGATTGGCACCTACAAAAAAGTAAACACCTTTAAGTTGTATTCAATAAGCTGTGTGTTTTGTTTGTTTGTTTGTTTTTCCACAGCAAGAATCAAGTTCAGTTAAAATACAAAGAACTAAATGAGGAAGAATCAAATTTTACTCTGAAGGATTAAGAAAAACTGTCACATTGTAACAGGAAATGCGTATTTTCAAGAGCTGGTAAAGTTAGCCAACTGTACATACCAACATGGTGCTGTCGGGTTGGAGAAGTAACATTTCTAATACAAGGAGTGAGTTGAGACTCTGTTCTTTCATGAGATGAATCTCGTGATCTGTCACTTGACCTTCGTCTATCTCTTGATCTCTCATGTCCCCCACTAGCACCGTGTAGACTCATCTTGGTGTGGTCGATTCCTCCTTTAGCAACACGTGAGGGAGTACTGATAAGTAAGAAAAGAAAATTAACCATAAAGGCATAAAAGTAAAATCACAAAGAACTTTTAAGAAAAATGATTAATATAATGTGTTAAGTACAAAATTCAAATGCTACTTCCCAATTCTGAAATCTAATTTATCTCAAACCTAATGATTTAGCAAATTCTGGAATAATGTACCTACAAAAGACAGTAATGATTGAGCTTTTTTTTTTTTTTTGATGGACGAGAAAATTAAAACCCAGAAAAGTTAACTGACTTTTTTGTTTCGTTTGTTTGTTATATTGTGATAGGATCTTGCTATGTATACAAGCCCAGGGTGGTCTCAACCTTTGATACTTCAGCCTCAGTCCTCACCCTCAAACCAGGATGGGATGAAAGGCATGCACGGATGGCAGGCAGTCAAAAGTTGCCCTTTTTTTTTTCAATACTGGTATGGGGAGACGAGCAGGTCCACACTATTCTTGTTTTTTTCTGCTCATGCCTAATGATCTACCACTTAAGCTGTATCTCCACTGCTGGCTTTTTGCTGATTAACTGGAGAGGTAAGTCTTTCAGATGTGTTTGCCAGGCTAGCTTTGAACCAAGATCCTCAGTTCTCAGCTTCCTATTGAATAGCTAAGATTATAAGTGTGTGCTACTGGTGTTCAGCTGACTTCCAAGTTAGTGGTAGTAGGGCAAACAGATATTTTAAATATTACTTAGATGTTCTTCTGATTTATTTGCAGGGAAAAAATGTAGAAAGAGAAAAAAAACAGCTCTATGGCAAAGTAACTGGTTTCTCTGTAGAAAAAAATGTATCTTTTATGCAAACTTTAACTCACTTTGATAATTCTTTCAAATGTTATAATTTAAAAGTCTGAAAAACATCTTTCCTGGATAAAATGTCACAGAATTTGAAATTTCACAAAACATAAATTTGCCCATGAGAAGTGATTAACTGAGGATGGGAAGGTAGCTCAGCGGTAGAGTGCTTGCCTGGCATGGATGAGGCCCTGGGTTTGATTCCTCAGCACTACTTAAGCAGAAAAAAGCCAGAAGTGGTGCTATGGCTCAAGTGGTAGAATGCTAGCCTTGAGCTGAAGAGCTGAGGGACAGCACCCAAGCCCAGAGTTCAGACCCCACGACCAAAAAAAAAAAAAAAAAGTGAATAGCTAAGAATGTTCATTGCTAAAAATCTAGCTAATTATTCACTCATACATTATTCAGTTATACTATAGACACAAAGGTATGTTACTGCCAAAAGACCAGGAAGGTATCTTTGTAGGTTACCAATCTAAGTGTGGCAGTAATACATATACAACCAGAGAGTTAAATAATTTAGGAGCCATCCAACTTCTAAATTTAAAACATATATCTCAAATGCATAACTACTAAGTGAATGAAAAATACATAATAAATGCTTTAAGATCTCAAACAAAGAAGACAGTCACTAGTGCAGCAAGTCTGGTAAAAACATGTAAGGTTTTTATACAGTGAAAATGCAATTCAGGTAGGAAAACTGATGGATGGTAAGAATAATTAGAGTCAGATTCAAAGCAATTTGGAAATTTACTATGTTAGCATATATGATAGTTCATAGCTTTAGAGATGGAAGGAACATCATGGTTTTAAAATTAAATTGTTGCTATGTTGAAAAACCAACTTTACAACTTTGGCAGGGGTGGAGGGGCAGTTGTGGAGATGGGAGGGCAGGGATGGTAGGGGAAAAACAGAGGAGGAGGCAACAATGCTTGATAAGAAATGTACTCATTACCTTGCTCATGTAATTGTAACCCCTCTGTATGGTATTTTCACAATAAAAAACTTATTAAAAAATTAAATCGTTCTTTAATACTATAGTTGATTGACATTCTGAGTGTCACTCAATATTCTACAAATAGTATTCTCATATGTAAAATCTATTTACTTGCTAAAGTTTTTATTAGGATTAAGTAAACAGGCCATTAATGTACTCAGCTTAATAAAACTACCCTTAAATGGTCATTTAAGTTATAGTGGATAACAATAGTTATCTCAGTCACATAGTTTTCTCAGTCACCGAGTATTTAGCAGTGATGCTAATAATAGTGTAACTTTAAGCTTCAATTCATTTCAGTCCTTCCCCCAGCCCCCATTAACATAGTGCTCTTTTACCAAAACCACAGTTTAAAACTGAAGCTTTTTAGGGATTGAGAAAGTGGTTTTAAATTCACCATCAGTGACTCAGGGTCATTTCTTCTGTTGGTTCCTTAGCCTTAATGCTTTATATTATTTTAGTAGTCTGCTTCATTATGAAAATCAATCATCACCTTGTTATAACATAGATTACCAGGAAAGAAGACAGAGCTGACCTTCAGTAATCTTGAAAGTTACTCCTAGGAAAATATGGGCAGTCTATCAGTGTTTCTCAGTCATTTGTCTCTCAAAAATTTAAAGAAAAAATAAATTCCACTGTTAATCCTTTTCCAGTAAAAGAGGAGGAGAAAGAGGACAATTCTATTCTTAGAATAGAATCTTAAGTAGAACAAATCAAAAGGTTGTACTGCATTTATGTTTAAGAACCTTAGAATAGGAGCACACATTTCTGTTTGTTTTAAAGTAGGAAAGAAAACAGAATTCCTACTAATAGAAACAAGGATCATATATAGAATAACTCTTCAAATTATCCTGTTCAAGATTAGTGCTCTACCACTGAGCCACAGCACCACTTCTTCAAATTATTCTAAGTTTTAGTCGTTTCAGCAACAAGAAAGCACATTTCCTAAATATGAGTCTGAAAATTTAACAGACAATGTACAAACACAACTATATCTAAGGCAAATGCAAGCTAAATGTTCAGTTTGAGTAAGAGCCAAGCAGACTAATTAATTGAAACAGCATTTCCACCAAATACCTTTTGTAGCCAAAAGATTATACACTGCTAAGCATTCTGCTGAAATATTGCCCCTGTATTTCCAAACTGCTTAGATTTTAAATTAATGCAAATGACAACTTCCATCTTTCTTTGCATACGCAAATAGAATGTATCCTGAATTAGGCCTCCAAAAAATTGTAAGACTAATTATTTCCTCCTCTATTTAATTAAATAATTTTAGATCAGAAAAGTAGTCCACGGTATTAAAAAAAAAAAAAAAAAAAAAACCATTAGGTGCGACAGAAAATGAGGACAAACCTGAGTGTGGTGACACAGACCTGTAATCCAAGCTACTCAGAGTGAAGAGACAGGAGGATCTCCATGTGAGGCCAGCCCAGGCAAAGTTAATACAAGAGCCTGTTTCAAAGACAAAACATAATCTAAAGGGCTGGGGCATAAATTAAGTAGTACAGAACTTGCCACATAAGGCTCTGGGTTCACTCTCTAGTACCCAAGAGTGAAAGAAGAGCAAGAAGAAGGGGAAAAAGATGGGGAAAGGGAGAAGAGAAAGGAGGAGAAAGTCAGAGAGGGAAAGAAAGAGGAGGAAAAAGAACAGAATGGGTAGGAAGAGAAAAATAAGGGTAAGCAGATTCAAAGGGGATAACTGTTTAGGCTGCATGTAAAAGAACTGAGGACAAGTAAGGGAAAGAGAGTAGATTAGCCTCAATATCTACTCCCACCAAAACAGAATAACAAGGATTGCATTTACTCTTCTGTACAAACAACTCCAAAAACATTCAGACAGAATATACAAAATAATTATTTGCAAGACATCATATATCAGGCAAAAGATAAAAATAAATATCCCTGAAAGATAGAAAGCAAATGAATTAAGACTAGTGACTGTCCCAACTTACTATCTTGACAGTTTGCAGAATAAACACAGAGAGGAAGCCCAGGAAGAACCCAGGAGACTAAAATTTAAAAGTAATGGAGGTGAGATGTTGGGATAATAGGCAGCTAGAATTCTCAGGAACATTTTGGAGAGGGAGAGCAGTGTGGACAGAAAACCTCACAGATCTTCAGCTACCACATGGAGTACTAAGATGACTACCTGTCAACACACACTGCCCAGCCTCACACATGCTGGTGAACAGGAACTGTTTCCACAGGTTAAAATGATATAGGGCAATGAAAGGGAAAAATTACAAGTCTTATCTCTGATACGGAAAATAATTTAAATTTTAACAATAAGACCAGAAAGGACCACATTGTTTGAACAAATGAATCCTAAAACAAACCTCAGGAATACTTATCAGAATAAGAAATATCAAATGTAAAAACAAGAAATAGCATTCATGCAAAGAAGCTGGAACACATATCATAATTGAGGGAAAGGGAAAGGGGGAAAGGAATCAACTGAAATCAAGCCAGAATTAGAAATATTAACACCCAACACATTATTACAACTGCATTCTTCCAAAAGTTATACAGAAAAACAGAAGATGAATTAAAGATGAACTAGCAGAGATAAAAACACAGATGAAAAATATACTGACTGGAATTAATGGCAGATTATACAATACAGAAAGAAGGTAACAGAAAACAGTCAAATTGAAACAAAAACAAAACAAAAATAAGCAAAACATGGTATGTGGGTCATAGAAGGAAGATACAAAAGAAAAACAATGGCTGTACTTTTTCCAAATTTGATGAAAATTACACAGCCACAGATATAATATGTACAACAAACCCTATATACTTTAAACAAAACTCTAGGTTTGTTAGTGAGCAAAACCCTCTTTCAAAAACAAAGGAGAAGCTGAGCACCAGTGGTTCATAACTGTAATCCTACCTACTCAGGAGGCTGAGATCTGAGGATCTTAGATCTAGTTCAAAGCCAGCTCTGGCAAGAAAGTCCATGAAACTCTTATCTCCAATAGACTATTCAGAAAAGGCCAGAAGTGGGGCTGTGGCTCAAGTGGTAGAGTATTACTCGTGAGTAAAAGAAGTTCAGGGGCAGAGCCCAGCCCCAGTGAGGGGGGGGGGGGGGGGGGAAGGAGTATATAGACATTTTTCAAAGAGAAAATTCATCATGAGCAGATCTGTTCTGTAAGTAAAATTACAAAGAAATCTTTCTGGCAGAAGAAAAATTAATGCCAGGTAAAAAATATGTACCTATATAAAAACATAAAGAACACTTGAAACATAAACACTTGAAACAACATGGGTTTTTTCCTGTTTTAATCTCCTTAATAAATTATAGTTTAAATAATAATTAAAGCAATATAATATAGGGCTTATAACATACAAATGTCTACAACTGAATACATCTAGGAGTAAAGAAATGGAAGTATACCCTTATAAGGTTTTTCTACTACCATGACATAACTTTAAGACAAACTATGATGGAAGACATATACTGTAAATGCTAAAACACCCACTAAAATAAGACAAAGCAAAGAATTTTAGTTATGCCAATTAAAATAAGATGAAATCACTAAAAAGATTCTTTTATTATAAAAAAAAAAAAAGAAAAAAGAAGACAATAGCAGGGAGTGAAAAAAGGACAAATAGAAAAATAGCAAAAGAGACGGGTGCTGGTAGTTCATGCCTATCTAGAATCCTAGCTATCAAGGAGGCTGAGATCTGATGATCATGGTTCAAAGCCAGCTTGGGCAAGAAAGTCTGTAAGACTTTTTTTTTTTTTTGTCTGTGAGACTTTTATCTCCAATTAACCAGCAGAAAATCAGTAGTGGTGCTGTGGCTCAAAGTGGAAAAGTGCTGAGCAAAAGAGCTTAGGGACAGTGCCCAGGCACTGAGTTCAAGACCAACAAAAGAAAAAGGAAAGAAGAAAACTGCAAGATAATAAACTCAGCTATGTCAACAATCATATTATATACAAATTACCTAAAGCCATTTAATCTAAACTATAAAAGGTTCTTCTGATTGGACATCAAAGCTAGACTCAACTATATATGACCAAAAAAAAAAAGAATTTTAAATATAAAGGCACAGAGAGGGTGAGGTTGGTTGGATATTAAAGGCTGAGGAAAGAAATGAGTCCACAGAAAGCATGAAAGTGGTTATATTCTAAGCAAAACAGCACTCAGAGCAAAGACTATTACACCACAGTATTTCATAATGGAACTAATTCATTAAGAATATGCAACAATCCAAATGAATTTTTACCACTGCAGAGCTCTGCAGGCGCAATTGTGCAGTAATGCAAACTGAGTAACCAGGCCTTCAAATTACACAAAGAACATGTCTGACAAAATTTTAACTATATTTCAAAAGTATAATCAGTGACTTGATATCTCGCTTTTTCTTTTTTTCTTTTTTTTTTTTTGGTCAGTCATGAGGCTTGAACTCTGGGCCTGGACGTTGTCCCTGAGTTCTTCAGCTCAAGGTGAGTGCTCTATCACTTTGAGCCACATCACTTCCGGATTTTTTTTTTTTTGGTGGTAAATTAATTGGAGATAAGAGTCTGATGGACTTTCTTGCCCCAGCTGGCTTTGAACCGCAATCCTCAGATCTCAGCCTCCTGAGTAGCTAGGATTACAGTTGTGAGCCACTGGCACCCAGCTCACTTGTTTTTTTATTTAGGTGCTAAAGATTGAACCCAGGACTTTGTGCATGATAAGCATTTGCTCTATCCCTGAGCTCCCAATGGAACAAGGAGACAGAAAAATGAATTAGTACAATTTTAATAATATTAGCAACTGGCTTGACCTAACTGACATTTGCAGAAAACTTTACCAAACAAAAGCAAAATTTGAATCTTTTCATATGCAAAATGTTTACCAACACAAAACATATTCTGGGTGATAAAAAAACTCATTGAATCATATAAACTATTTCTGTGATTACAATGGAAATTACATTAAATTTCAAATAACAGATATATGGAAAATTCCATATATAGAGAAAAATTCCATATATGTAGAAATTAAATAACACTTCTATCTAAATAACTAATGGAACAAAGAAATTAAAGGAAAATTAAATTTAATTGAAAGAAACTTTAAAACTTTATTCAACATTATCAAAATCTGTTGATATGTTACAAATTAAAGCATTAAATTCCAATGTTAGAAAAGAATGTCTAGGAGCTGGGAATGTAGCTTAGCAGTAGAGTGGTTGCCTAGCATGAATGAAGCCCTGGGTTTGATTCCTCAGTACCACATAAACACAGGAAAAGCCAGAAGTGGCACTGTGGCTCAAGTGGTAGAATGCTAGCCTTGAGCAAAAGAAGCTCAGGGACCAGTGCCTAGACCCTGAGTTCCAGCCTCAGGACTGGCAAGAAAAAAAAGATCTAAGTTAAATGACCTAAGTTTCGACTATAAGAAAACAAAAATCAAGCTGGACTCTGGTGACTTACATCTGTATTCCTAGCTACTCAAGAGGCTAAGATCTGAGGATTGTGGTTAAAGCCAGCCCAGTCAAGAAGGTCTGTGAGACTCATCTTCAATTATCCATCAAAAAACTGGAAGTAGAGCTATGGTTCAAGTGGTAGAGTGGTAGAGAGCTACTCTTGAGCAAAAAAACTCAAGAGACTACCCAGGCCCTAGTTTAAGCCCCAGGCCTGGCATGTACACACATGCATGCACACACGCACATACACACACGCACACACACACCAATAGCATATTCACAGACACACACACACACACACACAGAGAGAGAGAGAGAGAGAGAGAGAGAGAGAGAGAAAATGAGGACCAAACCATAGAAGAAAATAATAAAGATGAGTAAAATCAATATAATTTTTAAATGTAACAGAGAGATGAACAATAAAAACAAAAGCTCTTTCTTTAGAAGATCAAACAATCCATAAACCACTATGCAGATCATATGAAAAAAATTCTAAAAAGATAAACCTGACCAATATAAAAAAATGCTAGAAAGTGGGCACTAGTGGCTCACACCTGTAATCCAGGAGGCTGATAGCTAAGGATTGTGTTTCAAAGCCAACCTGGGCAGAAATGTCTGTGAGACTCTTATCTTCAATTAGCCACCAGAAAACTGGAAGTGGCACTGTGGCTCAAAGTGGTAGAGTATTAGCCTTGAGTAAAAAAGCTCAGGGACAGCACCTAGGTCCTGAGTTCAAGCTCCACAACCAACTAAATAAAAGGGATAAGCATCCTACAATGTCTACAGATATTAAAAAATAATGAAAGATAATAAACAATTTTATGCCAATAAATTCAATAACTTAGAAAGAAATGAGCAAATTTAAACCACTACCTGTTCCTTCTGTGAAGTACTATGCCACTCCAGGCGCAAAGCAACATAGCTAAAGGATTATCAACTGAAGCCTTTCCTCTTTCTTAAACTGATTATCTCAAGACATTCAGATTGGTAAAATAAAACTAATCTCATTTCAAACCACTTAATCATTGATTGTAGATTCTAGTTCAAAAATGTTTCTAGAACTGAGTTTAGCAAGATTGCAGAATATAAGATCATTTTAAAAATCAGTTGTATTTCTATATACTAGAAATAAATTATCTGAATTGAACTTTTTTTAAAAAAATTTACAAATAAAATTTAAAGACAAATACTGTCACCAACCAGAAAATTCAATACTGTTAAAGCCAGGTACAGTAGTGTTGCACATCTATAATCCTAGCTACTTGAGATGTGGAAAGGGGAAGATTGTTCATGGCCAGTTAAGACCAAAAGTTAGCAACTCTATCTAACAACTCGACAGATGAATAGATTAATGGGCCAGAATAGTTTATAATCTAAACCATGCTCCTCTGTCTATGGACAGACCATGGTACAGTCTTTTTATAGGGCAATCAGCAATTAAAAGAACAAGCTGGATACTGGTAGCTCCCATATGTCATACTAACTACTCCAGAGGAAGGAAGGAAGGAAGGAAGGAAGGAAGGAAGGAAGGAAGGAAGGAAGGAAGGAAGGAAGGAAGGAAGGAAGGAAGGAAGGAAGGAAGGAAGGAAGGGAGGGAGGGAGGGAGGGAGGGAAGGGAGGGGGGAGGGGGGAGGGGGGAGGGAGGGAGGGAAGGGAGGGAAGGGAGGGAAGGGAGGGAAGGGAGGGAAGGGAGGGAGAGAAAACTACTGGTGCATGGTATGTGCAACTAAAATGAATCACAAGGATGTTGCATTATACTGACCAAAAAAGCCCAAACCCTCAAAATTTAGGTATCCTATGAATCCATGTATTTAGTGTTCTTGATATACAAAAATCACAGTACTGGATAAAAAACTCTGAGCCAGTTCTAGAAAGAAGGTATTAACCATAAAGGAGTATCACAAGAAAATTTCTCTGCGATTATGTAACAGCTCTGTAATCCTGACTAAAGTGGAAATTATGGAGATTTACACAGGTAGTACAAAATTACATATGATAAATGTCTCTGGTAGCTATAAAAACTGATAGAACCTAAAGAGGCCAATAGTTTAGTTGATAGGCCATGGGATGGTATAATCCAAGTTAAGCCCCAGGACCAGCACACACACACAAAAAAAGAGTAAGAACACACTACATGTATTTAAGATGCTACAGTTTAGAGAAGCTATACAGTGCATCTTAGAACTTACAGCACAATATTTTGTAACTTCTTAAAAATCTAAAATTATTTCATAATGGAAAAAAGCCAGCAGGCAATGTAGAAACGGAAAGAAACATATAAACAATAAATTAAAAATATACAGATTCTGTAACCATAAAACAAAGACAGATTGGTACTTTCAAGCAGAAAATAACTTTAGACACTCAGAACATAGTATTATCAGTTTTGAAATGACTACTATAAGGACTGAAATATTTGGAATATCCTGAAAAGAATAAAAAGAAAAAAAGTAGATGAGAGTAAAATGATAAGAAAATTAAACTACTAATTAAAGAAGCCAAAATTCAAAAATACAAATGTTTCAGAGAAAACAGAAGAGTAAATTATGGAAGAATGAATACAAAACTAATTTCCATAAGTAATTGATATATCAATATCAGAAATTATTAATAAATGCATAAAACTGAATGGTATTCATTTTCAAATGGCACTAGTATATATAGTACATATCTGGCACAACTATATATGATACTAACTCCTGGTTTGAGAAATTTTCTTATTTTAGTACTTCGAGCAACTACCATCATGACCTGCTACATCTTCCTGATATTTGTTGAATCTAACCTAAGGTTCACAGTGTGTACAGTGCCTAAGCACTCTGAACACTATTTTTTGTTAAACACTATGTATGTGTAGAAATATAAGATGGAGCATCACAAGGTTTTCTAAGATTTTTAAAAATTTTTTAAATATATTTTTCTTAAAAATGAAGCGAGCAACCCTATAAATATCTGCCTAATGTCTTTATCTATTTGAATTAGTCTATCCTCAATAAAGAAACATTATTTTAATCTTCAACTTTTATTTTTGGGGAAAATAAGCTGCTTCCATTACTCTAACAAATATCATATGTGAATCCTTTTAGTTGTTTTTTTTTTTTTCTGATCCTGGGACTTGAACTCAGGGCGTTGTCCCTAAACCTCTTTGTGCTCAAGGCTAGTGCTCTATTACATGTGCTATAGCCCACTTTGGGTTTTTTCTTAGTAGTTTACTGGCAATGAGTCTCATGGACTTTTCTGCCTATGCTGGCTTCAAACTGAGATTCTTAGATCTCAGCCTCCTGAGCAGTGAGGATTACAGGCATGAGTCACCAGTGCCTGACTTGAATCCTGTTTTTGTTTTAACTAAAGTACGCACTAGATTTTACCTTTAAATATACTTTAAGAAACTCATTTGTATGTTGTTGTTTTTTTATCAGTACCTTTTAAATGCTAAATTGGGAACTGGCTAATATGGCTCCTAGGTCAAATTCAACCCATTGTGTCTGATAAAGGTTTTTAGTATACAACCAGGTGTAGCCATAAACCTTTTGATCAGGATGAGTGAGTGCTATAACTGACTTTTGTGTGATGAGTCATGATCAAACACAAACACACTAAAACTATTATTGAAAATTGACTTTACACTATTATGTATGAGGAGGATATGACATGGAAATTTGGGTTCCACCCCAAAATACCTATTATTTATAGACAATCATTCCTAACATTTTCCCCAAATGCAAAATCTGAAATAATTCTGGTGAGAGCAGAGGGATGCACAACCTGTATTATTGTATATAGCTGCTTCTGCCCCAATGGCAAACTTGTGGTTGAGACAGAAGCTGTATAGTCCACATTGCCAAAAATAGTTACTATCTAAACTTTACAAACGTCAAAATCTATTTTTAAAAGGTTTAATGAAAAGTTCTCATTTTGAAGGGCAGTGTCACCATGCCTTCTATGTATCTGCTGGCTTTTCCCTTAACCATACATGAGCCAGTTTCCCAAGAACAAAGGCTAATTAGGCAAAAGGAAAATTTTCAACTTAGAAATGAGCTCAGATCTCAGATCTCAAAGATCATCTCTAAAACACTTTTTCTGATACATTTTCTCCCAAAAAATATTTTAAGTGATATTTACATCTCATATTCCTCTCCATAAAAGACAACTTGAGCAAGAATTACAGTCTAACCATAGTTTAATATTAGTCCTAATTCTTGATGTCTTTTCTTTCTAAAATTTCACTGCCAGACACATCAGAAGTCTATAGACAAAAGGAATGAAGGCAGCAGGCCTCCTGGCATGCATGCCCTTGTGAGACTGCATCTTTACAAACTTCAACCAAAAGTACAGACTCATATTTCCAATTACCCACCACAAAAAGCCAGAGATGTAGAATTATGACACAAGTGATAAGGTGCTGTCTTTGAGAGAAAAAGCTAAGGGACAATAACGGGGCCCTGAGCTCAAACTCTAGTACTGGCATGTGCTTGCATGTGTGTGTGTGGTGTGTGTGTGCGCATGCACGTGTGCACACACAATCCAAGTAACACTGAGATGCAATTGCAAAAGACAAAAAAAAGTGTATTACTTTGTTCCTGTTTTTTATTTGTTTTAAAGGAGGATATGACTAAGCAAGCACGTCTCCAAAATGAAGTATCTCTGAATAGAAACTTAGAAACTTTAAATATACTCAATTAAATATCCTTCATATACCATACACTGTTCTAGTGTTAGTGACTATAACAAAATATATCTGCCCTCAAAAATAATATACTGTAATGAAAACCAAATATACAACATGTTTTAAATATTATATGGAGATAAAGACTGAGATATATGCACAGTAAATGAAGAGAACAGAGTTAGCATTTTAAGAGGTCAAGGCATAACTCTCTGAAGGAATATGTCTGAGCCTGTCTGAGCAGAGTCCTAAAGAAGTAACAAATGTAAACTATGTAAATCTCTAAGGAAGGAGTGAGTGCAGCAAAGACCCCACACCAAATTATCCTTTCATTTCAGAGATTTACTCTAGCTCTGGAAAGCTCTGACTTTGGCAGTTTTCCCTAACTTCACTCTGGAGTCCAGGGTTTTGCATGGGTTGTGGGGAATAGTCCTGTTCATTACATTTAGTAACATCTCTGACCTCTAAATTCAATATTAAAGTATGGCCTGAGTCTTAAGTTTAAACCACCAAAAAAGTCTCCAAGCACTGCAAATGCCACCCTAGAACAAGAACTGTTTCAGTTCTGCCTGCTGGAACCAAATACAAATTATGGTAATATTCAGGCACTATTTTGTCACCTGCCAGACACAATATTTAATCCTTAAAACCATCTCCTTTTTGCAGTTGTTTAGAGGCTAAATTACTTGCCTGAAATGATAGTTAATTAAGTGGTAGGTCTAAGATGTAACCCAAAAAGAACAAAAGTTTAACTTTGATTCAAAGTTTAATTCAAATATTTGGATTTTCCTTTGGTTAAAAAAAAAAAAAGGAAAATCCAAATATTTGAAGTCAGTTCTCATTCTATTCTTTCTACTCAGAAATGATCCCATATTCCTCTGAAATTCTTATTCAACGGTGCAAGGCATCAATCTTCCTCATCATCTTCCTCCTGAATATACACAGAACTCAAGACAATATTTTAATACACAGAAAAGTGACTCTATTCTTTCATTAACTGAGGATGCTTTGGTTTGGCTTTTTTGGTGGTTAGATGGAGAAAAGTGTCTCATGAACTTTCCCAGGCTGGCTTCAAACACTGATCTTCAGATTGCAGCCTCCTGAGTAGCTAGGATTACAGGCATGACCAATCAGCAATCACTGGTTTTTATTTTTTATTTTTGAAGGGAGGGTGAGTACGGGAAGATGATGGTAGCCAGATTGTGTTATTTTATATATAAAGTTTACTTTTATATGTTATTTTGTAAAGCCATGCTACTTTAATGTACAGTTTTGTTTTAAGCCTTAAATATACACCTTAAGAGTTCATTTATATTAGTCCAACAGTCCAGCCTCAGAGACCATATATTATATTCACAATATTATTTACTATTCTTCTTTCTACACTGTTACATCTAAATGTGTTAATGTGCTTCCTCCAAATGAGGGGGGGAAACACTTTTCAAGAACAATCTACTTTTAGATAGAGTCATTCAAATATCAAAATTGGTTAATTAGCATAACTAGCTGCTAACTAGTTCTCTCATATCTTATCCAAGGATATGTTTTTTTAACTTTAAAAGGGCTTCTCTAAAAGCTAAGTATAAAATCCAGATTTCTTATATTGGCACTAGCCTACTAACTGCAAGTAGAAAATTAAAGTTGGTTTGACAATCTATTCTTAGCAAACTGATTTCACATTTTTTTATCTGGCTTTCTTCAAGGTAATCACAAATTATCCTTTGCATTTAGTCTAAAACATTTTATCAGTTTCAAAATAAGACCAAAATTCTCATCTTTTAGCAGCTATCTTCTCATAAAAACTTCAAAGATCACAAATATTACCAGTAATTTCAAGGTGTGACATTGAAGGTCCTTGTTCAGGCTATTTTGAATGGCCCAGAACAACTCACATAAACTAAAAGCATTTTTATCTCTGCACCTGCCTGTACTGCATTCTTTGTCCTTCTTAACAGTGTTTGCTTCATTGGTTTTTTGTTTTTGTTTTTGTTTTTGTCAGTCATGGAGCCTGAACTCTGGGCCTGGGCGCTATCCCTCAGTTTGTCAGCTTGAGCCACAGTACCACTTCGACTTTTTCTACTTATGTGGTGCTGAGGCATTGAACCCAGGGCCTCACGCATGCAAGGCAAGCACTCTACCCCTGAGCCACCTTCCCAGCCCTTCTTTGTTACTTTTATTATTGGCATTTATGGTGGCCTCTTCTTTCCTTTATGACAAAGAAGCTTCCAAGTAAGAGCTGAATTTCCTTCCTCATTGTTATACATTGTTGATGCACTTCCCTGAATTACCTTCTCATTAAATGTATTATAAATAATCCTTTGATTGGTGCTAGCTCAATTTTCTGGATCTTTCAAGGAATTTATTTTTTGTATTTTACAGCTATTTGCTTCATTATAAAAATAGTTTGCATATCTTTAAAGAATTCACTTTGAAAGCAGGCTAAGGATTTTATTTCTACTAGAAAACTATCCAAAATTACCTTTTTTTCCTAACTCCCTAAGATATTCTTTCTTTTTGACAAACACAGATTAATCAAAAAAGTTACAGAATATCTATACATACAACAGTATGCAACCCAACTATGCTTCAGATGATTTTATGACATAGGGAATGTTTATAATTTCCATTTTGAAAAAAATAGGTTATGTAACAATACATACAACAATATCTGAAAGTCATTTTAAGTATACCTGTGTGATTCTTACAGATATATGATTATATATCAAAATCTAAAGTATTTTTCTCTTAATAGTAGAATAACATTTTTATTTTCTTATATATGTTGTCCTGTGCACCGAATTCATGTAACAAATATATATCTTTTTTATAATAAGAAAGCATTACTATCTAAGTAGAATAAGCAGAACAGCAGAGGAAAATATTCTAAAAAAAAAGTGTTAAGACAAAAAGATCTAGCTGAGGTTCTGCTTTTATAACTCTTACTACTACCACAAACTTAGAAAGATATTTTTGGATCCCTAAGCACACCCAGCACACATATACAACTAAATATGATACTAACTATCTACATATATATATATAACACATATTATATATAATTAAAAATTCCATAACAAGTCTGTTACAAACAACTTACAAACATCAAAACTAAAGAACTTGAAATATGAAATATTCCAAAAGTCCCTGTAAAATTATCTATAGCATGTGATAATGAAAACAGGAAAAGTCATTCGTTAATATATCTTAAACTGTACTAAAATTTCCTAATCAGGTAAGCAATGTCACCTGTTAAAACTTTAAATCTCACAGTAAGATTTATCTTTATTTATAAATTTTTATCTGATTGAAAATTAATTTGCACTAATCCAAAACTTATCTGGCTTATTCTGTTTCAGTAACAGTATCTACATTTTCTGTTCTGTCAGACTAGAAAGTCATTTTAACCAATTTGAACTTTATCATTCAAATATACTTAGTGCTGTAAAATACTATTACAAATAAATTCAACTAATCCCTAATTCATCCAACAGTAAAAATGTTATTTAAATGCATCTTTAAGAAATTATTTCAATAATTTCATTTATCATGAATTTTATTTCAAAAATATTTCAAAATTAGCCTTCACTTAAATAAGTTTTTATGTTCATAAAACACAATACCAAACAATGCATTTTCAAGTTACATTTTGTAAAAAAGCATCAAACCTATGAAAACAATAAAAATACTGCATTTATTTTAATTAATTTGCCATTAAACTGACATATATCTTTTAACAAAGGCCAACATCTTTCAACCTTTCTTGTATCTACCACATACATATAAGTATACATATAATTATAACCCAAAGATAACATGTAATAAATGAATACACACCTTCCTTTAGTACATGCCAAGGTAGACACACAAAAACAAGAAAAAAATTTTGAAATCAGAGTATAAAGGGATGCTGCTCTTTCAAACAATGCAGCACTGAAGGCCAGGTCAGCATCCTTGGGCATTACTAAGAAACTTTAGAACATCTGATATTTCCATCATCTTCAAGATTCCTCTTAACAACCAGAAAATTCCCCAGCCTCCTCCTACCTCACCTGTCCACTGACTTCCTTTAGCTTCCCTCCCTCTACTGAGTAATAATGCTATTGCTGATATTTAGTCTTTAAATGTTCAGAGATTCAACCCCCTCTATATATTAATTCAGTTCATTTTCTCACAGACACTGACTCAGCCGTGGGTTGTTGCAGCACTGACGTTTCTAACCAAACAGCATCGTGTGAGCTGTGATCATCCCATTTTTTCATCTCTGAACAGTGATTGGATATTGTAATTGATAGACAGGTGGAAGAAAACGCAGGAGAATGAGGGCTTAGAGATGCCAAATGCCATCTGTAAAGCTAATTCTAGCTCTGACAGCTTGCCAGGTTCTAGAAAATTAGGATGCAGATAACTTTTCTCCTTTTAACATCAGTATATCATTCTAGGCAGTAAAGCTTCTTTTTTAAAACCACAGGGAAAATATTATCTGTACTTTAAGAAACCACTCAAGAACTAGTCTTTCAAGCAATCAAACTTCCCCATTCTATACTGCTGCTGGGACTACAAGAGTGACTTAAAAGGGAAACTGGAACACTCCGACTTCATGCAGTCTCAGAAAAAAATGAGCATGCGTACTTCTGTGTGGGAACGAACCCTTGCGGCAAAGTCTGAAATTGAATGTATGATGCATTTATCTTTAGTAACCTGAGCAGACTGCAGACAGAAGTTTTTATATAGTTATATTCTCAACAATTCAAATATTCAAGAGCTTAGACATATCTTCTATGCAGACATTTTAGCATTCTACTGAAGAAGTGTTTTCTTTTCCAAAGAGCAAAACAGTCCTTTAATTCATAACTTATAGAGAAGTTGTCATGTTTCAGGCCAAACATACTTCAACTGAAAGCAAATTCAACATCATCAGCAAGCTATGAAAACTCCTATATAATGTTATTAACTATACAACTGGTCACAGAAAAACACAAAATTCATTCATTTTTAAAGTAATTTGCCTATACCACACTGAAGTCAATCTATGTCCAGAACAGCTTCCGCCTTAGCTTTTAAATCAAAGATAGATAGATAGTCAAAAGAAAACTTAGAGGGCTGGGAAGGTGGCTCAGTGGTAGAGCGCTTGCCTTGCATGCATGAGCCCTGAGTTCGATTCCTCAGCACCACATAAGCAAAAAGAAAAAAAAGCCGGAAGTGGTGCTGTGGCTCAAGTGGTTGAGTGCTAGCCTTGAGCTAAAGAGCTGAGGGACAGCGCTCAGGCCCCAGGACAGAACCCCCCCAAAAAAAGAAAGAAAGAAAGAAAGAAAGAAAACTTAGAAACTACCTTAAAATTGTACTATATCATAAACAAATCATAAGCCAGACCTGCCAAACTCCCAAACTCTGATAGAAAAGTAAGTACATGTATGACAGCAACTAGTATTTCCTTCATAAACCAAAAAGGAGTTGGGCTAGGCAACAGTGGCTCATGCCTATATTCCTAGCTACTCAGGAGGCTGAGATGTAAGGATTGCAGTTTGAAGCCAGCCCAGGCAGTTAAAATCCATGAGACTCTTATTTCTAATCAACTAAAAGCCAAAAGTGACGCTTGGCTCAAGTGACAGAGCACTAGCCTTGAGCACCCAGGCCAAGTTCAAGTCCCAGAACCCCACCGCACCACCACACACACACAAAGTGTATTTTAATCATAGCCAGCAAGAAAAGGTGAGAAAAAAGTGGGAAAACAAAGCAATTCAAAAACATACATGAAGCAAAACACATTTTTTTTAAAGGTTAAGTTTAATTGGAGGTGTAACTCAAGTAGTAGAATGCCAGCAAAAAGTAGAGGGAGAGTTCAGACCCAGAGCTCAAGCCCCAGTACCAGCAAAAACAAAACAATTTTTAGATTATCTACAGAAACTGACCAATAAAGTCTTCTGATTACTTTAAAATAAATTTAAAATTATGAGGTAGCAGTAAACCCAGTTTATAATAAACTACATTTCTTAGTATCCTTGATCTATATAACATAGTTCTAACTAATGATGTATAAGCAGCTATCAGATGCAACTTATAAACTTCTCAGATAAGTAATGTCTGAGAAATTTAATTTTGTTTTTTTGCCAGTCTTGGGGCTTGCACTCAGGGCCTGGGCACTGTCCCTTAGCTTCTTTTGCTCAAGGCTAGCACTCTACCACTTGAGCCACAGTGCCACTTCAAGCTTTTTCTGTGTATGTGGTACTGAGGAATCAAACCTAGGGCGAGCACTCTACCACTAAACCACATTCCAAGACCAAGAGAAATTTAATTTTCTGATGACTTTTCTACTGTCCTGGATGGCTGGAATTACACATCTCTTTGTGATAACAATAGAACAGTCAAGCAAATCAGAGACTG
This sequence comes from Dipodomys merriami, assembly GCF_024711535.1. Lineage (NCBI taxonomy): Eukaryota > Metazoa > Chordata > Mammalia > Rodentia > Heteromyidae > Dipodomys > Dipodomys merriami. The sequence goes on along the minus strand of NW_027203493.1, from coordinate 32,526,117 downwards.
TTGACCCTGATATTCTTAAGCAATAAAAGATGTATCAACCATCAGCTACCTCTGAATGCCTAGTGTAAAAAGAATAAATCAAACTAGGTGGTGGTGGCTCACACCTGTAATCTTAGCTACTGAGGAAGCTGAGATCTGAGGATCATGGTTCAACTCCAGGCCAGGCAGAAAAACTTCTAAGACTTTCATCTCCAATTAACCAGCAGAAATCTAGAACTGTAGCTCAAGTAGTAAAGTGTCAGCCTTGAGCAAAAAAGCTAAAGGAACAGAACCCCAGGCCCCAGGACTGGCACAAAAAAAAAAAAAAAAGGAAAGAATGGGGTTGGGGGAGGAGAGAGAAAAGAAAAATCAATCTCTAACTTAAGCCAGTCTGATTTTATTTTTTTGTCAGTCATGGGGCTTGAACTCTGGTCCTGGCCACTATGCCTAAGCTCTTCAGCTCAAGGCAAACACTCTACCAATTGAGCCACAGCACCACTTCTGGTTTCTGGTGGATTAATTGGTGGGTTAATCCTGCCCGGTTGGCGTTGAACCCCAATCCTCAGATCTCAGCCTCCTCAGTAGCTAAGATTATAGATGTGAGCCACCAGCACCAGCCAGTCTGGTCTTCTTTTACTCAAGTATCCCCAAGTAAAATATGTTAGGTTTGAGAAAGGATGAAGAGAATGGGTGGCTAATAAAGAATAACATAGATTAGGAAATTTGATCAAAGTATATTATATTCAAGTTGTAAATATCTCAATGAAATCCCTTTGGAAAACTGATTTTCCCTAATAAGAATAAATATATGAGATTAAAAACATGTGATGAGTAGGCCAAAGTGCAATTAGCCATCAGTTGCTAACTTGAAGCTATGTGATGAGCAATAGGCATTCATTGTACTTGGTCTCTCTATAATATAAACTGCTTAAAATTTGAAAAAAGAATGAAAAACTTGTTATAAACTCCAGCTCTGCCATTAACAAGTTAGCTGCTTATTCACCTTACTTTTTCCATTTGTTAAATCTATAGCACATACTGTCCAGAGATTGAGTCAAGATAATCTCCTAAATGTCCTTGAGAGTTGTCCTTCCATCCATGCTAATTCTCTAATCACCTAGGATTAGTTTAAGTCTTATTTTCACCTTCTCACTTGATATGGATTCCTTTTCTGAATTTTATTTTACAATTCAGTACCACAGGTCAAATATTCTATAGTTCTCTATTTGCTTCATTTGTGAATTATAAAGCATTCTATAACAGTAGCTTGACACTTTCAAATTTCTCTGAACTGAGGTCAGTTTCTAGATATACAAATTGATGGGGTATTTTTTTGTTGTTTTTTGGGGGGGTCAAGTCGTGGGGCCTGAACTCTGGGCCTGGACACTGTCCCTCAGCTCTTCAGCTCAAGGCTAGCGCTCTACCACTTGAGCCACAGCACCACCTCAGGCTTTTTCTTTTTGCTTATGTGGTGCTGGGGAATCAAACCCAGGGCCTCATGCATGCAAGACAAGGGCTCTACCACTGAGCCACCTTCCCAGCCCAAACTGATGGGCTTTAAAACTTCTCTCTGCATTAGTTTTCCATCAGCTCCTAAAATGCCATCTTTAAAAAGCCAAACAGCACCTTAAAAATTCTAAAGTTATATGTTCCTAAATATATAGGGATAAGAAGTCTCTAAAAGTAAGCTGTTCTTGCTGGCATAGGATTTCCACAAGGGCTTAAGATAAACTCATTCAAAGGACTTCATGGTCTTCCAATTACAAAAATTTTTAATCAATTTATTAATATTTATTTTTGTTTTCACTCAAAACTCCAAATACTGATACTGTACACCCAAAAACATCAAAAGGTTACCAATGAAGGATCTGGGATATGGGGTGTAACTAACTGATATGTGCCTAACATATTCAGGGACTTGGGCTGGAACCATAGCACCACAAAAATAAAAGTTATTACCATACAGTTATCAAGAAGAGCTGTACTTGTTACTGAAATAAAACAGCAGCAAGGAAAAAATCATTGTAAGTTTTTATAAATTTTTCTCATTGCATACACAAAGCTTTTATAAAGTCAACTTTGACATTTCTGTCACCTCTTCATTATGTAATACAGTACTGCACACCAGCAGAAAAATCCCAAGAATTAGCCAGTGTAACATATATATCACCTGAATACATATGTATGATATATATACACAGCATATTAGACTCAAATATAATCCCATTTCATACAATAAATCAAAATACTTTTATTCTAAAGGACAAGATAACTATCTGCCGAACACAGAAAGAAAAAAACTAGAGCCCCATTAGACCTCTCCTCTTTCTTTTTCTATTATATAAACATAAACACATACACACACAGACACACACACACACAGACACACACACACACACACACACACATATTCATACCATGTGGCATATACTCAAATTCACTTCACATTAACATTTTTAAGATGTCATCATATTAAAACTGAACAATATAGGTGAACATCTTCTGTATTAAACTATTTCCTTGAAATTACAAAAAGGATTTCAGTATCATGGAAATGTTTTTCAAGAATTCTGGTGTTTGTTAACAGTGACTGGGAGACATTTTTCTATTCAAGTAAGTTAAATGTTCATTAATATCCATAATATTCATACACAAAATCCACTATAAAACATGCTTACATACCTGAAATATATGACATTTATAAGCTGTCAACTAACATATTAAAAATATCATCACAAAGTATTATAAATGAGGTATTCCTCTTTTAGTCATATAACACAAAATAAAAGTTAAAAAATAATAGATGAATGTATACTTTTAAAATAAATCTCTTTTCACACATCAAACTTTAACTAGCAGTTAATCCAGAAAGATACATCTTCCCCTTAGGATCAGAGTGACAATACCAATATTTCACATAGTTAAAAAAACTAAGAAAAGTAAGGGAAAGAATGGGTTGAAGGGGGCTGAGAATGTTGAAGGGGTGACAGTGATCAAGATGCACTGTATTCATAAACTGCTTTATTATATGGCACCTCCCTTCATACAACTTCTTTTTTTTTTGGGGGGGGGGTCCAGTCGTGGGGCCTGAACTCTGGGCCTGGGCGCTGTCCCTCAGCTCTTCAGCTCAAGGCTAGCGCTCTACCACTTGAGCCACAGCACCACTTCCAGCTTTTTTCTTTTTGCTTATGTGGTGCTGGGGAATCGAACCCAGGGCCTCATGCATGCAAGGCAAGCGCTCTACCACTGAGCCACCTTCCCAACCCACACAACTTCTTAAAGGTAATTTTAAATACAAATAAAATTTTTAAAAAATATATAGCAGCAAACACAGACAGAAACAAATTATCAGGTGTAATCTGCACCCATTATTTAGGGTACAAATAAATTCTTATTAGAGATTTTCAAACACAGAGAAGTAATGTCTTGCTAGTTCCTATTGACTCAATTTTTAACACTTAACCATGGAGTAAACTAAGATCTAGACTTAATTTAGAAGTAGAAATAAATATTTAAACAAACATAAGTTTTTAAAAATTAAAATGTGTATTTCTCTAAAAACTATCTAAGGAGAAATACAAACATGCATAATAGTTTGTTTCTTGGGGTTTTTTTGGCCAGTTCTGGGGCTTGAACTCAGGGCCTGAGCACTGTACCTTTTACTCAAGGCTAGCACTCTACCACTTAAACTAAAACACCACTCTAGCTTTTTATATTTATGTGGTACTAAGGAATCAAACCCAGGACTTCATGCATGCTAGGCAAGCATTCTACCACTAAGCCACATTCCCAGCCCAAAAGCATAATATTTTGTAAACTAGCCCCTATCCACTGACAGAACTTGCCACAATTAAATACAATAGTAGTCTTTACAATCAGGTTTAGCAGAACTTTGATATGTAATATATATTTTCTACCTACCTTGAATGCTTATAAAGTTTACGAGGTCTACTATGCAATTTCCGATCCCAATTCTCTGGGTCACTGGAGTTACTGTCATAGGGATGAGGCCGTCCTGCCATCCCACTTCAAGTTTCCTCACACTACTGCTCTGAAAGCACACATGTAGCACCCATAACCTACATAAAAGAGTAGTGTTGACCTTTAAATCTATTCCATGCAGAACGAAACAGCCACAGAAGTTTAAATACTTGATATTATTGTGACATATTTTTAAGTAATGAATAGAGATCATAAAATATGAACATATAAAATCTGCAAACCAGATTAAAACAAATCCCCCCACACTCAGTTTGGTACTTTTCACTTGACTCAGATATTAAATTTGTTATGTCAAGTTTAATAACATTCCAAAAAAGGCAAAAACAATTCCATTTAATGATAGTTTAATATAAAACATTATTTGGTGCACATTTCTTAAAAATTAAGATACTTAACAAAGCATTTAGTAAAACCAAATACAAATATTATCTCTGTTAGGTCTGCTCAGGAGAAATGTCTCCTTCCCTTGGTTCTCTCTCTCCCCTTGCACCCTAGTCCCCGCCCAGCACCTGTAACCCAGGCAACTGGCATGCCTGGGTGCAGTGGGAAGTCCCCAGACTCTGAGGTCTCCTCTGCTTCTGGTGTGTCCATACTCCCTCTCCTGCCCTCCCTTATATAATCTCTCTCCTCCCGCCATAATCTCTCTTGCTCTACCAGACTCCATTTGTGCAGCTGAAGCTTTACTCTCTCTCACTCTCAATAAACCCTCTTCTCTTGAGCCACATGGGAGTTTCTCCTTTCGGCAACCCTTACAGTTTCTTTACTCAAGTTGAGTATAAAGAAGCTGAGTATAAAGTATATTTTTGCTCAAAAATAATTATATATAAACATCTTGATGTTTCTTTATAGTGCAATTATCACAAAATGTTTCTATCAGTTATTTATATACTTCTTTTCACATATGAGGTTTGTGCTTGGTAAATCTCCTATAGTAGTATACAATCATAAGAAACTCCAGTAGCTTTATGAGATAGCCAAAAAAAGCACTTTACAAGTATAGTCACTCTCCCATTTATTCTTCTCAACCACTTTGCAAGTTAAGCATCACAATTTCCACATACAGAACAGAAAACATCCTCACAATTTTACTTAGCCGAACTTCACCATACTGGTCAACAGAGGAATTACAAAAAAAAAAAGAAAAGAAAAGAAATGACAATTTATAACACAGAAGTCTCCAATTGGAAAAATGTGCGGACTAAAGTATTCATTTGAAAGTAGCTCACATTGGACTTTTAGAGGTAAGAAACAGAAGCAAAAATTGAAAATTGAACAAATGCTCAAATTGTTTTACAACTTTTATAAATTTGAGTAGGAAAACAGTTTTCCTGCCATCAGCTCCAGTGTTCTTTCTCTGTATCTTTTTTTTTTTTTTTTTTGGTATTTGTTTTTCTGCTTATGTGGTGCTAAGGAATGGAACCCATGGCCTCATGCATGCAAGGCAAGCGCTCTACCACTGAGCCACCTTCCCAGCCTCCTTTCTCTGTATCTTTCTACACTGGATTTGATGGAGGGAAATAAGGTAAAGTTGTACATAAAAGTCAAAGAGAAATTCCAGAATAGGAAAAATACTCTATCTTCTTGAGTTTTATATGATATCTTCTATAAAACTCAGTATCACAACAAATACCAAAGATAAACTCATTAACTTTTTGAATCCAGCTTGGTATAACTTAGGGAATCAAGAGTTCAAAGGCGAGCCTGAGCTACATAGGGAGACCCTATCTCAAAAAAATCTAAGACCTGAGCCAGGGGTAATGGATCATATCTGTATTCCCAGCTACTGAGAGAAAGAAAACATACGAAGAAGGACTGTGGTCTGAGGTCAGCCTTGGTAAAAGGTACAAAAACCCTATTTGAAAAATAACTAAAGCCAAAAGAACTAGGAGTGTGGCTAAAGTGTTAAGCATGCTTGCCTAAGTGTGAAGCACGAGTTCAACCCTCACTATCCCTGCCCCCCCCCCCCAAAAAAAAGCTACCATCAAAAATAAACAAATATCAAGGCTGGGAATGTGGCTTAGTGGTAGAGTGCTCGCATAGCATGCATGAAGCCCTGGGTTCAATTCCTCAGTACCACATAAACAGAAAAAGCCAAAAGTGTGTTGTGGTTCAAGTGGTAGAGTGCTAGGCTTGAGCAAAAGAAGGTAAGGGACAGTGCCCAGGCCCTGAGTTCAAGCCCAGGACTGGCAAAAAAATAAAATATAATATAATATGTATATTTGTATATATAAATATATATATATATAAATCCTAAACCATGGTAGACAGTGGCCAAAAATATTAACCACAAAGGAATGAATAAGGCAAACTGAAATACAATCTCCTACCACCGTTACAGTGGCTGGTACACATCTAGCAGCAGGAAAATAACAGTCTATTTTCCTAATTGATTCAAAGTAAGAAATACGCAGTTGAAAGTTATCAAAAACATTTACACTTCATTTGTCAATAAAATTTGTGTATTACCATGTGAAAGATTTTTCCTCACCCCTTACATTTAATAGTCCTAGGAAGATAAGCATGCTGACAAAAAAAGTAGAATTCTGATAGCAATATTTGGGGAAAAAAAAGATGACATTTTCTATACATGAATCTATTTAAAATTTATCACTATAAATAAAAAAGACAACTGACATACATTATGTTTTGTAATGTCTAATGATCTCTTCAGTTTTAACAACTCTCTGTGACCTATTTGTTTTATTTAATTCACTCATTCAAGCACTTACTAATCAGCTATTACAATATGACCTACAATTTACAAGATGCTAAAGTAAGTCAGACCATATTCCTCAGAAAAAATTTAATAAGAGATAAAAAGATCTGTTTCAAAATTATTGTATGCTACCCTACTCTCTTTTTTTTTGGCCGGTCATGGGGCTTGAACTCTGGGCCTGGCTGCTGTCCTTCAGCTCTTCGGCTCACGGTGAGTGCTCTACCTACCCCTTGAGCCACAGTGCCACTTCCAGTTTTCTGGTGGTTTATTTGAGCTAAGATTCTCACAGACTTTCCTGACCAGGCTGGCTCTAACCGTGATCCTAAGATCTCAGCCTCCTGAGTAGCTAGGATTACAGGCATGAGCCACCAGCGCCCGACTACTCTACGCTTTATCCCATTAAATCTTAAGTGTTCTTTAGGACTCTATTTTCTTTTTTCTTTTCTTTTTTTTTTTTTTTGGGGGGGGGGGTCCGGTCGTGGAGCCTGAACTCTGGGCCTGGGCACTATCCCTCAGCTCTTCAGCTCAAGGCTAGCACCCTACCACTTGAGCCACAGCGCCACTTCTGGCTTTTTTTTCTTTTATTTTTTTTTGCTTATGTGGTGCTGGGGAATCAAACCCAGGGCCTCATGCATGAAAGGCAAGCGCTCTACCACTGAGCCACCTTCCCAGCCTCTCTCTTTTTTCTGATTGCTCAGTCAAAGGAGCCAGTTGACCAAAAACAAAAACAAAAAAACCTTTCTCCCCAAAATATCAGGATCAAATCCCTGAGAATATCAGGATTTATACACACTACAAACACTATTTCCTTTATTCATCATTTCAATCTAAATTCTCAAGAAATCAACATAGCTTCCCCCTTTAAAGTCATCCTTGACTTCTTTTTCTCACATCAAATCTATTTCAAAATGTTCTTTTTACTCCTTTTCTCCCTGTTAATTCATAAGGCTGCTGCCTTCATTTCAACTCTTGTCATCTATCAATAAGCTCTTGGCTGAAGTTTTTACAACCACTTAATTGACCATTTGCCCTACCATAACCAAAATTATTTTTGAAAAACTTTTAATGGCTCTCCATTTCCTATATCTAACCATCTTACCATAAAAAGTTCTTTTAAAATTTGGCACTGAAACCCCAATGTCTATATCATATTTGGCAAACTAAATGTATTGTTGTTTATAGAACAATTGTCAATAAATTGCTGGACTACTGGAAACAGTTTCCAGAAAATATGTCACTTTGCATTTTTAGACAACAGAAACAATTTGAATCCCAAACAATCTAGAAATCATCTATACACAGCTGGGACATATTGGTGAAGTACATATGTCTTGTTTGTTTTTCATGAAATTACCAAAAGCCAAATGAGAAAAGGGTGACTCAAGTACTTTCTCTTCTTTTGAATACTAACATATAAAAAACAGATTCTTCACAGAATTTTCAAAACAACAGTCATAATAAATAAGTGTTCCCAGGACAGTATTTCAGATAGTACTAATTATTATGATCCACTGAAGAACTTCTAAAAAAGTATAGATCATTTTCTCTTGTTCTTACTAGGTATCAATGAACTAAGAAATTAAGATACTTATTATTTAAAACCATTCTATTTAAAACTTCAACCCTATATTATCCTATTTCATATGAGAAAAATCATAGAACTAAAGATTTCAGTTTAACTTAAATTTCAGTTTAAGGACTCAGGTGTAGCTCAATAAAAGTTAGCAAATCCAGTACCATCCAGTACAATCCAGTACCATCAAAAGGAAAAAAAAATAATCACAGTTAAAGCAAAAACCCATCTTCTTTCTAATATACCAAGCTAAGTATTTAGGAATTTTTTTGTTTACTCCAACAAGTATCTCTTCTTAACCTCAGCCATTTTGTGGCTTTGGTCATCCCATGGGTATCTCAGTGTAAACAGTGTTATCACATAAGAGCTTTTCAATTGACATGAAATTATATTTATTTCTTAAACTGCGAAGCAATTCAAGTCTTAGGATTACTGAAGAGACATTCCTGACAGGTAAGAGAAAGGGAACAATGAAGGAGAGGGTGAGGAGCAAAAGACAGCCTTCAGCTGTCCAAGGGTATAGGAAATAAACACTGACTAGAAGGAAGCCAAAAAGACATCTGAGCCAGCTAAACATCCTAAAGTAACATTTCCTGTATGTAAAGGACTAAAAGGAAGAGAAATAGCCCCAAAGAATAAATCGCTTGATCCCAGCAGACAAAAGAACACCTGAAAGTTCATATAGTTAATTCTGTACTGACCAAGAGCCATCATAGGGACCTAGAAAGAAACCAGGAACTTAAGGATCATTTAATGAACCTCCATCCTTAGGTATGAAAGAAAGAGTATACCACCCAAAAAAAGCAAACAACATATAATGTCTAACCACCACGAAAGCCTTGAAATTTTTCTAGAAATGTTTAAATTTCTTTATGATTGTTAAAACACTTTAAATTTTCCCATGGAATATAATGTAACAGTCATTTTTTAACAGCATCAAGAGCTAGAAGACCTTGCAGGACTGAACACAATACATATATTCACAAAAAACAAGTAGAAACAACTTTTTTTAAAAAAATGGAAATGAAGTATGGAAAGGAATCCTTTTGCAAATGCAGACAGGTGGTGTGATTTTGCAAGCCTTCCTGCAGAAAAGTTAGGATAAGCTATTTTTTAAAACCTATTTTGAAACTGAGCACTGGTGGCTCATATCTTTAATCCTAGCTACTCAGAAGGCTGAGGATTGGAGCTCAAAGGCCTCTGGGGCAGGAAGCCTATGTCCAGTTAACCATCAGAAAATCAGAAGTGGAGCCACATGTGGCTCAATCAGTAGAGTGTTAGCCTTGGGCAAAAAAAAGCCTAGGAATTGCACCCACACTCTGAGTTCAAACCCCATGACCACCACCACCACCAACAACAACAACAAAAACACCTATTCTGAAATGGTAAAATGTCCAAAAGCAAAAAGTAGTGGAAGGAGAGTTTACTCTGGAAAAACTACAAATGGAAGGAACAAGATAACAAGTTCAGTTCCAAGATTGTTGGTTGAGTGCCTTCATAAATATGGTGAAGGAAACCAGTCACATAGTTCAAGTCCATGTGGAAATACAAGGCAGATATAGCAGGAGCAAAAGAATCACAGAACAGTGAGACCCAAAGTCAGAGCATAAACTATGCTCAGATTTCTGGATAACAGATAAATTACACAGGTAGATGAAAGAGATGACAAAAAAAAAAAAAAAAAAAACTCAGGGGGAAAGAAACACAAACTATAGAAGAATCTATCTTTGAAAGTCCCATGGAAAGAGATCTATGAGTATGATGTTATAACAGAGAATATTCCCTTAGTACACAAAGCTCAAGCAGCAGAAAGTTGTTTAATCTGAGAACAGAGACCACTATTAGCAGATGAGCCAGAAATTAAAAGGAAATTCTCAGATAGAAAAGACCTACAGAGAAGATAAAATTCAGAATCTAAATATTATCTCTGCCCAAATTTTGGGCTGACCACCAAATTATATAGATGCAAGAGGAACTTCCTGCACCTAGATTGGGAAGCCCTTAAGTTAAACCCTGAGTACTAAAGAAACAACAAAAACAAACAAAAAGAATATAATTCTATAATAATTAGGTTTCAACAAAAAACTACATAACATGCAAATAAATAGTGAGCCAAGATGTTCAATTTAGCAAAGACTTTTTAAAGCATTCAAAGGAAAGCACATCCAAGGAACTAAAGTAAGAAAATTATTTTGATGACTAACAGAAAGGAATTTCAGTACAGAAGTGAAAAACTATCCTTAAAAAAAGGCAATCCAGCTGTAACTGAAAAGAATAAAATAATAACTTAAATGGGCACAATAGCAGATGGAAAAGAAAAATGAACAAAACTACAGAGACAGGTAGTAACTAGTTATACAATGTGTTAAGTATTTGCAGTCTCTACTGATACATAACAACATGACTTACCCTTTTTTTTTTTTTTTTTTTTGGGTCCGGTAGTGGGGCCTGAACTCTGGGCCTGGGCGCTGTCCCTCAGCTCTTAAGCTCAAGGCTAGCACTCTACCACTTGAGCCATAGCGCCACTTTCGGCTTTTTTCTTTTTTGCTTATGTGGTGCTAAGGAATCGAACCCAGGGCCTCATGCACGCAAGGCAAGCGCTCTACCACTGAGCCACCTTCCCAGCCCCATGACTTACCCTTTAAAGTATTAAACAAAAGGCCGATTTAAAATAATGTCTACGATATCACATAAAAAAAAAACATGACTAGTTGCCTCTAAATAATGCTAAAAGAGAAACTTATTCTTTATTGTATCCCTATATTTAAATTTTATACATATACTGGAGGCTGTTACAGAAATTTTTTTAAATGTTTTAAAAAAATTTTTAAGAAAAATGTATGCATAGTATACATATATGTATATAATGTAGCAGTTTTTTATTTTTTGCATATGGTTAATACATATTCATTGGCAGAATGTTTCTGCCTAATATTCCCAAAACTGTAAAATCCTTGAGGACAAGAACAAAGTATAATTTATTTCTGTGTCCCAATAGCTTTGTATAATTTGTATATAAACTTTAACAGTAACATCAATTAAGATGAAAGAAATTGAAGGGCATTTCATGTAATACACTAATGCACAGGAAATACAAAGAATGAATATTTATAAAGTCTTAGCTTTCAGTTACTTTTTTAGTATGTGTGTGCCATTCCTGGGGCTTGAACTCAAGGCCTGGGCACTGTCCCTGGGATTGTTTTGCTCAAGGTTAGCACTTAAGCCACAGCTCCACTTCTGGCTATTTGGTAGTTTACTGGAAATAAAAGAAGGGAGGGAGGTGAGGAAGGGAAGGAGGGAAGAAACACACAGAGCACAAATCATGTAAATTTTACCCTCAAATGATTAAAAAATAATAATTTAATTTCTGCACTCAGGAAATACATGTCAAGAAAGTAGAAACAGCATTCTGATTTTTTTTCTTTTTTTGTTGGTTGTGGGACTTGAACTCTGGGCCTGGGTGCTGTCCCTGAACTCTTCAACTCAAGACGGGCACTCTACCACTTGAGCCACAGTTCCACTTCCAAGTTTCTGGTAGTTAATTGGAGATAAGTGTCTCACAGATTTTTCTGCCTGGGCTGACCTTGAACAGCGATCCTCAGATCTTAGCCTCCTGAGTAGCTAAGATTACAGGTGTGAGCCACTGGCACCCGGCCTGAGAAATAATTTTTAAAGATATTATCAAATGAGCCTAAGAATTCCCTCCAAAAATACTGTTTACTTCACACAAAAAAACTGCTATCCTTTTCTAATTTGTTATAGTCGAAATAGCATGTTTTTACAGTACTAGAGATGGAACTCAGGCTTATGTGCATGCTAAACAAGTACTCTACCACTACACTACAACCTCTTCCCCTCCAAAAATTAATAACTATGCAGAATTTCTACTCAAATTTTGTTCACTTTTTATTGGGTTTGTTTTAAAATTGAGTATCATTGTGTAGCCCAGACAGGCCTTGAACATCCACTTGTCTGGCCTCAGCTTTCTAACATCATCACATCTAGGTTGTTCAGGCTCCTGCCTGAAATCCTAGCTACTCAGGAGACTAGGATCTGAGGATCAAGGTTCAAAGCCAGCCCAGAAAACTCTGTGAGACTCTTATTTCCAATTAACCACTAGAAAACTGGAAGTAGCAAGTGTGGCCAAAGTGGTAGAGTGCTAGCCTTGAGTAAAAGAATTCAGGGACAGTGCCCAGGCCCTGAGTTCAAGACCCACAACCAACAACCACCACAAAAAAATAGTTTCTTTCATTTATTCTTTTCTTAACACAAGTGGCTCAATAAATGTTTGATAACCTTTCCAATCTTAATTAAGCACTTACAAAGTACTTGCACTAAATGATTAGCTTTCTAAGTAACCAAATACACTTTATAGTGCTAAGTTCTTGAAACTCACTAGAAAGTATATTACTTTTTTGTTTAGAGAAATATACTTTGTTTTCTATGCTTAGTATAGTATAGTTGCTATGTTTTTGGTTTTGTTTTTGTCATCATGGGGCTTGAACTCTGGGCCTGGGCGCTGTCCCTCAGCTCTTCTGCTCAAAGCTAGTGCTCTACCACTTGAGCCACAGCACCACTTTTGGTTTTCTGGTGGTTTATTGAAGATAAGAGTCTCATGGACTTTCCTGCCCAGGCTGGATTTGAACCATAATCCTCAGATCTCAGCCTCTTGGGTAGCTAGGGATTACAGGCGTGAGCCACCAGTGCCCAGCTTATAGTTGCTGTTATTACCAAAGTTTTTCCTTTAAAACTAAAAATACCTTAAAGCAAATCACCTTGACATATTTTTAATATAGGCAAATCCTATGTAAGCTGCTAAAGTACCTAAAATTAAAGGAGATTACATCCAACTTCTAAGAAGTTACATCTTTTAAACAAAAGACTCAAACAGCACTTTCTTCTTTTCCTCCATGATACTTTTTTTTTTTCATATAATCTTTACTATACTACTGCATTTTGAACTACAGGGATATTCTCCTTACCTTCAGATTACTTACTTTCAGATTTTTTGATTGTATACTTACTTTCAGATTTTTTGATTGTATATCTTCCATCAACTCAATAGACTAGAAAAAGGTTCTAAATATGATTCAAGTTCTAGACTGTGATCCTCCTCAATAGAATTCTATGTAATAATGGAAATGTTCTATATTTTCACTGTGTAAAATGCAGCCACGGGCTGGGAAGGTGGCTCAGTGGTAGAGAGCTTGCCTTGCATGCATGAGGCCCTGGGTTCGATTCCTCAGCACCACATAAGCAAAAAGGAAAAAAAGCCGGAAGTGGCGCTATGGCTCAAGTGGTATAGTGCTAGCCTTGAGCTGAAGAGCAGAGGGACAGCACCCAGGCCCAGAGTTCAGGCCCCACAACCAGACCCCCCCCCAAAAAATGTGTACAGTGCTAAAATGCAGCCACTAGCCACATTAATTTATGAAGCGTAGCTACTACAATTAAAGAACTAAAATTTTCATTTTCCTTTTTAATTAACTTAGTCTCACATATGGATAGTAGCTACCATATCTGCCATCAGTTGCAAGAATATTGGAACCTTCACCAATAAAGAAGTTATTTTTTGTTGTAAATGCTACTTCTTACAGAACTTTAAACTTCTCCTAAGATAAAAATCTGGCCAACAAAGACATTAGATGTCTTAGTGATTTAGTATTAAAGGCAATATTCTACTTTAACAAAATGAAAACTTTTTTTACAATCCAAAGAATTGAGGCTTATTTCAATACTTACTTTAATAAGCAGGATGAGATCCACAAAATTTAGTGGCTTTTTCCCACCATTTTATATTATCTTTCATCTTTAACACACAACCTATCCAATATCCTACCCAGGAACTGGTGAGTCTTTGTGGTACGTTTCAAACCACTAAGAGATAGAAAGATAGATACTATCTATAAACATTATTTGGCTGTTCTAGCAAAGAACTTTCCTTTCTTATTTCTCTCTCTCAAATTCCAAATTGCCAAAAAGCTCAAAGTAGAACATAAAGTCACTTAAAAAAAAAAAAAAAAGTCGAGTGCCAGTGGCTCACGCCTGTAATCCTAGCTACTCACCAGGCTGAGATCTGAGGATCGCAGTTCAAAGCCAGCCCAGGCAGGAAAGACCCTGAGACTCCTATATCGAATAAACCACCAGAAAACTGGAAGTGGCGCTGTAGCTCAAGTGGTAGAGCACTCTCCTTGAGGTGAAAAGCTGAGGGACAGCGCCCAAGCCCAGAGTTCAAGCCCCACAACCGACCAAAAAAAAAGGAAAAAAGGAAAAAGAAAAATGGACAGGCAAATATTTAACTGATTCTCAGGATAGATAAAAAAAAATTGCTACAGCTTAGCCAAAGAAAAATACTTTTAATCTAAGCACTGCTAATATCAGAAATAGGAATATTTACTGCTAGCTTTCTGCAAAGACTAGAGAAACCAAGAGACTAGAATTAGGACTAAAGAGCTGCTTTCAAGAAGCATTAGGTTAGATCATAAAAATATTTTAATTACAAAAAATAGGTGACAAACTAAAACTTTTACACTATTAAAGATCAGAGTCTTAAATATGAGAAAAATTTAAGTATGTAACTAAAATCTAAATTAGTGAACAAATAACAAAATGAAACAAGTTTGTGAACTAACAAATTACAATATTAAGAAATAGCAGGGTATTGGTGACTTACAACTGTAATCCTAATTACCTAGGAGGCTGAGATCTAAAGATTGTGGTTCAAAGTCAGCCTGGGCAGTAAAGTTTGTGAGACTCTTACCTCCACTTAACCACCAGAAAACCAGAAATGGTACTGTGGCTCAAAGTGATAGAGCACTAGCCTTGAACAAAAGTGAGCTCAGGGGGCTGGGAAGGTGACTCAGTGGTAGAGTGCTTGCCTTGCATGCTTGAGGCCCTGGGTTCAAGTCCTCAGCACCACATAAGCAAAAAGAAAAAAAGCCAGAAGTGGCGCTGTGGCTCAAGTGGTAGAGCGTTAGCCTTGAGGTGAAGAGCTGAGGGACAGTGCCCAGGCCCAGAGTTCAGGCCCCACGACCAGACCCCCCCCCAAAAAAAAAAATAGTGAGCTCAGGGACAGTGCCCACGATGGGAGTTTAAGCCCCACGACTGACCCCTCTCCCCAAAAATAAGTGGGGAAGAAATAAATATTTCACATCATTCACTAAGGGAAACCCAAATTAAATCAGATGTTCAATATATTGTTTTTTAATGACAACTACTGATGGGTGAAGTACTAGAAAAGTAGGTATCCAAGTTTGTAGAAGTATAAATTGATAAACTTTGAAAATTCCACATACTCTGACACAGAACTCTTAAATTTTTATCCTTAAAAAAAATGTATTTATCATCTGGGTGCTGGTGGCTCATGTATGTAATCCTAGCTACTCAAGAGGCTGAGATCTAAGGACTGCAGTTCAAAGCCAGCCTGGGCAGGAAAAGTCTATTAAGACTCCTATTTCCAATTAACCACCAGAAAATCAGAAGTGGAACTGTGGCTCAAAGTGGTAGAGCTCTAGCCTTGAGTGAAAGAGCTCAGGGGCAGAACTTAGGCCCTGAGCTCAAGCCCCATAACTGACCAAAAAAAATTACTTTTATCAAAGCATTTACAACAGAGAAAATTGGAGACATTAAATTTCAAAAAGGAGTTGATTAAATATAACACATTATAGTCTCTCTGTATTAAAGAATATAATGTCTTAAATGAAGAAAGATTATATGATCAATTAACATATATAAATATTAATTCAAATATAATCTATGTTGTTTGAACTTCCTTTAATTTTCCTAAATGCCTAAATCATTATAGATAGAATAATCTAAGAAAACTTTAAAAGGGACTTGGAAGTGTGGCCAAGAAGAATATTGTCTAGCATTCCAGGTTCAAGGCTCTGGGTTTGAATCCCTCATACTGTCAAAACAATAAAACAAAATCTAAATGAATAAGAAGTTGAAGAGCTGGGCAATGTTGGCTCACACCTGTAATCCTAGATACTCAGGAGGTTGAGATCTGAGGATCATTGTTCAAAGCTATCCCAGAAAGGAAAGTTCTTGAGATGTTTATCTCCAATTAACCACCAAAAGAATGGAGCTGAGGCTTAAATGACAGAGCATTATTAGTGAGCAAAAAAGCTCAAAGACAGTGCTCAGGCTCTGATATCAAGGCCTAGAACTGGCACCAAAATGACAAAAAAGATTTGAAAAGCATGAAAGGAACAGATTACACTGCTTGATTCTAAGAAATAACAAATTCTAGTATCTGATTGACTGTAAGAAATAACAAATTCTAGTATTTGATTTAGAACAATCATCAATTTTAAAATACTTTGTATGCTCATCTGAAAGTAGGCAGCATAAAAATTATTTTTAAACAGTTATATGATATGACTTTGGTACTTGAGATTCGTAGGCATCTGAGTTTAAAATTATTTATTTATTTGTTTTATTTATTTGTTGGTCATGGACTTGAATTCAGGGACTGGGCATTGTCCCTGAGCTTTTTTGATCAAGGTTAGGGTTCTACCACTTTGAGCCACAGAGTCACTTTGAATGGTTAACTGGAGATGAGTCTCATGGACTTTTCTGCCTAGGCTGGCTTCAAACTGTGATCCTCAGATCTCAGCCTCCTGAGTAGCTAGGATTACAGGCATGAGCCACCAGAACTTGGATTTAAACTTTATTTTTAAGCTGACATTTAATGTAGTCTACAAACAGAAAAGTCAGGATAATTTTCTACTCATCAGCTATAAACAAAATTAACCAAAGATCTTAAAGTGCAATAAGCCAAACAATAAAATGTGCTCATTTTGGGGGCTGGGAAGGTGGCTCAGTGGTAGAACGCTTGCCTTGCACGCATGAGGCCCTGGTTCGATTCCTCAGTACCACATAAGCAAAAAGAAAAAAGCCGGAAGTGGCGCTGTGGCTCAAGTGGTAGAGCGCTAGCCTTGAGCTGAAGAGCTGAGGGACAGCGCCCTGGCCCAGAGTTCAGGCCCCATGACCAGACCCCCCCCCCCAAAAAAAAATGCTCATTTTTAAGATGCAGATAATAGTTTCCCAATAAATGTCTTATTTTTGCAGGGAGGGAGCACAGAACTGTGGATTGAATTTCGGCCCTTAAATTCTCTTGGTTTCCTTCTTCTTCAATCTCTACCACTTGTATCAGACTTCTCGATTAGTTTTTTTTTCTGGTTATTATGAAAATGTAACTAGTGTTACAGGCATGAGCCACAGAAGTCCACCCCATAGATGACTTTTTAAATGCTATACCATCTCTCTGTAATCTATTCTCTCTTCTCTGCTATTTTTCCACCTGGCACTTAAATTACATAGAAAACCAAATATAAGTAAATGAAAGCCACCATAGGAAACAAGAGTTCCCTATTGGGCTGTAAATGGCCCACTGAACTTGTCCCCTCCAAATGAGACTGGTAGATATCAATATGATCTGATGAATGTGTCTCAAAGTCACTAGAAGTAGAGGGACTGAAGAGTATGAGGCAATGATGCAGAAAACTATTTTCTGGACATAAACAGAGAACAAAAAATTCTCAAAACTTGAATTTATACATCATTTTACTATTTATATAGCATTGTTAGATACTTTAAGAAAAATTCCAGAAAATTTTTGCTTCACGTCTTTTCCATGTGAGAGAAAAATGGCTTAGAGAAGTTAAGCAACTTAAATATCATAGAGCAAACAGTGGGCTTTAAACTCAGATCTAAATGTTCCCAAATGACACATTCCTAACAGGAAAGTAGTACAATTTTAAATGACCTTAGAAAAATATTCATAGTTTCTAACCAAGTAGTACTTCAATCAGTGATTCACTGTGACAAAAATCTCATCTCATTCCAGCTAAATACTGAATGTTAATTTCAGTTTGTAATCAGAAATACTAATAGATCACTCATTTGAATCACAAAGATAAAAATTAATAGGCAGCACTCAGTATTCTCACATTTCATCATGATTCAATCCTCATACCCATGAGGATTATATAGACTTTTCTTGTCATTATTCCCACTACTTGTATAACATTTGCATTGTAATAGGTATTTTAAGTAATTTCTGAAATGATTTCAAGTATATGGAAAGATTTATTATGTATAAGTTATATGCAAATACTACTCCATTTTATATACGAGAGCTGAGCATTTGATGGTTTCTATCACTAAAGATTGGAGAGGGGAGCACTAATCCTCTCAGATACCAATGGCTAATTGTACTATGTAATATGGTAACAACATTTTTAAACAGAAAAATTCTACTACTGACAAGTTTTAAAAAGGATGCTTTTTTGACAAAGATATCTTAAAATCTTCAGAATCTGTGATATAAGGTGCCATGTTTAACATAAACTCATTGCTTGTTACATCCTACTATTTTCAAACAGGTTGAGTATTCAAAGTGTTTCACATGTTCAAGTTTTTCAGATATTGGAATATTTGCAAACACTGTAAATTAAGCAACTCCAATCCAAAATGTACTGAAAGCAATACTTGGTTCATTGTACTCCCACTACCTATACTTAACATTTAACATTAACCTCTTAGTCCTCTCCCAGTGAGCATCTCATTGAATTCTAATTAGCCACCTATGAGTTCTAGTTTGCTAGCTTCTTAGTAAGGTAGGTGTAGGTTTCAAGGTTCCCAAAGTAAACTAACATAGTAGTGTAAATGCAACATTAGCTTAAGCCCTACAGAAAAAAATAAAATTATAAAACAAGTTTGAGTGTATCTCAAGCTGAGTGTACCCTTATCTGAAATGTTTGGCATCATTAGTGTTTCAAATTTCAGACTTTTTGGATTTTTCAGAATATTTACATACACGTAATATGTTATTTTGGAAATAAGACTCCAATCTAAACACAACATTCATTTGTAACTTATAGCCTGTAGGTACAATAATTTTATCTAATTTACACATGAAACAAAGTTTGTGTACACTGAATCATCAGTCTTGTGATGCCATGTCAATGCTGAGTAACATATAGATTTTTAGAGCATTTCTGAAATGATTTTAAGATTAGGATGGCTCAACCTCTAATTTTTCCTCCAATAACAAACATCGTAACTACTTCTTCCCCCTTTCCCTTTAGTTCAGAACCAACAAAAGAAGAAAATAAAGGAATTTAGCAAATAAGAACAAAAATATAAATGAAATGAAGCCAAGCTTTTGATTACTTCAACTATAAATTAAACTTACCCAGTTATAACTGTAGGGGTTCCATTTCCTTCTCTCGTATAAGGGTCCAGTAAGTTCAATAAACCTACCATACAGATGAATAGAAAATATATCCTAAGAATTTGGAGTTCCAAAAACAGAACTGGAAGGCATCAAGAAAAATATAGTCAATTCCTCCTCCTAGTTTCTCCAGATTCTTATTTGGGAGGATATTTCAGAGGCTGAGAAGAGGTAGTGGCAGAAAGCTACTTCCAGGAAAGAACTTCCTGGTTTACAAGTCACTGTAGAAACACTGGGAAAGGAAAATGATGGCGTTCCACTCCCTCAACAAGCTCAGTCTTCACAAATACTAAACAGAGCTCTCAAAAGGTTTTTAGAACTCTCAAAAAGGAACATATAACAATGACAATAATAATTCCTCCTCTTTTACCTCTTATTCCAGAGAGACAGGGATTAGAGATACTAGCCTAGCTAGTATCTCTAAAAAAAAAAGGAAGAAGTCTGTAAATTCCCAAAGATGTCCTGATTCTTTTTAAGTATCCTATGTAGTCTTTGCATGAACTATGATAAAGTTAAGTCCTTTAGTCCTTGTAAGTCAGTCCTCTTTGTAAAACTGCACAGAAGACAAAAAGGTACTTAACTGGCTTCCTTTTCAAAATTCTATTCCCCATCTAAATTCTTCTTATCCTCACCTCTAGTTAGTTCCCTCACTTTGCCGTGTGTGCGTGCGTGCGTGCGTGCGTGCTTGCGTGTGTGTGTGTGTGTCTGTCTGTCTGTCTGTCTTATCTCTGAGGTCTATCTCTTTCTTAGTTCTTACTTCCAAAATGCCTGTTTTCCACAACCCAACTAGGCAAGAATCAGATTATGTGATTAAAGTACTTCCAACTAATAAATAAATGAGTTTTAATCCAAGGTTCAATCCCACAGTATCATTCAACTCTAATTTATATAAGGCACAAACTCTAATCAAAGTATCTATTGTTACAAAAAATATAATCTTTTAATGGACAATAAAGACAAGAGGCACAGAAGTGTTTCCTTCACATCATATTTGCCTCATCCCTTTCCAAAACTCCCCCTCCCCATCTTCCAGGAGATGAGAATTTCATCGAGTAAAAGTTAATACCCAAGTAAAAAATGTGGACTAATACAGCAAACAATATAAACATTCAAACACTAAAGTGATTGTAAAGGGCTTTAATATTACACATTAACTGCAAGTATAATAAAAACTTAAAAATGAACCAGTGTGTTTTACAAGACAGTTATAAATCAACTTCACCCTAAATTCTAACTTAAACTATAAATACTGAGAAGTTTTTCTTTAGTTATTTCCACAGTTAAAATATTAATATAGTATCCCCCCAATATTGGGGGCATATGCTTCAAGCCTACCTGGATGGTGGACTTGAATGGATATACCTGAATGGATGTCTGAATCTTTGGGTAGTACCAAATGAAACACACACACACACACACACACACACACACACACACACACACACACAATTTTTAAACACACAAATACCTATATAAAGTTTAACTTTTAAGGTAGTACAGTAAAGATTAACAATAACTAACGTAACTATTGTTATAAAACAATGGTGGAAATATATTGTAATAAAAGATGTAAAGATAGCCTTTCAAAAAAATATATATATATACATTTTTTGGGGGGTGGGGTTGATCTTGGGGCTTGAATTCTGGGCCTGGGTACTATCCCTGAGCACTTTTGCCAAGGCTACTAGTGCTCTACCACTCTGATTCATAGTGCCACTTCTGGTTTTCTGGTGGTTAACTGGAGATAAGAGTCTCACAGACTTTACTGTCCAGGCTTGCTTTCAACCATGATCCTCAGATCAGTCTTCTGAATAACTAGAATTACAGGCGAGAGCTACCAGCGCTCAACTCCTCAAAATATTTTATTTTAGATCTTAACCACCTTATTATTTCAACAACCATACAATTTTTTCTTTCTTTACAAAGCCAAGAACTTTATTTTTTTTTCAATTTAAAGGAAGCACTCTCTGGCTTTTCATCATATCTGAATTGTCAGGATCATTATTCTTACACTTAAGGGTTAAGTAAAATAAGGGTTCTTTAACAATCCCTCTAATAGCCAACATAACTGTAACTGAGGGATGGGTAGCATATACAGTGCAAATTCACATCCCAAGAAGGACAAAGGGGAAGTCACAAGATTTCGTTATGTTGCTCAGAATAGCATGCAATTTGAAATGTAAAAACTATTTCTGGGGGGGCTGGGAAGGTGGCTCAGTGGTAGAGTGCTTGCCTTGCATGCATGAGGCCCTGGGTTCGATTCCTTAGCACCACATAAGCAGAAAAAGCTGGAAGTGGCACTGTAGCTCAAGTGGTAGAGCGCTAGCCTTGAGCTGAAGAGCTGAGCAGAACCCAGGCCCAGAGTTCAGGCCCATGACCGGCAAAAAAAAAAAAAAAAAAAAATCTGGAACTTTCCATTTAATATTTTTAGGCATTGGTTACTATAGGTAATAAACCACAAAAACTAAAAGTGTGGAGAGACTTCTGAGGAAATTCCAGTTCAATTTGTCCCAATGTGTTTAAAGGCTACTAAACCTATCAACTGGTTTCAATTAGACTTGACAGCTTTCCCTAAGTCTTCCAACAGTTTGAAATTCCAAACTAATTAACATATGTATGCCTCTTTTTATTTCCAGTTAAAAACTTATTACAAGCAAGGTGCCTGTGGCTCATGCCTATTATCTTAGCTACTCAGGAGGCTGAGATCTGAGGACTGTGGCTCAAAGCCAGCCCAGGTAGGAAAGTCAGTGAGACTCTTACCTCCAATTAAAATTAACCACCAGAAAACCAGAAGTGGCACTGTGGCTCAAAGTGGTAGAGCACTACCCTTGAGAGAAAAAGCTCTAGGAACAGCACTCAGCTTGAACAGAGTTCAAGCCCACAACTGACGCAAACCGAAAACAAAACAAAACCGAAAACAAAACAAAAATGATTACACCGGATCAATAACACAGGTCCTAGAAATCAGAATGCAATTATAGACAGGTGTGCATTTGATTGGGCTCACATAAAATTATTTTAATTATTTCAACTAGCTGTCATAATATTTAAAAGGGACTACACATAAAAATCTAGATTTCCGGGCCGGGCGCTGGTGGCTCACGCCTGTAATCCTAGCTACTCAGGAGGCTGAGATCTGAGGATCGCGGTTCAAAGCCAGCCCGGGCAGGAGAGACCGTGAGACTCCTATCTCCAATAAACCACCAGAAAACCGGAAGTGGCGCTGTAGCTCAAGTGGTAGAGCGCTCGCCTTGAGCTGAAGAGCTGAGGGACAGCGCCCAGGCCCAGAGTTCAAGCCCCACGACCGACAAAAAAAAAAAAAAAAAACATAAATTCTCATTAAAAAAAAAAAAAAAAATCTAGATTTCCTGTACTCTCTGAGAAGGTTAAAAAGGCTAAAAGACCATATTCATATACAGAACTAATCAGGTAGCCCTCAATACTGGAAGACTCTCTTAGACAAAACCTGAACATTCTAATAAACATCACATTTTCATTACCTGTCCAGTACCTTGAAGGCATGTGGGTTTGAGTCTTATAACCTATCACCTATGAAAGGTGAATAATACTTTCTAGATCTTTCACACTTCATTAATTTATCTAAATGTAAAAGGCCACAAAATAAAACTTAGTTGTTTATGATTGCATAATTAAAAATAAAACAATTTATAACACCTTGAATAAAAAATGCAATAGAGGGGCTGGGAAGGTGGCTCTGTGGTAGAGCGCTTGCCTCGCATGCCTGAGGCCCTGGGTTCGATTCCTCAGCACCACATAAGCAAAAAGAAAAAAGCCGGAAGTGGCGCTGTGGCTCAAGTGGTAGAGCGCTAGCCTTGAGCTGAAGAGCTGAGGGACAGTGCCCAGGCCCAGAGTTCAGGCCCCACGACCGGACCCCCCCCAAAAAAAAAAATGCAATAGAACAAAACAGATGGTTAGGGGGATAATATACACAAAGCCACAAGTCCATCTGAAAGCTTGTTTGAGAGTCAAAGAAAAAGGTTTAAGTACTCAAAAACACTGCTATGATACCAAAAGTTTAACATTTTAGTTCCTTACCACAGGCCAGTATTCAGAATCTCCCATCCTCCTTTTCCTTTATGCATATCACTTTCAGTTAATTCATTAACTCTTAAGAAATGTTTAGGATATTGATCAAATACATTTACACCTTCAAAAATAAGTCTCTTCACACACTTTATTACCAGTAATCTACCATCAAATCATTTCTCAAGTATTTTCTACTACTTTCTGCTTGATGTACAAATGACACTTCAGTTCTTGGGTTTCAAGAACAAATTTCAATCCTGGGATGCTCTCTCCAATACTGAAACTCGTTTAGCCCATATGCCTACATGTTTATCTTTTCGCTAAAATTTTCCATAGGCTTTTTCGTTGAAAATTTATCCTTAAACCCTTCTCTAAAATTTAAGAAGAAGAGGGCTGGGATGTAGCTCAGTGGCAAAGCGCTTGCCTAGCAAGTGCAACGTCCTGGGTTTGATCCCCAGTACCAAAAAAGAAAAGACAAAAAAAATACAGTTAAAAAAAAATTTAAGAAGAAGAAAAAAAGTGACAAAATTGGATAGAAGGAATGGATAGCAGGAAATCAAAGGTCCAAATAAAATCACTATATTGTGCTGCTTCATTTAGAGTTGTTCTTTAAAAAACAAAACAAAACAAAACAAAACATAAAGATTCCTCAAAGAATTTCATATGCGAAAGGCACCGAGTGACAAGCCAAATGGGACTATCTTCAGCATGTGTGGACTACTATCATGGACTTAAAACACTAAGAAGAGAAATACACAATTGGTTAGGGTCAGGACTCATAAACACTAATCACACTTACTAACCAATTAGTAAGGTCTTAAGTTCTCCCCCACGCTAAGGGAGGTGGTGTTAAGGGCACTTGTATCTGAAGAGGAAAGAAATCAGAACCTTTTCTCTACAAGTTTTGGGGAAACAAAGCTTTCACCACAACGTGCAAGTCTGAGCACACAAAACCACGCCAGCACATGATTGTCTGTGTGTTGGGGGGGGGGGGGTGTCTCCTCTTCACTGAAAGGGAGACTTGCCCCCCCACCCCAACCCACCCCCCCCCCAGGAAAAGTACTCACCGCGCTATTGTGATGCGCCCCCCTCAGGCGGTCGCGGCCAAGGCCCAGGATGACAGGAAAGGGGCGGGGCACACGGTTCTTCTGCCCTGGAAAAGAAGGATGAGGGGGAATCGCCTTCATGCCCGGCGAAAGGCCTCCGCACTGCCAACCGCAAAAGCAGTCCTACCTCTGCTTCTCGGAGCTGGGTGCCCGCCGCCGGGGCCCAGCACGCCACCCGCGCTCCCGCCCGCGCTTCGGCCCCGGCCCCGACTCTCACGCACTCCGCCCCTCTTTCCTCCCTCACCCGCCAGCCAGCCAGACCTCCCGCGCCGCCCCCACGGCGCTCGCCGGCAGGAGCCTTCTCCGACGAACCTGTAGTCTCTCCTGGGCGGTCACGGAGGATCAAAGCAAGAGCCGCGTCGGTGACGCCTTCCGCCGCCCCCCCCCCACCCCTGCCCCGTCAACGGAATCCTTCCCGGGGTGGTTGGTTACCAGGCGGCCACTTGGGCGGCTGCGCCTACCCAGAGCTGCCCCCGGCAGGTTGCAGGCCGGCTCCTCAGCCTCTTCTCGCGAGAGCCCGCAATTCGAAGAGGCGAGGCTCACCGTGTTCTCGCGAGAATGAGCGACTCTCCGCCCCAGGTGGGTGGGAAGCTCAGGGCGAAGGCAGTGGAGGCAGTGGCGGGCCTGAGGTGAGTCGGCCGTCCACCAGCCGTGTTGGCGGAGCGGCGGGAAGTTTCGTGCGACCCGCTCCTCACCGACGTCGGCTTTGAGTCCCACTCAGCCCCCTCGACTTCCCGGGGGGAAGGGGGGCGGGGAAGGGCAGGCCTGGTCTCCAGCGCCGAGTTGGTTCGTCCGCCGCCCCTCCCTCGGCAGGGTAAGCCCCGAATCGCCTCGGCGGGGCCTTGGAGCGCGCGGGGACAGACGGGACCCGATGGAAGGCTGTGGTCCCAAAGGGCGCGCCCTCTTCCTCTGGAATCCACCCGGGCTTGGGTTTTGTCTGGTTTGGAGTTTGTTTCCGTCGTGGGGCTGGAACTCGGGCGCCGTCTCTGAGCTCGTTCGCTCAACGCTAACCTCTACTGCTCTGAGCCACCAGCTCCACTTCCCCACGCGGACGTTCAGTTGGCGGGAGCCGGTGTTCCCGCTGAAGCACCTGCGGATTGGGACGTCGAGGGCCCACCTGACGGGAACCGTGCCCCAGTGAGGAGGTCCCCGCCCCCTCTCCCCCCACCCAAAGCTTCAGCCCGGCTGGTCCGGAGCCTGCCCAGTGCCAAATGTGCATTATGAAAGGCAAGTTCGTGTCCTGGGGAGAAGAGCCACAGGGAAATCCCTAATCCTATTACGTTTTGCTAAAGACTTTGCTGCCCCTGGGAGCCTTGTGAGCAGAATGCATAGTTAACTCCACAGGCTCCACCTGCCACGGTGAAGAGAACCACTACCAGAGGAAGACATTGAAGCTGCAAAGATGAGTAAAAAGTTTTCGCCTTGCAAAGGGACAAAATAAAGGAAGAGAACCTGATTTACGTAATTTTGGTATGGAAACAGATTTATGGAAATAACTTTGTTGCCAATCCTTTAATCATTGTTTAGTTCGGAGGAGAATTTCCCCCGTTTTCCACATGTGATAACTTTCCAAACCGATATTTACTGTTAAACATAGGAGCAGTTGAGATGGGCAAATTGTAAGCATTCTGTCAGAGACCAAAGGAAAGCAAAGGTTTTTGTCATCGCGTATCAAATTGTTATTGCCAATAATCTTTGAAAAATGTACAATGGAAACTCTGCAATACAGATCCTCAAGCCAAAAATCACACACACAAAATCCAACAACAAAAAAGCCTAACAACAACCTCATCAATATTTTCTCCTGCAAGCTATGCTCAAAGGAGATAAGTCTAAAGCACAAGCTAGGCATAATAAGGTCTGTCAAACGTGGATTATTTCCTTATTTCAATATATCTGTTCATGTTCTAAAGAAAGTCTTTGATAGATCACAGAGCTGCTAAAAATATCCCTGTAAGTAAATATTTATTTATATGAGCACATACACACACACACACTTTTGACTCCATTCAAAAAATGCCCAGCACTTAATAGGACCACAAAAAACTTCTAGTTCAAGTTCTAGGAATTTTCCAAGAAAAATAACGAAAGGTTTGATACAAAGAATTCATGTCATACAGTTATTCAGAAAGAGAAAGATGGGAAATGAGAGAGGATAGAGAAGAGGAAAGGAGGAGAAGGGAGGGAGGCAAAAAGGGAGAAAGGGGAAAGAAAAATCGAGTAAAGTTCCTATTCACTTTAACTGAGAACTTTCAAATACTGTTTGCATGTATTAATATATATGTAGTGCCATGGATTCAGACCACAAATTTGTTTTATTCAATAATTTACAAATCTTGGGTTGGGAAGGTGGCTCAGTGATAGAGAGCTTGCTTTCATGCATGAGGCCCCTGGGTTCCATTTCTCAGCACCACATAAGGAAAAAGAAAAAAGCCGGAAGTGGCACTGTGGCTCAAGTGGTAGAGCTCTAGCCTTGAGCTGAAGAGCCCAGGCCCGAGTTCAGCCCCCACGACCAGACCCCAAAAAAATAAATAAATTTACAAATCTTATAAACCAGCAGTTTGATATAGAAGTAATGAATTAACAAGTTTGTGTGGTTGCTGTTGTAAATTATGTCAGCAACATAGACATATTTGTATCTTCCCAGTGTCCAAACTTATTGGAAAACAAATTTATAAGATGTGTCAATTTTATAGACTTTTAAGTCACCAAGAATTCTTGATTTCACTTGGTTCTTGTGGTCATTGACAAACACAGGTTCTTTTTATCCCATCACAATCTGTTACTGATATTAACTCTCAGATCATCCATTAAACTTCACAGAAATATACCAGTTACAGATAAGAGGATTTAAGCAGCTGTGAGGCTCAAAGGAGTCTTACTGAAGATAAGAGCCAGAGAATTGATCAAAATGCAGTCATTGCAAGTGGTATGTAGACATTAATATTATGATCCCAGTCACATAACTGTTCAGGATCAGAGATGCCAAAACAGAGTTGGTTCAAGGCACAGAACTCATCCAAGTTTCAGAGCTTGGCACAATGGCAGTTTCAGTGGGCTATATCAAACCGGACTCTGGTGACAGGAGTTTGTCACCTGCTGATCCTGTGAGTCATACAGTAGGGGAATTGATAGTGATTATATAGTGAGGGATTGGTAGGTGATTATATTCACCAATATTAAGTGTCCCTTCTTTAATCTGATCCAGATGAAGTGATTACATTTATTTGTTATATTTGATAAACTCACAGACTTAAGTTCCTCTGGAATGATTTTGATATGCCCCTGCATTTACATGTTCATAATGATTGAATTCATAGATGGTAAATTTTTTATCTATGAAAGTAAGTTATCAGTTTGTACCTTTTGATTTAAGCTGAATAAATGGTGATTGGTGGCTTGCACAAACAATGCAGTCATTCTTCCTCAGTATTTGTACTCAAAATTGAGCAAACGAACCAGAGGCATTGTTCAAGTGGTAGAGCACCATCCTTGAATGGAAGAGCCCAGACAGCAGCAGGAGGCTCTTCAGTTCAAGCTCCAATGACCATACCAAAATAAAATAAATAAGCAAACTTCTGCTTCATAAAATGGGGTTACTCATGATAAGATACATTCTAAAAGCTACTGTTCTATTCAATGTAGAATATCTAGCCCAGGGCACAGCTTGATCTCCACAATTGCCTACATTATAACATGGTAAATAAAAATGGTTTCAAGGCAGAGGATAAGGTAGCCTAAAGTTGAATAATTTTGTAAATTAACAATTCATATGAGAGTCTTACTTTTTAAACAAAATTTCACTAGCCCAAACTGATATTTCTACCTTAGCATGAGTGCTAGAATTGCAAGCATGGCTACCATGCATAACAAGAGGCTGCTTTTAAAGCATAGGAATTGGGCATAGGGGTCCAGCTCACTGATAGAGCACTTGTTCTGCTTCCACCCCATCCCAAAAATTTTTTTAAAGAAAAAAGGTTTGGAGCCTAGATTTCTTTGTAGTGCAAAGTTTGTATCCTGCCAACTAATGAGAGGAACAGGAAAACTATACACGCACACAAGGAATTCTATCCCTGTTCAGCAAATACTATATAGATACTACTCTAAGAATACTGAGATATGCAGATATTGCTGATATATATATTCTGATAACAAGATGCATAGGTAATAACAAAAGGAAAACAAGTCTGGTTATGCAGAGAAATAATGCACTATGGAGAAGTAAGGACTCAAAGTGTCCTACAAATGTCCAGTGATAATTGCCTAGCATATACAAGGCCTTGGTTCAATTCCCAGCATTGCAAGACAAATGGTGAGAGGGCATGTGAAAAACAGAGTCCACATGGCAAAAAATAGAAAGTAAATAAAGAGGAGGATCCATAATTGCACTTCCACAACACCCCCTCCTGTAAGAATGAATCAAGTTCTTGAGAACCACATTAATTCCTTCAAAGGACTATGTTCTCAACTTCCTAATTACTTCTCACTACACTCTATCACTTAACTGTTTTAACCTCTCAACATCATTACTCTAGGGATCAAGCTTCAAATTGTTGAAAGACTACATTCAAATCACAGAAACAGATTACTTAAAAGAGGTTATTCAGAATTCATAAAAGATGTTTATAAATCAATAGTAAAAGATAAACAGCATAACAAAGAGAACTGGGCCAGCTATGTATGAGGGTACATATCTGTAATCCCACCATTCTCGAAACTAAGGCAGGAAAAATGTAAATTTGAGGACAACCTGGGCTATACAACAAGACCTTGTTTCAAACCACATAAGTAACCTAGGACATGAAATTTAAAGAAAAGATAATCTTTAGACTTGCAAAAAATTTTTAGTTTTTTAAGTAAAAGAATATAATGCGGGGACAAAAGCAAATGCTGCAACCACTTGGGAAGATAGGTTGGTATCTGCTAACAAAGGTGAAGATGCATATACTGTAAGATCCACATAATATATTTCTAGGCACATATCATAATGAAATCCTTGTAGGTAAAAGAGGTAAGTGAAGTGTGATAGTAAATGTCTATAAAATAGGATTGGGGGGGGGATGGGGGGGGTGGAGGAGGAGGCTGGGAAGGGATGTGAAGGGTAAACAAAGGAGGAGGCTGCAATGCTTGATAAGAAATGTACGCATTAACCTGCCCATGTAATTGTAACCCCTGCGTACAGTGTGTTCACAAAAAAATTTAAAAAAATAAATAGAAAAAAAAAGGATTTGTGCAGGTGCCAACACTTTGTATTTCAGGAACAGACAAATATCTCAAAATAGAATCCACAAATAAAGCTCAATAATAAACCTATACTAGGATGTTAGCAAGATGGCAAAATAGAAAATTTCAATCTTGGTAACTTAAGAAACAATATAATTATAATTGAGGCAATGCCTTCACGGGAAACATATTTAAAGAGCAGCAGTCCCCACAAGAATGTAAAACAGAATTGTCACATTGACTTGGTGGTCACAGCACAAGAGATAAGAAAAAAAAATCTGCTTAAATTTTAGTTAAATGTTGCTTAAAGATATAAAAGTATTGTTAGGTGAAGTCCTTATTCTATAATGAACACACACAAACCTAAGTAATATTGCCTACTGCATCTAGGCTATAAGGAATGTCCTTTTATTCCTAGATTACAAACCTGCAGCATATTAATGTACTGATGGCTGCAGTCAATTGTAGGTGCTGTGTTTTATGAATAACTAAACACAAAGATAAAGTTTTAATACTGGTAATAAGAATTTTCACTTCTCAGTGATATTCAGTAGACACTATGTTGAAAATGAACTATACAATTTGTGGGTGAGGACAGGAGGGAAAAACTGAAGGAGGGCAAAGGAAGGAATGACGTCCAAAAGGAAATTACCTGACTTATGAAACTGTAACCCTTCTATATATCACCTTTATATTAACAATATAAAAAATTTTTTTAATTCTTAAAAAGGATCATCAGTTCTGTCATACCCTTATGGAGCTACAATCATTTATATTGACCAAACAATCCTTATGTGGTACATATCTGTAATCAGATATTCCTTTTCTCATTCTACTCCATCTGCCTCAGGCCTTTTGGAGAGGAACAGACAGAATGGCCTTTTTACCTGTCCGCTGTGTCTTAACATATCTTGGATCCAGAAGAATCATCAACACGGCCCTAGAAATCCAAGTACTGAATGCCTGGGCTAAGCATGTTACAGATGCATGCCGAGAGTCTATGTTCACAGAGCCATAGATAACTCCCTCATTTTCCAATGATCTGCAGAGTGTCTAATGTGGCTATATCCAGATGGAACACTCAAAGAATCCTGAGGTTTCATTTCTGCTATGTGTGTGCTGACCTCCCCCTTCACTTGTGGCAGACACAATTGAAATTAAAAGTGGGAGGAGCAGCAGAATGGTCTGTAGATTTGTAGAGAATCTGGCATGTCAGATAGGACTTTACAAGAATCTTTAGATCCATGGGTCTGGTATGGGAACTTCATATTTGCTGGGACTGTACTATTGTGGTAGTATGCAAGGTTTTTTTAAACTGTGACCTAGGAACATATTCATTTTTCAACTTCTCTAGTGATTTTAAACACACACTTCCAGAATGTGTTTACATGAAAGTCGCTCTACCCACTAATGGCCTGAGAACCCAAGAGAGGTGACAGCATATAACATTAAGATCTGTATCGAAGAAACTACAAGAGGTGGGCTGGGAAGGTGGCTCAGTGGTAGAGCGCTTATCTCGCATGCATGAGGCCCTGGGTTCAATTCCTCAGTACCACATAAGCAGAAAAAAAAAGCCAGAAGTGGTGCTGTGGCTCAAGTGGTAGAGTGCTAGCCTTGAGCTGAAGAGCTGAGGGACAGTGTCCAGGTCCAGAGTTCACGCCCCACTACCGACAAAAAAAAAATACAAGAGCTAAAATTTGAACACCATACTCTAAAGGAGACTTGGGATCTCAGCCCAAAAGGAGGAGCATAGTGAATGAAACACACCCAACCTATTGTAATATTGACAAGAGTTTCTAAGGTTGATTTTAAAATCTTGTCTTAATTCTAAATGCTGATATTTACTTGAAATTGAACCAGAACTAAAATTTTCTTTCATCCTCTGTCATGTTTCCCAGAAACCACCACCTCCATGAATTTTTCGTGTAACCAAGAGCTAGTATCTAAAGAGCATCTGAGATGAATATTCATGAACTCAACTTCTAAGGACAGAGGTCAGAAGGACTCGTTTGTATATGCCAAACAGAGAAGGGGAATCATGAGGCCAAAAACTGTTAGAAGGCACAAGGAGAAACTCAGGAGATGGGGTGGGGGGAATGTCAGAATATAGAGAATACTGAGTCATCGTTTGAGACTGGCTTTGCATAAAGTAAAAACTCAGTAGGGACAGTGAAACAATTGTTCAGCTCCCACAATAAAATTAAACTCGTATAAACCAGGAATTTAAAAGACTACAAAATGACAAATTATAATTTTATAATTATAAAATTATAAACACATAATGTTTATAATATTAACTGACCCTATAAAGCACAAAAGATAAAAACAACGTAACTTTTGTTAGGTGCCAGATTATACTCCAGAAGAATCAGTATCTGAAAGTAAAGATAGAACAATGTAATGTACAACTTTGTGGTCCAAAATTGGAAAAAGATTTCTACCCTATTTGTGAAAGGTTTTTACCCTAGTCTGTAAAACTCATTGTTTAAGATAATCAAAATTAAGTATAGAAAGACTTGAACCTTTCTGAAAAATGGAGAACATATTTTTTGTATGTAAAAAGAACAAAGAATTATTAGAAGATACAAAGAACTCAAAGTCTGCAGGGCCAGGAATGTGAAAGCAGGAGAAGGGGAATAATCAGCTCCTGAATCGGAGATTTATTCCCAAATGGCCAGCATGTAGAGAAAGTTCACAGGAATTGACATATAGCAACACTGCTAATAAAGGAAGCAAGTCTTTGCCACCCTCCAATGCACACTCTTATCTCATAAGCTGGAGAGTAAAAAAGGGAAGACACCTGCAGCAAAGGATCTGGAAGAAATGTAGATTGTCTTGTGAATTCCTGGGACACTAAGAAGGAAGAAGGTCCTTAGTGTCGCTACCCCATTCCTGCTAGTAGCATGAATGTGGAGAGTTGGATGTCAACATGCTGGTATAGATAAATGGATCAGTAGCAAGGCAGTTACTAGATAGGAGGCAGAGTGCTGAACATCTGACTACTTGGTTGTGACAGGGACATGCATTCTATAGCAGGAGCAACTACCTCCTGATGCTGATTGATTGGGGTGGTCTCTGGCTTTTACTTGGGCAGTATTGAGATAAGGAGAACATGACCCTCTGAGCCTTTAAGTCCTCATAGGACCACCTGGAATCTGTTTCTTAAGGATTCTAGTGATTTTGTAATGTCATCCCTTTCTCTTTAAACAAGTAGATTTGAATCTGTGCATTAAATGAAGCCTGGTGGATTATACCAGGATGCCACACAATTGTTCATAGTCTTCTGGTTTGGCAAAGTACACTTTACATTAAATTCCCATATCCACTTTCCCATCCACTAGGCAAAACAGTGCTCCCCTCCCCCCACCCCTACCCCCTGTGTATCACACGGGATTGCCATTTGTAGTGGATTTCCTTGTCTTCCTCATAGGGCCAAGAGCCTTTTGAAGCCATCAGGTTGGGATCATCCAAGCTTGCAGAACCAGCCATGTTCAGGGCCTCTGAAGATGCTGTACCACCTCCCTGGGAAATTGACTTCTTTCTTTCTTTTTTCACCTGGGGCTAGCTCAAGGCTAACTAACTCTACCACTTGAGCCACAGCACCACTTCCAGCCTTTTCTGTTTATGTGGTACTGGGGAATCGAACCCAGGGCTTCATGCATGCTAGGCATGCACTCTACCACTAAGCCACATTTGCAGCCCCAGATTGAATTCTTTCTACCTGACTAACTCTTGACTCATCTTTCTGATTCAGGAGATTATAGTGACATTGATCTATGTTGTTTAGTAAGTGGCCAGCTGCCACATGTTGCTATTTGATTTAATCTAATTTCAAGTTAAATCTAAAGCCATAGTTGCATTAGCTGCAGTTTATCACAGATTGTGATACTTCATCTTTGAGAAAAATTACCTTGGACTGCATTGATATAAATTGAGTAGGGGTCTGTATTTCACATTCCTCTAGTGTCCTGCAGTTTTTCTTCAGAGGACTCATCAAAGTTAAAATGCATATGCTATTTACATTTCTCTCATTAGGTAGACTTACTGAAGACAATAACCAAATCTCTTTTGTCTACAAGTTTGTCATGAGGCAGAGTACTGAGCATCTGACTACTGGGCTGTGGCAGGGGACATGCATGCTATAGCAGGAACAAGACCATCTGCCTCCTGATCCTGATTGGTGGCCTTTGGCTTTTACTCAGGTAGTACTGAGAGAAGGAGGAGTACAGGAAAACTGCACACTTGGTAGAATTTGGTCATGAAAATAACCATGAAATTGTCTTCTTATAAATATAAAATTTCTATTCCATTCAATCTGGGACCTTTAAGAAATATCAGAATGGGTCTGTGCAAAGATAAATAGCCTTCCCATTAGGTTTAAGACCAATCTGCATTTTTGCATTGTGTGTGTGTGAGTGTGCATGCATGTATGCGTGCATATATGCATGCGTGCCTGTGTGCACTGGTATTATGGCTTAAAATCAGGTCATTGTACTTAGCTTTCTTATTCATGGCTGATGCTCTATCAGTTTAACCACACCTTCAGTCTAACATATTGCTGGTTAACTGCAGATGAATGTCACAGATTTTTCTGCCCAGGCTGCCTCTGAACCACAGTCCTCCAGGTCAAAACCTCTTAAGTAGCTAGGATTAAAAGTGAAATCCACCAGCACGTGGGCAATCTGCATTTTTATCCTGAACTTTTCGTTTTCTTTCCTAAAATGACTGAGATAATATTACCTTGCTAATGAGGAGTGAGGGCTCTAATACTTAACAATAGAAAGTATCTAGATGTCAAACTGTGAAATACATGATTGGGACAAACAATACTTTTATTGAATTGCATAATTTTTTAATATTAAGTAGTAGTACAAAGGAGTTTCAATTCCACAAATCAGCTTGTGAGTGCTATTGATCTTTATCAATGTACTATGCAATCCTGATCAGTATTAATATTTGAGTGCCTATTATAACTGAGTAAACATACTTTTAATGATGAATACTTCATATGTTTATAATGATCATTATAGATTTATTTTTCATAATAAAGAAAAGGCAGTTATTAAAAGTAGTGAAGTAATATAATTTAAAGTGATGAATATTCTATTTATTCAAAGAGTTGTAAAATGAATAAAAGTGACAATAAAAAAATCTATTGAAATTTGTAGCTATCATGTCTCATTAGTGGATCACATGCAGTGGTTAGTAGTATTTAATATATTGACATTTGGAAATCTGAGTAGGATTTTGAAAATGTAGCAGATGTAAAAACAGTTGTCCTATATGTAAAGCATTGCTTTAAATACATCATGTATTTGCTAGGTTTCAGCATTAAGTAATACATTTCTATTAGCTTTGCCAGTTTCTCCAGTGCTTTCTTGAGAGCTGTTAGCAGGATTATTGCTTTCCATTCCTTCAGGCCCATGAGTATGTGGATCTGGATTACCTGCACTCAAAACTTTCATTTGTTCCAGATAACTTGTCAACCAAGTATGTCGCTCCTCGTTGGTCACAAATTCATTCACACAGGCCAGCATATCTTCTGGAGTCACAATTTTCATCCTAGAACTACAAAAACAAAGAAGACCAGTCCACAAGTTTCCCATGTCCAAATCATAAAAAGAACCACAATAATCAATTCCATCACCTCCTAATGCACAATAGGTTTTGGTACTTACCTGATAAGTTTGCCATCCGTTTTTGTAAGAAAACAAATTGCTAGAATGGCAAACATTATTTTAGCCATATCTTTTGTAGACATCATTTGCACTGTGAAGGGAAGCAAAATTAAAGTATTTTAAAAATACATTCAGTTAATGATATAGACCCATTGATTGCAGTTTCAATTTATAACCACATAGTAACAAATATGACAGAAACTAATTTGGTTACTTTTCATGAGAACCTTTATAACCAGTCTTATAGGATAATACATTAGTAGCATCATATATACATGCTAAAATAAACTAGACAGAAGACTTTTACTGTCGATACTTTTTTGCTAAAAGAAACTAGACATAAGACGTACTGTCTTGTTTATTTTTTTAGATTTCTTTTGTAAATTATATAAATTTTAAATCACATGATGAGTGCAATTTAAAAAAATTCCTATTTTAAGTTTTTATACTAAGTACAATGCATTAGAAATTGATTTTTCTTAATTAGGTAAACTGTAATCATTATTTATGAAGCAAGTGCTATTTTCAGGATGTTTTATTAGAGAAATTGCTATCATATCTGAACAGAAAATTTGGCGGACCTGTTTTTCAGATATTTATTGATTTAATGAACACTCCTCTTTGATAGCAGCTGATTCTGCATTTTGAGGTGTGATGCTTAATAGAATGCTTGACTATATCTTCTTTCCTCTGTTTGTTAACAATGATGTTTTAGTATAAGTTAGTGCTCTTTCCTCATTTACTCATGAAAATTTTAATACCAGTATGGAATATTTTTGTGTCCTGTGCCTTTTGAAAATCGTAAAGGTTATTATTATAGGAACATATTTTCTAAATGCTCACAGTTATCTTAAAACACATAATCTAATACTTTTATATTAAAGTACATTATTTTAAAACTATGTATTTTATTTTTAAAGCAGCATAAAAAACTTCATAGCCTGTTACATATCTATATTACTACATTACTGGGCAGATAAAAACTGACTAGAGGAACAAATGAAAGGTTCCTTGATTTGTGTCACAAATGAGCACTGTAGTTGGAGGATGGGAGCATTGGTGTCTAATCTAATACTTTGTTCCCCTTCCCCTGGTAACTTCAAACATCCCTACTTTGTGTCTTTGAGAAAATGTCATGAAAAAAAGCTAAAAATGACTTTATTCAGAGTAAAGTATCAACCAGGAAAGAAACACTGGGGTAAGGATTTTAAGAAAATAATCACTTTTCTAGTTAGTAAACAGATTAATAGTTGGAATCAGGACTTCTCTCTCCCACAGCCTCTTTGCTTTCAAGATAAGAAAGAAATGTTTAAAATATGTTATGCCAGATTTAATTCTTTCATTGTTATTTCAGACGTGTTTTTAAAAAGGTAGCTTAGAATACATTAACCAAGAAATATGACTTTTCAGCATAAATTTATTCTGTAATTTTTACTTTATAATAAACCCAATGATCGCGTCTTTAATATTTACAGAGGACAAATCACATATTTGTAACACTTGGTACAAATTAATTGTATGATAATCAACCAGCTCAGTGATTTTAAGAAGATTAAAAAAAAAACTTACCATAGAATGACTTAAAACGCAAGAACTTCTTCTAGGTGATGCTAAATAGTTGCTGGTAAACCAGAGACAGCAAATGTTTGGATGGAGCCTGTCAAAGGTGTCTTTTATATGTCTTTGCCCAGCAGGAGGATCTTTCGTATGTTTAAAGATGACATTGCTCCCAATTGGTTCTCAAGTACAAGACCAAAGATGCCACATCCCCAAGAGGCAGTCCCCATTCCTCTTAACTTTCCAATAACTGGAGAGTAATACTGTTTATTATAGTGATTAGGCTAGTTTTAGAGATACCTGGCTTGCAGTGTTCAATACTTGTGATTTCCTGGTATAAAGTTGTTACTGGGAAGTTTCTATGCAGGCAAAGAATACTAGTTCAATTATTTTTTACATTCCTGTGTATATTATCAAGCATGTTTTCAGGATTATATCATACTCCATGAGATATAAACACATGATATATGCTTTTACAAGCCTACCTTATAATACTTGCATACTTTGGACTAAAAGAAATGGAAACAAACCTAGTATCTATGAACCTGTTCAACCTCACCCTAATATTACATCCAATTATATGGTGTAAACACATTAGATGTATGTAGATTTGAGATTTTAAAATCATAACAATTTTATTACCCAAAGTAATATTGAAATAAGTACCTTTAAATCTGCAAACACATTAAACATGCAGATAAGTTTTAATACTTTCCTATTACTGGTGAACATAAATAAAAATTTATATATGGGCTGAAAAGACAGACGAGTTGTTTAGTGTATGAAGAAAATATATTGGGTTATTCCATTTAAAAAATACATATATGTGTTTAAATTATAAAGAAAAGCAATCAAGTAACTGTAAACCTGTAAGCAAGAATATGGGAAATAGTTGGTGTGTGATAGAGGAAGAACTTACAAGAGAGACTAAGCTGTGAGCGATATTCTGTCTCATAATCTGAACAGTGAGTAATGGATATCCATTTTGCTCTTTTTTTTTTTTTTTTTTTGGTTGGTCATGGGATTTGAACTCTGGGCTTGGGTGCTGTCCCTGCGCTCTTTAGCTCAAGGATGAGCGCTCTACCACTTGAGTCAAAGCACCACTTCCGGTTTTCTGGTGGTTTATTAGAGATGAGTCTCATGGACTTTCTTTCCCCGGGCTGGCTTTTAACCGTGATCCTCAGATCTCAGCCTCTGAGTAGCTAGGATTACAAGTGTGAGCCCCTGGTGCCCAGCTTGCTCTTTCTTAAGAACTAAATATGTTTTCTATAAGATTCTGAATATATAGTGCATTTTACTGTTCAAAAATAAAAAAGGAAGTTTAATTGTGCCTCATTTGGTGGAGTGATAGCATTGAGCAGATAAAGCACAAGGACAGCACCCAAGGACAGCCCTGAGTTTAAGCCTAAGCACTGTTACTAAAAATAAAATACTAAAAATCATAAAGGAAATATTTAGGAAGTAGATTTTATCACAGGTATATAAAAGTGTTTAATTTAGAGCACTGACTAAATGGGAAAATTTATGTAAGTTTGGAGTAAAAAACATAACATTCAATACTTTTTGACATTTCCAGAGAATTGTTTTTAAACTAATAATGGAAAGAAATATGATCAATATATTAAGAAGTTTTTTTTAAGTTAATGTCAGTATGAAGAATAGAATGACCATGGCCAACATCTTCATCATAAATATAAACTTGTGCATTCTAGACACTGCTATAAGAATCTTTAATAAAACATGTAATCAGATAAATTTAGGGAATGGGTTGGGTTAGCTAAGTGAGATGAGGAGATTGATGAAAGGGGTGACACTGATCAAGGTGCATTGTTTTCACAAACTGATGTTGAATTGAAATCCCTTTAAACAACCACCGGAGGATAATTAATTTTTTCAATTTGATTTAAAAAAGAAAACTAAAAATAGTGTAATCAGAGACAGGAAGACATGAAAACATCATTATTTCACTTTATGTGATCATTTACATTGGAAAACAAGTTTAAGAAAAAAAGATACTATTAGAACTAATAAGAGCCCCACAATACTCCTTGATTTAGGAGAAAATTATCAAAAGAAACAATTAACTCTATACCAAAAATAACCATCTACAAACATTAAAAACATATAATCCAGAATAGCCTTGGTACTATATATATTTTTAGCAATTGATGTGGGACACAGGAGATTGTCCCAGAAAAAATTTTAGTACATAGAAAACATAAAAGGTGATTAGAGGGCTGGGAAGGTGGCTCAGTGGTAGAGCGCTTGCCTTGCATGCATGAGGCCCTGGGTTCGATTCCTCAGCACCACATAAGCCAAAAGAAAAGCCGGAAGTAGCGCTGTGGCTAAAGTGGTAGAGCGTTAGCCTTGAGCTGAAGAGCTGAGGGACACCGCCCAGGCCCAGGACTAGACCCAAAAGAAAAAAAAAAGTGATTAAAATAAATGATTCAGAATGCTAACAAACAGGATAATAAAGTAACAATTATTTCTACCCACAATGTAACTTTAATATACTCCCCACAAAATTCTGATGGGTATTTTAGGAGAACTTAATAAACTCATAAATTAGTATGATAGTAGAAATGTTTACAAAGAAGAATTTGCAAATAACAGTTTGGCCATATTACAGGTACATATAAATCTCTCCATCGAACAAGTAAACAAAAAACTTAGGTCATTCTATTCAACAAAATGGTAAAATAGAAAGTCTCAGGTTTCATGGCTTAAGAATCAATTGTATGTAACAATGGGCAGGGATGGGAGGGGGAAACTCAGAGAAAGAGAAGGAAAGGGTGACAATGTCCAAAAACAGAAATTGTTCTTTACCTGATTTATAAAATGGTAATCTCTCTGTACAACATCTTAAAAATAACAACAAAATTATATTTAAAAAGAAACAATGTATGTTGAAAACGAACTTTACAACTTTGGTGGGGGGAGAGGATTGAGTGGGGAGGTGGGAGAGGATGGCAAGGGATGGGAAAAAATAAATAAATAAAAATAAAGAAACAATGTTTTAAGCAAAAGGCCCAGAATCCAGTTAAAAATCGATAGTTTCCCCCAAAATACGAAATAGAATTATGGCATTGAAATGGTGACCATGACCAAAACAAACAAAATAATTAGCTTAAAGTTCATTCATGAATTGCTTAAAGACAAACATGTTCTTTAAAAATTGTTGTTTGGGCCAAGACACAGGCTCACACATGTAAATACCAGCTTCTTAAGAGGGTCAGAGATCAGATGGGCAGCCTACCATGCAAAAAGTTAGTGAG
Source organism: Dipodomys merriami (assembly GCF_024711535.1). Classification (NCBI taxonomy): domain Eukaryota; kingdom Metazoa; phylum Chordata; class Mammalia; order Rodentia; family Heteromyidae; genus Dipodomys; species Dipodomys merriami. The sequence continues at coordinate 32,485,725 of NW_027203493.1, read as the reverse complement.
ACTCCATTTGAACTAATAATCCCAAATGGTGACACATTCCTTAGGAGAATTAAAGTCCAAGGCTGGTCTTTTCCAAAACAAAAGACCTATCTAAAAAAAATAGCTAATGACAAAAAGATACTGGGTTTGTTGTGTCATGTCTGCCTAGAAAGGTTGCAGGCCTTGAGTTCACTTCATTACTAGCAACATAAATAAAGTAAAATACATTAAAATATTAGGGAGCGGTAGCACTATTCAAAAGGAAATGTACTCATTACCTGACTTATGTAACTGTAACCCCTCTGTACATCACCCTTACAATAAAATTTAAAAAATTTTAAAGTATTAAAATAACATTTGAAGTGCAAGTATGGCTCAAATGGAAGAAAAGTAGTCTTGAGTTAAAAATCAAGTGACATCTGAGGCCCTGAAATTAATCTTGAATCCCACCACAAAAATAAATAACATCCTGTTAGATGGCATCTTCACCCTGTAAACATCACAGGCACACATATAAACTCAGGTTGCCTGGTCTAATATATGTAGGCTGTATGGAATGGACTAAACTACTAGATTACAATCCTACAGCAAATTACTGTAGTGAGTTTTATAGACCATTGTACGTGCTGTGCACTTCTGCTTAACTAATCATAGAAAAAGTAAACATTTCTCACCTGTATGGTACTATTGTGGAAGTATTAGCATATGTGCATATGTGTCTGCCATCATTGGCTAGATTTTTCTTTTAGTAAGTGACCACCTGCCTTTTTTTTTTTTTTTTTGGTCAGTTGTGGGGCCTGAACTCTGGGCCTGAGCGCTGTCCCTCAGCTCTTCAGCTCAAAGCTAGCACTCTACCATTTGAGTCACAGTGCCACTTCTGGCTTTTCTGCTTATGTGGTGCTGAGGCATCGAACCCAGGGCCTCATGCGTGCAAGGCAAGCACTCTGCCACTGAGCCACCTTCCCAACCCAAGCTATTTTTAATATTTTAAATTGTTATTATAAAGGTGATGTACAGAAAACGTACATTTATTTTTTGACAATGTGATCCCTTCCCCACTGTTCTCCCAGTGTGTTGCTATTTGTATTAAATAACTTCAAACTAATTTAAACCTAAAATCCATCACTGATCATATTAGCTATATTTTAGGAAATTGTTAAGTGGTCATAATATCAGATAGATCATAGAACACTTTATCTTTACTGAAAGTTCTTTGAACATCATTTATATAGTTTTATATTTCACTTTCTTACAGTGTCTTATACACCATCAAAGTTAAAAAGTCAAATATCATGTATATTTCTCACCAGGTGGTAGGCTTCATGAAGATAAGAGCCATGTCTATATTGTATACTAGTTCATGCAATGGCTGATATATTTCATGAAAAAGCCACTGAATCTGAGTATAATAATGAAACAAGCAATTAAATTTCTTTCAGTAAAAATAAAACTTTGATTTCATCTGAGAAACATGAGTGGATTGGTTATTCATTAGGTATTAGACTAATCTGCATTTTTTGATTCTGGTCTATTTTGGATTGAACTGATGACTGATCTCTCACTCAACTTTCTTGCACATGAATGGCATTCTACCACTTGATTAATGTCTCAGTCTTCACTTACTTTATTTTCTTTAAGGTCTGAGACAAAGACTCAAACGCAGTATCTGCCACTGCTTTTGCTCATTGGCTAGTACTCTACCAACTGAGCCACGTCTCCAACCCATTGGTCTTCATTTTGCTGATTAGTTGGACATGGAATCTAACAGACTTTTCTACCAGACTGGCTTTGAACCATTATCCTCTAGGTTAGTCTCCTGAGTAGATAGAATTATGAGCTACTGGCACCTAATGAGTATGTCTTTTTATCCTGAAAATTTATTTTTTTTCCTAAGATGAAAAGGATAACAGCACTACATAATAAGAATCATTTTTATATGTATATATATATATGTATATATATATATGGGTATCTATTATATGATGAACATTTAACCTCATATGATTATAATCATGACAATAAAAGTTATTTGAGCTGTAGCTCAAAGTGGAAGAGCATGAGCCTTAAGCACAAAAGCTCAGGTACAATACCCAGGCCCTGAATTCTAGCCCCATTACTAACAATAAATAAAACTTAGAGAAAGGAGCAAACTCCTTTATTAAAAATTGATAATTTATTTAAATTTGTGGCTATTATATCTGGTAATAGATTATATTCCATGTTAGTATTAGAAATATTGGCGCTTAAAATCTGAGTAGGATTTTGAAAATGTAGCATGTAAGATGTAAAATGTAACATCAAAATGTAAAATGATTGTCTTTTTTTTTTTTTGGTCAGTCCTGGGGCTTGAACTCTGGGCCTGGGCACTGTTCCTGAGCTCTTCAGCTCAAGTGAGCACTCTACCACTTGAGAGCTATAACACCACTTCCGGTTTTCTAGTAGTTTATTGGAGATAAGAGTCTTAAGGACTTTTCCTGCCCGGGCTGACTTTGAACCAGGATCCTCATATCTCAGCCTCCTGAGTAGCTAGGATTACAAAAATGATTGTCTTATGACATGTAGAACAGTGCTTTCAATACATCTTGTTTTCAATGAGTTTTAGCATTAAGTAATGCAACAATATCAGCTTTGCCTCCTTCTCCAATACTTTTTTGATAGCTGTATGTCATGTATGTTGTGTCATGCTTTCTGTTTCTTGAAGCATGTAGGATTGCTAATCTGTATGATGTAACATTGAAATTCTCTTAAGTTTTAAAGTAACAATCAAGTAAGAAAGTCTGTCCTGGAAGATCACATCTGTTTCCAAATATTCAGTGAATGGCACTGCAGCTGTGGTTTTCATCTTAGATCTACAATAAGAGAGAAGACAACCCCATAAACTCTCAGTGTTCAAGTTATAAAACTAACATTAAAAAATCCATTCCAGATGGGGTACATTGAGCAACATGTATCATACTCATAAACTTATTTATTGAATGGTAACTTCTATGTACAGTTACTTAATGATAATAAAATGTAATTTAAAAAATTCCATGACCTCCCAATGCCCAACAGGCTTCAATACTCACCCAACAGGTTTGCAATCTCTTTTTATCAGAAAACAAATTGCTATCATAACAATCATTACTTTAGCCTTATCTTTTGTAGACATCCACTGTGAGAGAAAGCAAAATTAGCTATTGAAAAATATATTCTGTGATTTAAACAACATAAATGCATTGATAACCATTTCCATTTATAGCCACATAATTAGTAACAGATATGATAGGAACTAATTGAGTTGGTTTTCATGAGAGCCTTTGGAATCAGCCTTTATATAGGATGGACATGTTACTAACATATATATATACACATTAGGAGAAATGAGAGAGAAGTTTTAATACCTTTTTTTCATTGCCAAGACTATTTTTTTTCATTGCCAAGACTATTTTTGCAGTAATGTCTTTACTAAATATTCATGATTTTATATGTATATAAATCACATAGTATACATACTACTACTTGTCTAGGTACTTTTTGAGATTTCTTGTGAAAATTTTGATATATAAATTGTAAGCCACAGGTGAATCAAAGTTTAAGGATTTCTTCATATGATTTTTTATGACTAAATTTTTATGACTAAATTTTTTATGACTAAATACTTATAATTAAAAATTGATGTTGGAAATGGTGCTGTGGCTCAAGTGGTAGAGCACTTGCCTTGAGCTGAAGAGTTGAGGGACAGTGCCCAAGCCCAGTGTTCAAGCCCCACGACTGACAAAAAAAATTTTATGTATTGATTGGGAACAATATGATCACTGTTTACTTAAGTAGTACTGTAAATGTTTTCAGGATGGAACTTCATTATTATAACTGTTATCATAACTATGAATAGCAACTTTGCAGAGCCTGATTTTAAGCTATTTACTGACTTAATGTACATTCTTCTCAGCATTAAAAGAATTTGTGCAAGCTTTGAAAAAGCATTGGATTCATCAATTGAATATGAATCTTGGGATGTGTTGCTTAATAGAATGTTGGACTGAATCTTATTTCCACCGTTTATTTTATTAATAATGATGTCTTATTACTTCGTAGTGCTCTTTCCTCATTTGCTCATGATGTTTTTAATCCAGCGTGGAATATTTTCACCTTGTGTGCCTTTCAATAATTACAAAGGCTATTTTTACAGGAATGCTTTTGTTAAATGTTCATGGTTATTTTAAAACACATAATTTCATGTTTTAAAGGGAAACTATATCCCTTAAATGTAGCATAAGAAACTTTATATTCTGCTGCTTCTGCATATATCCTGATAGTTACATTACTAGGCAGCTAAGAGCTATGAGTGGAATAACAAAGGAAGCTTTCCTTGGACTGTGTCACAAAAGAGCACTGTTACCTGGAGGACAGGAGCATTGCTATCTATTCCTAGTTTTGACCACTTTATCTAGTGACCTCAAATATCTCTGTTTTTAATCCTGTTCTTGAGAGGAAGTGACATCTTTATAGGAATGCCATGAACAAGAGCTGAAAATAAATTCATGTATAATCATCAGACTAGAAAGTTGGAAAAGGCTGAAACCTGTGGAAGAGAATGATTATTCAGGAGTGAAGGAGTTTTTTATCAACTTCAGTATTTGGAGTGTAGTCAGTATTTGGAGTGTAGCCAGAAAATAAACACAGTAGGTAAGGATCTTCTTCAGAAAAATAATCTTTCTATACATTAACATTGCATCAGAATCTTTCTCTCCCCCACCAGCCTCTTTGATTACAAGATAGAGAGATTTCTAAAGAATTTTATGTCAGATATTCATTCTTTTTTATTTTTAATTATTTTATTTTATTGTAAAGGTGACATATAGAGGAATTACAGTTACATAAGTAAGGATTCATTCTTTTACTGTTGTTTCAAATGTAGCTCAATAGTCAGGTGCCAGTGGCTCACACCTGTAATCCTAGCTACTCAGGAGGCTGAGATCTGAAGACTATGTTAGAAGCCAGCCCAGGCAGAAAAGTCCCCGTGAGACTCCTATCTCCATTTAACCACTTAAAAGCTGGAAGTGGGGCTGGCTCAAGTGGTAGAGTGCTAGCCTTGAGCACAAAGAGGCTCAAGGACAGTGCCCAGGCCCTGAGTTCAAGCCCCACAACCTACCCCCTCCCAAAAAAGTAACTCAAAAAGCTTTAATCAAAAATAATTTTTGAGTCTTTCCTGTCATATATTTACTCTGTAGCTTGCCACTTTATATTAAATCCAGTGTTACTCTCTTTAATATTTAAACTGAATAACAGGCATATTTGTTTTTTAACTTGAAAAGTTTTTAATTGTTATTATAAAGGTGATGTACAGATGGGTTACAGTTTCATAAGTCAGGTAAAAGTACATTTCTTTTTGGACAATGTCACCCTTTCCCTTGCTCTCTCCCAGTTTTAATCTCCAATTGACATATTTGTAGAAATTGGTACATATCAAGCCATTTTTTAATGATCAAGAAGCTCAATGATTTGAAAAAATTTAAACAAAACCTACCATTTAATCACTAAAGAAGTTCTAGATCTGTTAGCAGATGATGTTAAATAGTTGCTAGTCAACCTGAGACAGCCTATGATTTGGACTGTAGCATATCAAGTGTATCTTTTATATTTGCTCTTTGATTACAGGAGGATCTTTTGTGTGGTTACAGATGATTTCATTCTCAATTGACTCTCAAGGACAGTGCCAAAGCTGCCACATCCACTCCAATGGGTAGTCTTACTTCTCTTAACTTTCAGATAGTTGGATACTAACGATGTTTACTATAGTATTTGGGGATTGTGTCAGAGATATCTGTGTTGTTGTCAATACTTGTAATTTCCTGATGTAGAGTTATTACTGGGAAGTATCTTATAGGGCAAAGATCACCATACATATTTGTACCTTATGTATATTCCTGTATATATTATCAAGTGTGTTTTCAGAATTATATCATAGTCTTGAGATGTAAATCCATGGTATATATTTTTCCAGGCCTACCTGATAGTACTTTCATACCTTTGACTAAAAGCAATGGAAACAAACCTTGTATGATTTGATATGAGTGGACTCTAGAGGCAACCTATGAACCTGTTCATCTCTTCCTTAATATTACATCCATTCATATGGTACAAACAGCTGAACAAATCCTATTTAGGTTAGATGTGTACTATATACTTTGAGATCTATCATCATAACAATTTTATTATCTAAAGTAATACGAAATGAGTGCCATTAAATCCGTAGCTGACTAGCAAACACCTAAAATACACCCATTACTTAATATTTGTCCTTCACTGATGAAAAGAATAAAAATTGGTATCATAGGCTGGAAAGATAGCCTTGAGTTGTTGAAAGGAAAGTATAAGAAAAAAAAAACATGGGGACTGGGAATGTGGCTTGTTGGTAGAGTGTTTGCCTAGCATGCATGAAGGCCTGGATTAGATTCCTTCATACCACATAAACAGAATAAGCCATAAATGACACTGGCTCAAGTGGTAGAGTGCTAGCTTTGAGCAAAAGAAGCTCAGGGACAGTGCCCAGGCCCTAAGTTCAAGTCGCAGGACTGGTAAGCTCTCTCTCTCTCTCTCTCTCTCTCTCTCTCTCTCCCCATATATATGTATATATATATATGACTATTCATTTTTAAAGGATAAATATGTGGTTCAAAGAAAAGCAAGCAAAAAGCAAATAATGATAAATCTGAAAACAGGTTGTGGAAAAAAGTTGGTGTGTAATCAGGAAGAACTTAAAAGGAAGTTCTAAGCCATGAGGCATATTCTGTTTTTTTGTTTTTTGTTTTTTTTTTTTTTTGTCGGTCGTGGGGCTTGAACTCTGGGCCTGAGCGCTGTCCCTCAGCTCTTCAGCTCAAGGCGAGCGCTCTACCACTTGAGCTACAGCTCCACTTCCGGTTTTCTGGTGGTTTATTGGAGATAGGAGTCTTACGGTCTCTCCTGCCCGGGCTGGCTTTGAACCGCGATCCTCAGATCTCAGCCTCCTGAGTAGCTAGGATTACAGGCGTGAGCCACCAGCGCCCGGCTATGAGGCATATTCTGTTTCATAATCTTATTAGAGATGATGATAGATGTCTATTTTAATTTTTCTTAAAAACTACATGTATATGAGATTCTAAACACATGATACATTTTTGTTGTTTGAAAGATTAAAAAATACTTAATAGAGTTTTTCATGAGCATATTAAACTTTTTTTGTTTTGTTTTGTTTTGATTTTTTTTTTACCAGCTTTTGTGGATCTCTGTGGATCTCTGGTTTGTTTGGTCAACTTTGTTCTCTGATAGCCATTCTCATGGGAGTAAGAGGCTTCTAGCACAGTATGATTTGGCTTTCCCTAGTTATTTTTTTTTTTTTTTAATTTTTTTTTATTGTAGAGATACTATACAGAGGGTTACAGTTACATGAGTGAGGTTATGAGTACACTTATACTTCCTCTTGAACATTGTTACCCCCTCCATTGTTTTCCCCCTACCATCCCCTCCCTCCCTCCCTTCCCCAAGGTTCTTTTTTTTTTTTTTTTTTTTGATCGTGATTAAGTGATTACTTAATTTCCGGAAATTCACAGTATTGTGGAATAATGATGCTCATTTAAAGTCACAAGTTCATTCTAACTTTCCTGGAGCAAATTGTCTATCACAGTCTGTAATATATAACGGTGCTCATATGTTATATACCATATATGTGATCAGCAGCATGGGGATATTTAGTAGTGGTTCAACCAGATGAGTGGGAGTTCTTTGTTTCTTAAGTCCTGTTAGTTTTGTCATATCACCTAACATTTTGGATTCATCATCCACTTATCAGGGAGACCATGTACTGTTTGTCTCTTCGTTCTTGGCTTACCTCGCTCAACATGATTCCTTCTAGCTCCATCCATTTCCCTGCAAATGCCATTATTTTGTCATTTCTAATGGCTGCATAATATTCCATTGTGTATAGATACCACAATTTTTGGATCCATTCATCTGTGGTGGGGCATCTAGGTTGTTTCCATATCCTAGCTATTGCGAACAGTGCTGCAATAAACATGGAGGTGCACGTGTCCTTGTATATTGGTTCCTGTTGTTCAGGGTAGATGCCTAGAAGTGGTATGACTGGGTCGTAAGGGAGGTCAATCTTTAGCTTTCTAAGGACCCTCCAGACTGCTTTCCAAAGTGGTTGTATGAGTGTACATTCCCACCAGCAGTGTAATAGCGTTCCTCGTTCTCCACATCCCCTCCAGCATTTGTCGTTGGCTGATTTGTGGATGTGGGACATTCTGACTGGGGTAAGGTGGTATCTCAGGGTTGTCTTTATTTGCATTTCCTTCACCACCAGGGATGATGAACATTTCCTCATGTGTTTCTTTGCCATTTTTATTTCTTCATTTGAGAAGTCCCTCTTTAGTTCCCTTGCCCATTTAGTAATTGGTGTGTTGGGTTTGGGAGGGATTAGTTTCTTGAGTTCCCTGTATATACAGGATGTTAACCCCTTGTCTGATATATTGCTGGTAAATATTTTTTCCCAATTAGTTGGTTGTCTTTCTAGCTTGGTTGCGATAGCTTTATCTGTGCAGAAGCTTTTTATTTTAAGGTAGTCCCATTTGTCGAGTCTCTCTCCAATTTGTTGTGACCCTGGGACTCTGTTCAGGAAGTTCCTTCCTGTGCCTATTAGTTCAAGTGTCTCTCCTACTCTGTCCTGCAGTAGTTTCAGAGATTCAGGTTTAATGTTAAGGTCTTTAATCCATTTTGAGTTGATGTTGGTGCATGGTGATAGGCTGGGGTCCACTTTTAGTTTTCTGCATGTGGCTGCCCAGTTTTCCCAGCACCAGCGGTTGAAGAGGCTGTGTTTCTTCCATTGTATGTCTTTGGCTCCTTTGTCGAATATCAGCTGGCTGTAGGCCTGTGGATTTATTTCTGGATCTTCTATTCTGTTCCATTGGTCTTCGGGTCTGTTTTTGTGCCAGTACCATGCTGTCTTTGTTATTATAGCTCTGTAGTAGAGTTTGAAGTTCGGCATGGATAGCCCTCCCATATTGTCTTTATCCCCTAGAATTGTTTTGGCTATTCTAGGTCTTTTGTTGTTCCATATGAATTTTTGGACTGTTTTCTGTATTTCAGTGATGTACGTCATTGGGATTTTAATAGGAATTGCGTTGAATTTGTATATTAGTTTTGGAAGTATTACCATCTTTACTATATTAAGTCGGCCTATCCAGGAGCATGGGAGGTCTTTCCATTTCCTAGTGTCTTCTGCAATTTCTTTCTTTAACTTTTTATAGTTCTCATTAAATAGTTCTTTTACATCTTTGGTCAGGTTAATTCCTAAATATTTTATTTTTCGGGAGGTTATTGTGAATGGGGTTGCTCCCTTTATTTCCCTCTCTTCCTGTACATTATCAGTGTATAGGAAGGCAACTGATTTTTGTGGGTTTATTTTGTATCCTGCTATTTTGCCAAAGTGATTTATGATTTCTAAGAGTTTGGGGATGGAGTTTTTGGGATCGTGGAGGTATAGTATCATGTCGTCTGCAAAAAGGGATAGTTTAACTTCTTCTTTTCCTATGCGGATCCCTTTAATGTCTTTTTCTTGCCTTATTGCCCTGGCTAAGGGTTCTAGGACTATATTGAAGAGGAGTGGAGACAGTGGGCATCCTTGCCTTGTTCCTGATTTTAGGAGAATTGGTTGTAGCTTTTCCCCATTAAGTATAATATTGGCTATTGGTCTGTCATAAATGGCTTTTATTGTTTTTAGAAATGTTCCTTCTATTCCTATTTTCTCCAGAGCTTTTAGCATGAATGAATGTTGAATTTTGTCAAAGGCCTTTTCTGCATCTGTAGCGATAATCATGTGATTCTTGACCTTGGCTCTGTTGATATGTTGGATTACATTTATTGACTTACGTATGTTAAACCATCCCTGTGTCTCTGGGATGAAGCCTACCTGGTCATAGTGAATTATTTTTTTTATGTGTTTCTGGATTCTGTTAGCTAGAATCTTGTTAAGGATCTTTGCATCTGTGTTCATCAAGGAGATTGGCCTGTAATTCTCCTTTTTGGTTGGGTCTTTGCCTGGTTTGGGGATGAGTGTGATATTGGCTTCGTAGAATGAGTTTGGGATAGCTCCTTCCTTCTCTGTTTCTCTGAAGAGCTTGAGGAGTATGGGTATTAGTTCTTGTTTAAAGGTCTTATAGAATTCTGCTGTGAATCCATCTGGTCCTGGGCTTTTTTTTGTTGGAAGACTTTTGATAGCTTCCTGTATCTCATTATAGGATATTGGCTTATTTAATTGGTTAACTTCTTCTTTGCTCAGTTTGGGCAACTTGTATTTCTCTAAAAATGCATCCATTTCTGCCCGATTTTCTTCCTTTAGAGAGTATAGCTTTTGAAAGTAGTCTGTTAGAATTGTTTGGATATCTTGGGTACGTGTGGTGATGTTTCCCGTGGCATCCCTAATCCTATTAATATGGGTTTCCTCTCTTCTTTTTTTAATTAATCTAGCCAATGGGCCATCAATTTTGTTTATTTTTTCAAAGAACCAGCTTTTTGTTTGGTTTATTTTGGTTATGGTTTTCTGATTTTCTAATTGGTTAATCTCTGCTTTTAATTTGGTTATCTGGCTTCTTCTAGTAGCTTTAGGTTCCATTTTTTCCTGTTTTTCTAGCTGTTTTAATTGCAACATGAGATTATTTACTTGGTCTGTCTCCATTCTCTTGATGTGGGCACTGAGGGCAATAAATTTGCCCCTCAGGACTGCTTTTGCTGTGTCCCACAAGTTTCTTTGTGAGGTGTTTTCATTTTCATTGAGTTGTAGGAAGTGCTTTATTTCTTCTCTGATCTCTTCTGTTATCCAGGCATTGTTAAGGAGTGTGCTGTTCAATTTCCATGTATTGGAGAAATTTCTGCGGTATGCTTTGTTATTGAGAGCTAGCTTGATTCCACTGTGGTCAGATAGGATACAGGGGATTATGTCGATCCCTTTGTATTTGCTTAAGTTCCTTGCATGAACTATGATATGGTCTATTTTGGAGAAAGTTCCATGAGCTGCTGAGAAGAATGTGTACTGTGTTGTTTTAGGGTGAAATACTCGGTAGATGTCAGTTAATTCCGCTTGCAGTATGGCCTCTCTTAGCTTCTTTGCCAATCCTCTGGTTGGTAGACCTGTCCTTTGGTGAGAGTGGTGTGTTAAAGTCTCCTAGTATTATCGTATTGGGATCTATTTTATTCTGTAAGTTTGAGAGCATTTGTTTGACATATCTGGGTGCACCAATATTTGGGGCATATAAGTTGATGATGGTTATATCCTCCTCTTGGATTGTTCCCTTTATTAATATGTAGTGTCCGTCCTTGTCTTTCTGTACTGATTTTAATGAAAAGTTTATTTTGTCAGATATCAGGATAGCTACACCTGCTTTCTTACTGGGGGCGTTTGATTGGTAGATCCTTTTCCACCCCTTCACTCTGAGTTTGTTTGTATGTTTGGCTGAGAGGTGGGTCTCCTGAAGGCAACAGATGGATGGGTCTTGTTTTCTTATCCAGTCCTCAGTTCGTTTTCTTTTAATTGGCGAATTCAGCCCATTTATATTAAGAGAAAGTATAGAGAGATGCATTGTTGTCCCTGCCATTCCGTTTTCCTAAGTTTTTCTTTTTTCCTTTCCTCCTGTGCTTGCTCAGTTAGACTTTGAGTAATGCCTGTTTGGGGCAGGCCCCAGTTCCTGGCTGCTTTCTTCAGGTTGTGTCCCCCCTCTTAGAATTCTTTGTAATGCTGGCTTAATGTTTATGTATTCATTTAGTTTTTCTTTGCTATTAAAAGTTTTCAGTTCTCCATCAAATGTGAATGCTAGCTTTGCCGGGTAGATCAGTCTGGGTTGGCAGTTATTGGCTCTCAGGGCTCGTATGGTGCTTTCCCAGGCTTTTCTTGCATTCATTGTTTGTGTGGAGAGATCTGCAGTAATTCTTATTTTTTTCCCATTGTAGTATAGCTCCTTCTTCATTTTTGCTGCATGCAGGATTGTTTCCTTATTATTCAGATCTATCATTTTTACTATAATGTGTCTAGAAGTGTTTCTCCTGGGGTCTTGCTTGTTGGGTGTTCGATAAGCTTTTGTGATGTAGTTAAGATGGTCATTTTTGAGGTGGGGAAAATTTTCATTGATTATCTTGTTAAATAGGTGTTGCATTCCCTTGCTCTGGAATTCCTCACCTTCGTCCACTCCAATTATGCGAAGGTTAAATTTTTTAGCATTATCTGCTTGCTCTTGAATATCCCTTTGGTTTAATTTGAGTAATTTTTCCATATCTGTCACTTTTTGGTCCAGTTGGTGTATTCTGTCTTCTGTATCTGACACTCGACCTTCCATTTCATTCACTCTGTTGACAGTGGCTTCTATTGTGGTTTGCATGGAGGAAATGGATCCCTTTATGGATTCAATGTTGGTTCTCAGAGTACTGATCTCACCTCTCAATGAGGTATGCATTACCTCTAATTTGGCGTTTATCTCACTTCTTATTGAGGTTTGTGCAGCTTCTATTTTTGCATGCATCTCTTGTTTGATACCCTGTATCTCTTTGGATAGTTCATCCTTGTGCTCTTTCAATTTCTGATAAATTTCTCGCTTTATTTCTTGAGTCATTGCCTCCAGCAACCCTTGGAAGTAGCCTTTGTCTTCCATTCCTGTTTTGCTCCCACTGGGGCTCTCCCCTGTGTGGCTGCTGGCTTTTGAGGTGAGCTTGCTGTCCTGGGTGGTAGTAAACCTTGTGATTTTTCTCTGTGATTTTCGCATGGAGGTTCAGGAGACTGCTCTTCAATTTTGTTTTGGTGTGTCTGTCTTTGCTTGGTTGCTGATTCTGTATTGGTAGAGAGAGTCTGTGCCTGATCTGGGTTCTGTTGGGAGCCTATTTCCAGCTGCTATTCTGACTTACTTAGGATTCTCAGCTCTCTGCTGTAGATTGCTGACAGTTCCCGCCTTTGGAAGGGTTGAGCAGCCTAGACTGCTTGTGTTTGCTCCTACGGGTGCTCTTGTGAAGAACAGATGCTCTGGATGCACTCTCCCAAATGCTGGAGTCTGCTATGGGCTCCTGATGTGTTTTTGTTTATTTGTTTTGGGCTGGTTGTGGGCTTGAACTCTAGGTTTGGGTGCTGTCCCTCAGCTTTTCAGCTCAAGGCTGGCACCCTACCGTTTGAGCCACAGCACCACTTCTGACCCTTTTTGCTTTTGTGATGCTGAGGAATCAGATGCAGGGCCTCATACATCCAAGACTATCACTCTATTGCTGAGCCGCCTTAACAGTCTGAGCTCCTGCTTACTATCAGGTGCTGGCAGCCTGTGTTGCCCAATTCCCAGTCTAGGGTATATGGGTGGAGTTTTGGTGGGGTTTGGGCTTCTCTTGTCCTGGGCCTCCAGGTCTTTTGTTGTCACAGGCGTGCTTCCCGGGGGAGTGTTGTTTCCTGGTTTTCTCCCCTCTGTTGAGGCGTATGCTCAGCTTTTTACTCCAATTGGGAGGAGTTGGTTGTGTTGTTCAGGCGCCGGATCCCCGGGCCTGGTTCCGGCCCCAGCCTGGAGCGCGCTTGTTAGGCCTGTGCTGATGTGTATACCACCTAGGTTATGCAGCCTGGGGGACACAGTTCAAATTTCTTCTACTGTTGGTAGTCTTGACCCAGGGGCGCTGTTCCTGGCTTGGGCATTTAAGCTCCCTTCCAGGGGTGCTCTTGCTCTAGCCTGGCCAGCTGAGTGTGCTCCACGGGCTGGTGGAGCTCTCAAACAGTTCCCAGTTTTAGTGGGTCCTGTGGTCCGGGTGCTGGGGTAGGGAGTCTAGGTCAGGGTCTGGGGATTCCCTCCAGCTCTGGTCTCCCTTGAGGGATACACTTCCCCTGTGGGGTACTCACCCTGGAGCTGGTTGTTTCTGTGTGGTGTAGGTCGTCAGTTGTTGTTGCAATCCGGGCTGGGTTGGGCGGTGGTGGCTCTGTGTGATTCTTTTCTGTCTCTGCCTCTGTCGAAGCTGTTGGGTCAAGAGTGTCCACGCTCAGGCAGCTTCTTCTCGGTACCTCTGGGGCCCAAGTGACCCCGCCGGGTTGTTGCGATCGTGATCGGGCGGGCGGGTGGTCTGCAGACAGGACCCTTTGTCGCGCCGAGCCGCTTTGGCGGGATGGAACCTCTCTGCTCGGGTGGAGAGTGCTGGATCGTTGCGATCGCGATCAGGCGGGCCGGGTGGTCTGCCGCTGGTCCTTTTGTCACTCTGCTGATGCCGAGCGTCTTTGGCGGGATGGAGCCTCTCTGCTCGGGTGGAGAGTGAGGGGTGGGGGTGGGATCCTCGTGGAGACTCCCGGCTGGTAGGTTTCTCTGTTCCTGGCGATCTGCTGTTCTGCAAACCAGTACCTGATGTTCTCCCTAGTTATTTTTTAATGTTTTTTTTATTGTGAAAATACTGTACAGAAGTGTTATAGTTACATGAGCAAGGCAATGAGTACATTTCTTATCAAGCATTTTTGCCTCCTCCTTTGTTTTTCCCCTACCACCCTTTCCCTCCCGCCTCCACAACTACACTCCCCCCCTCCACCTAAATTGTAAGGTTCGTTTTTCAACATAGTGTCTTATACATCTCATTGTTACAATAGGTCAACCTGTATCCCTATTTAGACCTTAATTTAGAGCGCTGACTAAAAATGAAATTTATATGTGGTTGAACAAAAAAACATAAAGTCCAAATACTTCTTGACATTTCCTGAGTACTTGTTGTAAATTAATTATGGAAGAGAATGTGCTCAATATGGAAGGGTCTTATTCTTATTGACAGTGTAAATGCATATTTGCTCTCATATCAACAATAGAATGATCTTAGGCCAATATCTTCACTCATCAACACAAACTTTACTTTCTAGACACTAATATAAGAATCTTTAATAAAATGTATAATCAGAGACAAGAAGACATGAAAATTTCATAATTTTACATTATGTGATCAACTGCACTGCAAAACAAACTTAATCAAAAGTCAAACCATTAGAACTAATAAGAGTCTCCAATACTGGGTTAAGGAGAAAATTAGTAGAAGGAACAATTTTCTTTATGCCAAAATAACCATCTAGAAAAATTTTAACAACATAGATGCCATCCAAAATAGCCATCATACTATATAGTATTTAACAACACAGAATGCCGAAGATCCTTCTAGAGAGAATTCAATTATATAAAAAGCATAAAAGGAGATTAGAACAAATGAGGACCTCACAATGCTGACATACTGGATGACATAGGTAAGGATGAAAAATTTCCTACCAACAATGTATAATTTTAACATGCTTCCCATAAAAATCCTGATGGATATTTTGGAAGAACTCAATGAACTGATAAATATGATCATAGAAATGTCTATAAAAGAAGACTATTTATGTTGTACAGTTTGTCTAGATAAACTCTTATTAGAACAAATGTATCAAGGTCAAAACAAACTTAGGTTATTAACTTAGGTTAGTCAATAAAATGGTAAAATAGTAAGTCTCAGGCTTCACGGCTTAAGAAACAATAATTCAAGTGTAATATAGTAAGCAAAATGCCTTCCTATAAGAGGCCCAGAACCGAGTTAAAAAGTAGCAATCTCCCTAAGAATACAAAATGGAGAATTGTTAACACTGAAATAGTGACCTATCTTAAAGTTCATTCATGGATTACTTAAAGACAAAGATTGTTCTTTAAAAATGTTTATTTGGGGGCTGGGAAGGTGACTTAGTGGTAGAGTGCTTGCCTTGCATGAATGAGCCCTGGGTTCGATTCCTCAGCACCACATAAGCAGAAAAAGCTGGAAGTGGCTCTGTGGCTCAAGTGGTAGAGCGCTAGCCTTGAGCTGAAGATCTGAAGGACAGTGCCCAGGCCCAGAGTTCAGGCCCCACAACCGACAAAAAAAAAAAAAAAACAATGGTTATTTGGGCTAAGAGCAATGACTTACACTAGTAATCCCAGGTACTTGGGGGCAAGGGAATGAGGACAGAGATCAGGAAGATCATATTGAGCAGCCAACCTTGATTTAAAAAAAAAAAGGTTACATCACAATATGAAATCCTGAATGGTGGTACATACTTGTTATCTGAGGTATACAGGAGGCTTTACATAGGAGAATCACAGTTCCAGGATTGAACATTCCAAAAAACGTAGCCCCTATCTGAAACACAATTAATGCAAGAATACAAGAGAGAGTGAGAGGATTAGGAGCATCACAGGATCCCAGGGCACACTTATCTAAACTCAGGTTGCCTGGTCTGATACATGTTTGGCTCTATGTAATGGTCTATACTAGACTGCAATCCTACAGTATGTTATTGTACTGAGTGCTGTAAGCAATTGAAGGTGCTGTGACTTAGGCTGAACTAAGCATAGAAAAAAATAAACACTCCTCACCTGTATAGTACTATTGTAGAAGCACTTAGCATATATGCCCACCATCTTTGCCTAGAAATGTCTTATGCAGGGCATGAGTCTTTTCCAAGATTCCTGTTTAATATTCACTAATCATGTCCTCTACTTCTCCTGCCCTATACCAAGTTATGGTTCCAATATGTAAAGTCCCCACTGGGCTCTCAGCTGTCTTGGATTTTGGAGGTAGTATATTTTGGGGCCTAGCTGAGGTCTCTGAGGAAGTGTGTTTGGATGTTACACCAGATTTTAAGGCCCTTCTTTTTTTCAGCTTCCTTCTACTTGGTATAAACACACACCATATGTTCTTGCTGCCACAATTTGGTTAGATACATTGATTTTTGTGATTCCTGTTTGAGTAAGAAAGATATAAAAGCCTAGCATGGTGCTACACTCATATAACCAAAAACATGTAGAATGCTACCTCATGAGGATTGAGAATTCCAGGCCAGCCTGCTATTCAGTCAGCTGGAAGTCACCTAGACTCCATAATAAGATCCTATCAGGAGGAAAATAACAAAAATCTTTGAGAGTCCCCTAACTACAAAAAATACAATAAAATTTCAAATAAAAAAGATATATTAAGTATCTGAAAATTTAGAATAGATAAAATTAAAATGGTCTGAAATGCTGAGAGAAAAATGATTGTGACATATAAAACCCATAAAATATTTTGAGTAGAATACACAAAGAGCTCCAAATGTGCTGGACTAGAAACTAAAACAGAAATTGACATCTGAGAAAAATCAGCACACAAGTCAGGGAAGCCCAAATATCCAATACTGTCCAGAGTTTCATTCTACCAATAATGACTGCTGTACCATTTAATACAATGAGCAATAACTTGACATCAATATAGTGGCATTTCTGATAAAGAGATATAATTCTAAATTGCAGGAAGAATTAAAGAGACAGGATCACCTAGGTCTGCTGGTCTGAACATAGCCTCTACTTCTGCTTCACAGGTCATCTTGTAAAACTGGCTTATATCTGAGATAACACTCATAGAGACATCAAGGAGATTTCCAAAGAGCTCCATAGGTAAGGAGTCGAGATATTCCCTGTGGAGTTGGTACTATCAGGAGTAAAGAGCAAGTACCTGCCACTGTCCAGTGCGCACTCTTTCCTCACATGAGCTCAAGAGCCAAAAGAGGGCCTCTCTGCAACTATGGTTCTAGTAGAGATTTAGAGTCAGTCTTATAAACTCCTGGGACACTGTGAAAGATTTAACTAAGGCCCTATTTTCACTACATTATTCCTGCTTGCAGCATGAGTATGGAGGGTATGATATCAGCTTTTTTGGTTTTGGCAAAGTTTTCAGCCAAAAGCCAGTGACTGGACAGTAAGAGGTAGTGGAGTGGACTTATGACGTGCTGGGCTGTTGGGAAACTGCATTCTACAGCAGCAGCACAGCAGCACAGCAGCAGGAACAACTGCCTCCTGATTCTCATTGGAGTTGTTTCAGGATTCTGTTCAAGCAGTATTGAGATAAGAAGAGAGAACAGGACCCTCTGAGCCTTTGAGTCATTCTTCACAGGGCCAGTTAGGATTTGTTTCTTCTGCATTCTAGTGATTATGTAATGCATCAGTTTCCCTTTACCCTAAAGTAGATTTGCTTCCCAGCATAGAATTTACAGGCTGACAGATTACACCAGTATGCCAGACAACTGTTCATAGGCTTCTGATTGGCATAGTTTACTTGCCATTAAAGTCCCTTCCAACATGAAGAGCCCTTCCCCTTCTGTGTATCTCAAGGCGTTGCCATTTGAAGAAGATCCCTTGCTTCTCTCTGTCATAGGAACTTGAACCCTTTGAGGCTCACCATGTGTCATCCCAGCTTGCAGTATCTAGCTATGGCCCCTCCCTGCTCACAGCCTCCCTGGGAGATTCACCTACTTTTTTCTTTTCTTTTTTTTTTTTTTTTTTTTTGGTCCGGTCATGGGGCCTGAACTCTGGGCCTGGGCGCTGTCCCTCAGCTCTTCAGCTCAAGGCTAGCGCTCTACCACTTGAGCCACAGCGCCACTTCCGGCTTTTTTTTTCTTTTTGCTTATGTGGTGCTGAGGAATTGAACCCAGGGCCTCAGGCATGCAAGGCAAGCGCTCTACCACTGAGCCACCTTCTCAGCCCCTCACCTACTTTTTTTACTTGGCTTTTTCTCTGACTCATCTCCCTGATTTGGGGGATCATCTTGATATAGATTTATGCTGTGATTATCTACCATGTGTTGCTATTTGAATTAAATGAATTCAAATTAAATCTAAAATGCATAGTTGGTCACATTAGCCACATTTTAGAGAAATACCTATGGGACCATGATACCAGTTAGCCTGGAATATAGAATACAACATTATTGCAAAAAATTCTGTTGGACAACATTGCTAAGTAAAAATAGGGCTCTGGATTTTATACTTTGGCAGTATCTTGTTTTTCCAACATAGCAATCATCAGACTTATAATGAAATAATAAAAAATTAGGGGCTAGTGAAGACAAGGACAATATGTATTTTGTTAACTGTTTGGACTATTTGTGGGTGTAGTGCAGAACAAATATGTTATAATACATATTCAACAGGCATTTGCTAATAATTCATATTACATTTGTACTGCTTAGAGTCTGGGATTCTAGTAAAGTTGATCCATGGGGTTTTGTGGTGACAAATCAAGTGGTCAAGCTTCACACCAGTTTCTGTCCTTTTTTCTGAATATTTCACTGCTATTACTTAAATTAAGGGTACAACTGTGTCCAAATAGTGAGGATCTGGGAATCTAGTTGTTTGTTATTAGAAATAAATTATGATGAAAACATCAAACTGTGAAATAGATGAGAAAATTTTTTTTCTTTTTCTTTTTTTTGGGAGGGGAGTCCAGTTGTGGGGCCTGAACTCTGGGCCTGGGCACTGTCCCTCAGCTCTTCAGCTCAAGGCTAATACTCTACCACTTGAGCCACAGCGCCACTTCTGGCTTTTTTCTTTTTGCTTATGTGGTGCTGAGAAATCGAACCCAGGGCCTCATGCATGCAAGGCAAGCACTCTACCACTGAACCACCTTCCCAGCCCTTTTTTTGTTTTTTTCTATAAACTCTTCTCACTATAATCACTTGACATCCATTACAACCCCCCCAAAAGCCATACTTTTAATGACAAAAACACTTCTTTCCATTCATGATCATAAAGTTTTATTTTGCTTTATTAGGAGGGGTAGACATGAAATGTGTGATTTATTCTCTCATGCAATAATATACTATAGACTGATATTAAAATGATCCAAAAATGGCAGTTAGGATAGTTGGCAATGGATCACATGCAAATTTTGGTAATAGGATTGGCACTTTATAATCTTAATAAAGCTTGAGAAAGAGTTAACAACCTCTAATGTTGCTGCCTAGAGCAGCAGTCTAATCAGAGCTGTATTTTATTGAGATTTGGCCTTAACTAATACATCTACATCAGCTTTGTCTCCCTCTCCAAGACTTTTTTGAAAGTTGTCAATGAGGACATTATCCTCCTTTTTAGGAAACCTCTGGTAACTCCCTTCTCTGGCAGCTAAATGGGCTCCAAAGCTAACAAAATTGTGCACATCCTGCAGCTTCTTACGCAGCCATTCCACCCTCTCCATGGAGGCCAGGTGTTTTCCCAGGTTGTGCATAAGCTGTATTTCACTGACTGCTCTCTTCCTAGGAAGAACAAAAGCAGAAGAGAGGCACTTTATTAGCTTCCCATCAATCAGATAAAACAAGCCAGTCCCATACCTTCCCAATGAAGAGTAGGCTGCAATACTTACCTAATAGGTTTGCCATCCGTTTTTGTAAGAAAACAAATTGCTAGCATGACAATCATTACTTTAGCCATGTCTTTGGTAGACATCATCTTCACTACAAGAAACAGCAAAATCAAGACACTCAGAAACATTCTGTGTTACAAACTATTTAAATACAAACTATTTAAATAGCTTTACATGTACACACACTTTCACTGAGAAACTAGGCAGCTTTTTGAGGTTTCTAGTTTGTTTTAATTTATGAATTTAAGCCACGTACTATATATGAATTTTAAATTACCTTTCTCTTGAAGACTTACTCCCTTGATTTATGTTGGTTATAACTAAATGCTTATGTGATTGAAATTGATCTCAGAATTAAGTAAATTGGTTAGAAAATGCTGTTTTCATGATGAAATTTCATTTTAGGCACTCCATAATAACCATAAACACCAACCTTGCTCTGATTTTTCAGAGAATTTTCTTCATTGCGTTAAAAAGTTTGGGTCAAAGCCTTTAGAAATTGGACAGAATTACTTGTTGTGCACATTTTAAACTTTATATGTTCTTGACAGTCTTAGAGTTTGAATTCAGGGTCTTGTATTTGCCAGGAAGGCATTCTACCAGTTGAGCCCCAGACAGCATTTGAAAATCTGAAATTTAGTTCTTAATATCTGTCGTTTCTTATTCCTTTAACTCACTTCATTAGCAATTATGCGTTTTAATTTATTTTTTGAATCCAGTTCTTTATTAAAACTCATATTAAAGATGTTCCATTATATAAAGTTCCATCCAATGGTATACCTTATGTGTGTGTGAATAAATCCATATACCTGTTCTAAATAAGAATAAGAGTTATGGACACAAACACATAGTCATAAGTAAAAGTAACTTCTCTCTTTTGCTTTCCTTTGCTCACAAAGCTTTCATATCAGTATAGAATATTTTGCCTATTCTGCAGTTCAATAATTGCAAAGAATATTATTACAGAACACTTTCTCTAAATGCTTATAGTTATCTTAAAGCACACAATCTCTGTGCCACTATTTTAAAGGAGTATTTTAAATCACATCCCTTAAAAGTTGCCTAAGAAACTGGATCCTGCTACATCACTACTTACTGTGAAACAGTTTTGGGTAGAGTAACAAAGGAAGCCTTTCCTTGTGTCACAAATTAGCACTGGCTGGAGGACAGGAGCACTGGTATCTAATCCTAGCTTTGTCCCCTTCACCTGATGACCTCAGACATCTCTGCTTTGTTTCTTTTTTAAAGAGGAAGTGGGCTCCTTCACAAGAATGCCATGAAAAAGCTGAAAGTGACTTTACAACATCATTCAATTTGTTAACTTTCAGAATAGAAAAGTCTATTATATAAGGGAAGTTACTACTCAACAATGAAAGGAAACTTTTCCAACTCCAGTATCAGAGTGAGCTCTCATTGAACCAGAAAATAAATAGTTTAGTTAAAGATCCTCCATGGGGGAAAAAGACAATTTATTCTACTTAATTCATATTACTTATATCCAGAATTATTCATATAAAAGCAGTCAGTTTTAATTTTAAAACATTGAAAGCCTACCAAAGCATATCTTAATTTTATGTAATTTGAGTGATTTTTTTAAAAAAAATCTCAGGATTTAATCATACCAATAAATGATTTATTTAACTAATTTATTATGTTATTATATCATTATTGTATATTATATTTAACCTAATCCAACTCCTTTAACATTTTACTGTGAATAAACAGCATGATAGTTGTGTAATAATTCACATGAAGTCTCATGAAATTTTTAAACTTAAAGATGACTTACCATACAATGACATCAGAGCAGATCTTTCACCTGTGCTACCAGCTGATGCTGCACTAACAGAATAGCCTGAGACAGCTGATGAGCTGTGTTGTATCGCCTCAGGTGTGACCTTTATATTACACCTTCTGCTCAACAGGAGGAGCTTTTATATTGTTACAAATGTCACTCCTAAGTCTCTAGATCTCAGCAATAGGACCAAAGTAGCCCCATACCACCATTGGGCGGTACCCACTTCTCTAAAGTTTTTAGTAATTGGATAGCAAAAACAAAACATCATGATGCCAGAGAAAAGACTTGGGAAAATAGTTCTAACAAATACTGAGTTGTACCATCTAAAAAATGTTCTGACATTTTTGATGACATTGAGTTTGTGCTTTACAGATCCTGATTTCAAAGGCTTTTAATGACATTGTTAATGCTATTTAAAAATAAAACCTGATGTCCATTTGTGCTATCACTACTGATATAACAGTTGTGATAACAAATCATACATGTTACATTTATTTTACAATCCATTTCCAACCAATTCCTAAAACTTTTGAACATTTTTCCAAAAAAAGAAAGCAAATTGGCCCATTTAGTGCTTTTATTGATGTTAAAATAATGTTTGAAAAGCTTTCAGTGCACATTTTTAAAGCTTCAAAAGAAAATTATTTTTGAATTCATTTAACTTACAAATTTTATGCATTTTAAATGCATCATAATAAAATTTGATAAGCATTACCTGTGTCCTCTTCTTCACATACATTATCCTACTACATATGATCATGTGATAGTCATTCCTATTTTGATATGAGGAAACAGGAGTTAGTGGAGATGATGGAATTCAACAGACCTGCTTTGATTTTGGGTATGTTTTCCTCTTAGAAATGCAGCCCCTCTTTAAACCTCAATCTTCCTGGCTTTCATGGACCTAGTGCTTTGCAAGCTCTTTCTCCAGGAATTGGGTCCTGATTCTCATGTTCTCCAACTAATGATCAAGAGCTTGCTCCAAACACTAAAGAAAGTATCATGGTGTGACTTGTTTGATTTCAAGTATTATTACAGCCTGCTCTTCGCTGATCAATACACCTCAGTATCCTGGATATAGCTAGGGCTTGTAGAGGCAGCTTGATTCCCAAATTAAAAAAATGATGTCCAGAATTTAATGGTGATATTTCCATACATAAATAGAATGAATTTTATCAACCTCTACCCTCTATCACTTTCTTTTACCCCTCTCCCACCTTCTTAAAATAATTTCAACAGGTTTCATACATCCCTATACAGTACTTCGACCATATTCACCCTCATTTACCTCTCCATTCTTCCTCCCTTCCCTATTTACAAGTCTGTTTTACTCCTCTGTCATTCATTTTTTAGTGTATACTAATTGTACAAAAGGGTTTCACAATGGTATTTCACAGTACATATTATTTTAATCAGGATAACCCCCTCTATTGCTCTTTTCCTATTTCCTCGCCTCCTATTGTTTTAACAGCTTTCAGAGGTTTCTTAGGCCATCTTCATATATAGGCACATTGTTTTGTTGTTGTTATGGTGGTGGTGGTGGTGGTGTGTGCATGTGTGCACATGGGTACATGAGCATGGGTCAATCCTGGGGCTTGAGCTTTCTTGTTTGTTTTTTTTTTAAAGTTGTTGTTGTTGTTGTTTTGTTTTGTTTTCTCTACCATAGCTCCACTTCTGATTTTTTTTGCTGGTTAACTGGAGATTAGCCTCTCAAGGACTTTCCTGCCCAGGTTGGCTTCAAACTGCAACCCTTAGATCCTAGTTTCCTGAAGAGCTAAAATTACAGGTATGAACCACCAGTGCCTGGCTCTCCATTGTATTTTGATATTTTTCAACCTCCATCTTTCTCTTTTTCTCTCTCCTCTCTTCTTCTCCTAAACATTATCATAGTTACAGTCAAGGTGTATGAGTATATACACATATATATGTATATGCATGCATACATAGATACATAAGTGTATGTCTTTAAAGTTTGAATTCTGCAAATGGATAAAATATGGTATCTAGCTTTTTGGGTTTGGGTTATCTTGCTCCATATGATAATCTCCAGCTCTATCCACCTTCCTGAGAATGGCATCATTTCACTTTTTTTCTTTGTGACTGAGTATTATTTCATGATATATATGTACAATATTTCATGTATTTACTCATTAGTTGTTGGGATCCTCAGCTGATATAACTCTCTGACTCTGTGAACAAAGCTACAATAAACGTGGGTATACAAGTCTTTCTTACATATATATTGATTTAGACTCCTTCAAAATATATGTCCAAGAGTGGTACGTCAGGGTCATACATGGCAGGGTTATAAGATAGATATATTTGTCTTGTTTTTTGAGGAAATTCCATACAGATTTCATAGTTGTTAGATTAGTTTACATTCCCACCAACAATATATGTGGGTTCCTTTTTTCCCATAATCCTACCAGCATTGTTTTTTTTTAACCAGTTTTCTTGACAATTGCAATCTGAATGGAGTAAGATGGATCTTAGTGTAGTTTTGATTCACATTTTCTTTATATCTAAGGACGCTGGATATTTCTTCATGTATCTATAAATCATTTGTATTTCTTTGCTTAGGAATTATCTGCTCAACTTGTTTGTCCACTTATTAATTTTACTGTTTATTCTTTTCCTGCTTAATTTTTTGTGATCTTTGTATATTCTGAATGTTAATCTTTTATCCATTCCATAGCTGGTGAAGTTATTCTCCCATTCCTTAGGGGTATCTTTTGGTTCTGCTAATTATTTCTTTCATTGTGTAGAAACTTTGAAATTTGATGTAGTACCATTTGTCCCTTCTTACTCATATTATGGTAAGTGGAATCTTACTCCAATTTTTCATATGTATTAGTATAGTTAATTTCCAAGTTGTAGATGTTAATATTTAGATCTGTGATCTATTTGAGGGTGACATTCTACCGAGTGAGAGAAGGGTTAGGGTTCAGCCTCCTGAAGAACCATTTCTTTTCCAAGAAACTTTTGTTGAAGAGGCTTTTTTTTTTGTCGGCCATGTTCTTCTAAAAGTGGAGAGGAGAATAAAAAGAACCTTTGGCAGGAGCTGGATAGGTCCATTACTTGGATTGTGGTGGTAGCATCATAAATATCTTTGTGAGGTTAAACTCACCAAACTTTACACATTAAGTAAATGGAATTCAGACTGGTCATGGCTCAAAGGATAAAGTGTACAGAAATCAAAAACAGCACAAAGGAGAAAAAAATCAAAAAGCAAAAGGCAAAATAACAAAAATAACAAAAACCTCATTTCCGTTTCTTGGAGTTCATTTCAATAAACATCATATTATCATATGCACACAGCTATTGAGCCTTTTTGATCCTTTCCTAAGAATATCCTCTGATGTTGTAGAGTCCTGTTTAATTTATCATGGCACATTCTAATTACTACAAATGAAGGAAACCATACAACCTATGTTTCTTTGGGTCTGGCTTACTTCGCTTAATATAATTTTCTGAAATACTCTTTGAATGTTTGGTTTATAATGACATTTAGTTCTGTGTTTTCTTTTTTGATTTTTTTTGTTTGTTCAGATAGGTTTATTGGTGAAACTGGGCTATCAAATTCTCCCACTATAGTTATACTGAGGTCTACCAGTACATATAAATCACAAATATTTGTTTGATGAACTTGGGTATGTCAACATTTGGTGAGTATATGTTAACAATTGTTATTTCCTTTTGATAGATTTTTCCTCTTTATTTAAATAAAGTGATCTTCTTTGTTTCTTTTAAATTTAGTTTGAAATCTGTTTTGCCAAACATAAATATAGAGACCACTTCTGCCTGCTTTTAGAGTACATTACCTTGGAAAATCTTTCTCCATCCATTAATCCTAGACCTGCATATGTCTTTATCAGTGGAATGTGTTTCTCATAGACAACAAATTGTCAGGTTCTGAGTTTGAAGTTTTTCCAACATTTGAGGGAAGTGGGCTGACATAATTGACATAATCATGCTTTCACTGTCTTACTCCAATTACATTTGTCTATAGAACAAATTATCCTGATAGTAGCAATATTAAACTACTTTTACAGAAAAAATAAGCTATCTAGACAATGCTCACTCCATTCATTCATTCATTCATGCATACATCCAAAATAAAACATCAAAGAAATGCTATCTGCCAAGGGTTGTGCACATCACTGGAGTTTTGAGAAAGAATCCCTGCTCTTAAATTCAACACATAATTTTAGCATAATGTGACAAGTGTGCTACTAGAGATATGAATAAATACTTTTAAAAGCACAGAGAGCAACTAAACTTCCCTGGCATTGTGGAAGTTCTTTTACTGAGAAACTGCAGTAGTTTCAAGTGTGATGAGGTTTTCCATCAGAGGAAAGTAGAAAGGACAGAGGGGACAGCAAGTGCAAAGATGTGAAGGCCATGCATGTGGAACATATGGTAGTGCAAGGAGAGAAAAAGTGGATGATAAGCAAGAAGAAGATGGGTACAGTTTTGGAAGGCTATTTATTGTATTGTGCTAGGAAGTTTTGTATTTTTCATCTATAACCATGTGACATTTGTAATACTTTGGTGTCCTTTAAATTTTTCAAAGGACTAACTGACCTTCCCACAAAGAAGAGATGTAGCTTCCCATACTTTATCTAAATCATCAGGCTTCTGGAACTGCAGGCATTAGATAGAAGGAAACTATTGAGAAATCAAAAGCTAAGGGTGATATGGGCATAGGGGGCTGTTGACACTGTAACAAATAGCTGAGCAAAGCTTTTGCTTTGAAAAGCTCTGCCTCTCTTGCCATTCTAAAGTTCTCTAAAACTATGTCAGAAAACCTCATGCATTTAGGAAATGCTAAATAACTAGAGGCTCTGCTCTGCTCTGCTTGCCTTAGGGAAAGTTTGATGGGAGAGTGATACTCTTTCCTTCTCTTTGCTCAGCAGGAATCAGGGTGACTTTGAGGCCCAAACAGCAGGAAACTCCCAGGGCAAGAAAACCCAACCAAAACCCTCCTAATGCCTTCTTTGTGTACAGATTTTACTCTCTCACTCTTGAAGTTTTAGCAAGGATTTATTTTAATATAATATGACAAAGTAGGGGGAAATGGGGAAAGAAAACATTTCCACTCTACATGTAGAAAATGGGAGTAAGACTCCTCCAATGATGGTGTCTATGGTGTCTATTTTCTTAAGAACAGATTTATTCAGTTACAATTGTATACAAGGAATGAATGTACATGGATGTACACATATGAATATACATATATACACATACACACTATACACATACACACAACACACACACATATTGCAGCACTGGGGATTGAACCCAGAATCTGATGTATGCTGGGAAAACACTTTATCCTTTGAGCCATGACCAGTCTGAATTCCATTTACTTAATGTTAAAGTTTGGTGAGTTTAACCTCACAAAGATATTTATGATGCTACCACCACAATCCAAGTAATGGACCTATCCAGCTCCTGCCAAAGGTTCTTTTTATTCTCTCCACTTTTAGAAGAACAGTTAATGTGAGGGATAGCCTCTTAATAAATTTTGAAGTGCACAATAGAGTATCTTTATCTATAAGCATTGTGTTCTGGATAGTGTCTATTTTAACAGCTCACTCATTTGTTTGCTTTAAGCCCATCAGTAGGATACTGAGCTCCTTTTAATTTTGTAGAAGAAAAGTTTTCTTCTTGCTGTCCCTCCTAGGTCTAAAACTTATTTGTTGTTATAATGTACCCAATGCTTTAAATGACTTAGTGCATAATAACTGATGAATTTTGAAGCTATTTTTGTAATATGTGATTCTTTATAGTTCTTTCTTATAATCTTTATTGACAGGAACTGTGAGTGTGATTCTTTGAGTCAATGTTTAATAACCCACTGACTGTTTAACCTGCATGAGCTGCTAGAAAAATTGGAATCACCTGCACTGGATAGGGCTTCAAAGATAAAACATGAAACTACTTCACAGGTAAAATAGTTCTCCATGCTATTAAGGAACATCAAATCTCTATATGTCTGTAGCCTTCTACATGTCTGTGTGGAAAGGAAGAGTGGTAAGTGAACTACCTACACTATTTACATGGTCAGAAGTTTCTCTGGAGATGGACAAGGAAACAATGAGCTATTGGGTACCCAGAATGAGATGCTGTTTTCAAGAAATGTCTCTCTCTTGTCACAGTGTAAACTGGGGTGTCACTTGTGGAATTATTTAGGTCTTTTTTGGATGGGAAAAGATCTCTAGTGGAGCAGGTGCCTCTGCAATGTTCTCTATGACCCAGGGAAGCATATGTCTTTGCAGCTTCCTCATTCAAAGTTCCCTTGATACTTAATATATTTGCATTGTCGGTTTCTTAAGGAAATGGAAAAACAATACTTAACTCAGAGTCATGGGTGTTTGTGTGTTTGTTGACCATAAGGAGGATAACCACCCATAACAACTTAATTGAGAAGTGAAGTCTCAGGTTTTTTGTATGCTTTTCTACTAACCAGAACAAATTCTTGATGTTAGCCTCCCTCATCCCCCAGTTTTGAAGTTTAACTCAGGGCTTTGCACTTGTTCAACAAGCCTTCTACCCCTTGGATCATGCCTGCAGCCTTTTGCTCTGGTTACTTTTCATATATAGTTTCTTATTTATGCTTCTTGCTGCAGCTGGAATGCCAGGTATGCACTAGGTTGTCCAGCTTTTTATGCAGAGATGTAGGTATCATGAATATTTTTGCCTTGAGCTATAATCTTCTTGATCTCAGCCTCTCATATAGCTGGAGTGAAAAGTATATACAATTTTATGGCAGCTTTTTATTGAGATGGAATCTAATGAACCTTTTTGCCCAGATTGGCCTCAATTCATGGTCCTCACAATCTTAACCTTCCAAATAGCTAAGATTACAGGCCTGAACTACTGCTGCCCAATTACGTCAACATTTTTATTCTAAATATTCTCCTTAATGGATTAGAAAAATGTAATTATACATTACAGGCCAAAGTTTCTAATTTGAGGTTCAGATAATATGGTATCTTAACAATACAACAACAACAACAAAACCAAATCAATTTAATGTTCACATTCCTTTCCAATAGTTAATTGGAGTAGATCTGACTCAGTTATATATACTGGAAACACAGTGAGAAGACAACAAGGGAGAGGCATTGGATTCCCACTGGTAAATCTGAAGCATAGTCATGGTTCTAGGTTTCTGGCTCAGGAGTGCCAATGCTAAGGCTGTAATTGGAATTCACATTCAAGGAAAGATTTGCCTGAAACAGGAAAAAAGCAGTAGCAGTTTTCTTGACCATAATTATCTTCTTGAATTTATTTTTATATGTTTTTACACGTGTGTTTTGCCAGTACTTGGGCTTGAACTCAAGACTTGGGCTTTGTCCTTTTGTCCCTTAGCTCTTCTGCTCAAGGCTGGTGCTCTACCACTTCAGCCACACCTCTACTTTTGACTTTTTGGTAGTTAATCGAAGATAAAAAAAAAAAAAAAAAAAAAACCTCAAAAGACTTTCCTGTCCAGGCTGGCTTCAAATCACAATCTTCAGATCTCAGTCTCCTGAATAGCAGGGATTATAGGTATGAACCAGGGGCTTCTGACATGATTTTTAAAGTATGTCATAAAGTATGTCATACTTCTAGTATTTTAAATTTCACATTTCAAAGTAGAATACTACCTTCCCTCCTTTGAGTTATGAGCATTCAAATAAGAGCTATCGTATATGATAGTTCTTTGTATAGAATTGGTATTCAAAAAATGAATTAAAGTCTGAAGCTATTCCCCATGCATTCCCTTCCATAATGTCCATTTCAATCCAGTAGTAAACAGAAAGCACCAGGCAGCATGCTCCAGTCCACATGGCATGATCTCTTTGCTTCCATATTTTCTAGCCATCTTCCTGAAGTAATAAGAATGCTTAGTCATTAGGAAGCTTTGATGTTCATCAAATCTGTTCTGATTTTGCTAATTATACAAGGAGTTGTAAACTAAAACAAAAACTGAAAATATCTTTGTGTTGTTAGTAGATATATATGTTAGTGTGACCAGAGTGTGTTAGCAGCTAAGTGAAGGCAGCACCCTGAGGTATTTCTAAATTAACGCAACTTCAAGTTGTGTTTGACTTCAAAGATATGTTTTCTTTTCTTTGGAAAAGAAGCTGAGTATGCTCAGTGGTTCACTACAATACAAGCTAAACATATCCAGAATGTTCCTGTCCATCTTTCCTACTTGCACTATGGTCTGAAACTGAGTATGTAATGTTTCTCTTATATAGAGCATGCTCAAGAATATGCCTTTCCCCATGAATTTATTATATATTCTCACATGAATTTATTATATATATGTGTGTGTGTGTGTGTGTGTGTGTGTGTGTGTGTGTGTGTGTGTGTTCCCTGAATTAAATACTTTTTCTCTTTCCATTGTTCAAGGGGAGCATCACTCCCATACCTGTCCTTACTTGCTACAAGTAAGAAATCTTTCTCCACTCTTCTGTCTCCTGGCTGGCCTTGTTTTGGTTTTACACTTACCAAGATATGAACCCATTGCCTTCAGTTTACAAATTGGTACCCCAAATGAGACATTCCCATCATGGGCTTTTATTTTCCAACTCTCGATGTGAGAGTCAGCAACCATTCTGCTTTAATCCTCCTATACTAATAGAAACAAGACTTGAGCTAGTAAAGGGAACATCCTGGGCCCTGACTTAGTGCTCCTGCATAGCCATTGTGTTCCTTGGTAATCTTGGGGGACATTTGGGCCTATGTTTCTCTGGACCAATGAGTAGTGATGGACTTTTTAATTTGTTAATGTGGTCTTGAAAACAGAGTAGAGAAGGTTAGGGTACCTTACAAAGGTGCTAGGGTTTGAGAATAGGAAATTGAGATATAACAGTCTAGGCTAATGTCAACAACTAGTCAACATTATCTAAATATGTATTGTCATGGTTTCAGTAGGAAAATATTAATTCAAAAATTGTACTGATATCAGACTGGAGATGTGGTTCAAAGTGTAGTGGACTTACCTAGCAAGTGTGGAGGCATTAAATTGAATCCCCTCTAACACCAAAATTTTTACCTACACAAAGAATTGTAAAATTTGTACTTCCATTTCTCTCCCTTTCTTTCTCTTTCTCCCTCTCCTTCTTTCGCTTCCAGTCTCTGTTTCTCTTTTCAGCCATTAGTAGATAGAATGGGCAACAAAGTGTCCAAACTGGAGGAGAGCCTACTGTGGTGTCTCCTTAGTTCTTGATAGAGGCTTAGCTACTCACCATGATTAAGAAACAATACTATTTTGCAACTAGCTCCCTTTTACAAGAAGGAGGAAGAAAAAGACAAAAAGTCTGTATGTACGGTGTTTTATGGTCTTATATTAGAATATGAGCCTCTAAAAGAACACACATTAAAATGAATGTTAGACCTCTGATTAAAAAAGGAAAGTGGGCTGGGAAGGTGGCTCAGTGGTAGAGCGCTTGCCTTGCATGCCTGAGGCCCTGGGTTCAATTCCTCAGCACCACATAAGCAAAAAGAAAAAAAACCGGAAGTGGCGCTGTGGCTTAAGTGGTAGAGCGCTAGCCTTGAGCTGAAGAGCTGAGGGACAGCGCCCAGGCCCAGAGTTCAGGCCCCACGACTGGACCCCCCCCCCCAAAAAAAAGGAAAGCAACTGCCCAGTATTTTAAAGTCCTCTGGAGTAGGACAACCTGTTCAGCCTCCCCCTGGGTCTGAAGAGACAACCCTTACAGCTCCTCAGGTTCCTGCTGAGCAGGCCAATCAGCCTCCTCCACTCTGTGCAGCTGCAGCCCCCTTGCCTGGAGACCTCTCTCAAAGCCTCTGTACCTAGACCTTCCCTGAAGCCTACAGACCCACTCTTTCTCAGGTACCACTAGATATAGGACCAATTACAGGCCAGGAGGGAAATTTTTTCCCCTTCAATAAGTACCAAAAAGAGAGGGGAGTCCAGTTCATGTGTACATGCCTTTCACTATCTTTGACTTGTGCACCTGGAAGGCACACACTCAAAGTCTGAGATTTATTACTCATATTAGGGCTATCATTACAAACCATAATCTTACACTGAAGATATTCAGACTTTCCTGTCCACCCCTCTGATGAGGAAAGAAAATTCTGCTGTACTGGAAGAGACTATGAAAGCAGCTAGGGCCAACCCACTCCTTTCAGTTTTTTTTTTTTTTTTTTGGCAGAAGATAAAGGTGGACTGGGGCTTTGAACTCCCTGCTTAGCTCACTTTAGTGTCATCCAGAACTTCCTCCATAGAGCCCCACATTATTTTAGATTTAGCTAGAGACGTTAACTTCTTACTTGATAGTAGGGCCAAATACTTACTGTTTACTAATGAAAAGGTTTCTCTGTCCAAGAAGGAATATAACATAAAAGGGGGTTTCAGGAACACAAATTACAGTCTCTCAAGCCTCTGACTTATGAAATGAATGTAAAGATCTTAAAGCCTAGTCTTCTATGTTCTTGAGTATCCATTCCCCTCTTAGGGAATGATCTGTTAACCAAAGTAGAGGCAATGATTAATTTTCAACAGGAAGTAAACATTAAGTTTTTAAGAATCATGAAGCTGACCTCACAGTGTTAGTCCAGGAAACACCTAAGTTTCTTAAGGCAATCCCTGAAAATACTCTGTCATGCCTGAGGCCTGTACACAAGAGCAAGTGCATATGCTACTGATACCATACTTCAAAACAAACTTTACAGCTATCCTTGAGTAAGACATGATTTAAAACCTAAAACCATAGCTGGGATCACCCTGTACTTGACTGGCCATAAAACAAGGCTTAATAAAACGCTCTAGGTCTTGGGGCTAGAGATACAGGGAGTGGTCAGCAGCAGCAGCAGCAGCTAGCTTGTCAGGGCTCTTTCTCTCTTTCCAAAAAGGAGGCATTGATGAAAAAAAGGAAGTACTGTCATTACAGTCCAAATTGAAAGTTGTGAGAACTTCTCCCAAACTTGTGTAGTGAGGAGATGTTGGCTTCAACTCCTAGTCTGAACTCAGCAGATTGGTCCATGAAAATATCTGTATGGAGACAAAGGAAAAGGCCCATCAAAGAGCAACACCTCTTGCTCAGGACCAGGTAGCAAGGAAGGGAACAGGTGATAGAAATTGTGAAATTTGAAAAGCAGACTGAAAGGTGACAGAGAAGCTGAAGATGGGTGGGGAGGAGGCAGTATGACATCTAGCCCTTCAATCTAGAAATGTTAATGAGAACCAACCAAAGCTCAAGAGAATGGACAAAAGGAGAAGCAAATAGGACATGGTTATACCTCATTAGCAGCTGCGTGGCAGGCCATGAAAAACTGGAGAAAAAAACAATTTTTTTTCTTTTTTTTTAAATTGTGAAAATACTGTACAGAAGGGTTACAATTACATGGGCAAGATAATGAGTGCATTTCTTGTCAAGCATTGTAGCCTCCTCTTTGCGTCCCCTTCTCATCCCTTCCCACTCCCTCGCCCCTCCCCACCCAATCCTCCCCGCCCCCCCCCACCAAAGTTGTAAAGTTCGTTTTCGACATAACGACTTGTACATCTCATTGTTGCAATGGGTCCACCTGTATCCCTATTTAAACGATTTGTTTTCCCCCTTCCCCTCCACAAATTATACCGACATCAAATACAGTGAAAGCAGGGGTTATACTGTGGGGGAGGGAATACAAAGCAACAAAGAAATAATCTTATAAATGTGTTAGAAACAATCGCATGAAAGAAAAAAAATTGAATTTTTTAAATAGTCCAATTGGAACTCTAGTTTATAAGGCCCAGCTTGCTTTTTAACTTGCAAAATAATGAGAATTATGCTGAATCCAAATTTAGTGAGCTGTATTCCTAAGTTTTCTTCTCAAACCAGCAAGACAATGGATTCCCATGTAATCCTTCCAATAAGTAAATCACTTCAACTTAAAACATTACTTAAATTATAGGTATAAGATAAAATAAAGCACTAGTGTTTAAATGTAGTTATGCTTCTAAATAGTGGCCAATTGGTCTCAAACGAATTCACTGGAGAAACTATTTGTATAAAACTGCTAATTAATGTAAAAAGATAATCAGACTGTATCTCACATGTTTTATGTGCTGTATACAGAGTGATATAATAATATCCATAAAACTCAAAATAACAATATGTATAAGTATTCTCAATTGAGTAACTCTTAAGTGAGACCAGTCAAATTTAGATTTGGGAAGTAGTAATGGAATTAACTTTTTCTATTATCTGTTGGACTAGTAACTTTAGAAAAACAGGCCATAGGTTTTTGTGTAGTAATGACTTCTAATAATTATTTTTACTTGGAGCAATTCTTTATAGCAATAATATTTGTAGATTTATTACAGAGAATCATATTAGGGGCATCTAGCTGAGACACTGAAAACTAGTTGGACATTGGAAAGGTTTAATGTCTGAGGAACAAAAAAATAGTGGCAAGCCAAGAACTTCATACACTGCCAGAAAAAATGTGGATTTTCAGTCATAGTTGCATTTTATTATGGAATATAATCATAAATGTGTAAATGACAATTGCTAGTATGACCAAAAAATAAGGAAGATGAACAAAGAATGAAGGAGGAAAGGGAAGGGAAAGAAGGGAAGGGAAGGGAAGAGAAAGAAAGGGGAAAGGAGAAAGAAAGAAAGAGAGAGGAAGGAAGGAAGGAAGGAAGAAGAAAGAAAGAAAGAAAAGGAAAGAAAGAAAAAGAAAGAAAGTGAGCAATGAAGGAAAGGGAGTGAGGGAAGAAGAGAGTTATGAATATCA
Source organism: Dipodomys merriami (assembly GCF_024711535.1). Lineage (NCBI taxonomy): Eukaryota > Metazoa > Chordata > Mammalia > Rodentia > Heteromyidae > Dipodomys > Dipodomys merriami. Next base: position 32,451,036 of record NW_027203493.1, on the reverse strand, counting down.
GAGTCCTGATAAGGAAATATAGATGAAGACATAATGAATTCCACCTAGTGTGTTGAAGACAAATGGGAATTATATTTATCTGAGCTTTTATATATAAGTAATAGATCAGCAAGAAGATGAGTAGAAAGGGCATTCTAGACCAAAGAAACCTTTGTAGATACAAAGGTTTAGCTGTAAAAGTACCTAGTGTTGGAGAAAATTTGAATTGTCCTATGTCAGCGAAGGAATTTTTAAAAAAATACTAGTTTTGTCAAAACAGCAATGTAATTGTAATTGTATAGGAGGAAATACAAACTGATCCTGGCATGTTTTGCTGACTGCGAGGTAATGCTGAAAAGGTTTTTGAAGCAGTACAAGTTGTATAGATAATAATGATATTTTTTAGATGAAATGTCAAAGAGATTAAAGCCAATGTTATAAAGCTCTGAACATTAGAATGGTCACATGCAATCAAGGTAAACATCTGCTGAGCTTAAGTGAGCCTAAGGGATATTGCTTCGCCCACATGGGAGCTCAGAGTACACATCAGTACCTTTGGTATCATTTTGTTCTGATCTGCTTCACCTCACTGATGCAAGAGCTTACCTGTTCAGGATCAGCTAAGCTTGTTCTAAGTCACTGTCAAAGTTGCTGGTTGTCTTCAGAAAGCAATATTATCCCGTATTTGTGATTACTGTGTATGCATAGTAATTCCTTCTCCTCAAATACACTATATGAACTTACATTTGTATAGTTAAATGCTTTTACATGGATTATTTCACTTGGTCTTCACAGTCATCTAACAAAGAAAAAAGAAGCTTAAACTTAATCAAAGTCATTAGACTTTATGCAATCTAATCTCCTTAAGATCATAGCTTTTGGGCTGGGAAGGTGGCTCACTGGTAGAACATTTGCCTTGCATGCCTGAGGCCATGGGTTCAATTTTCTCAGCACCACATAAGCAAAAAGAAAAAAGCCAGAAGTGGCGCTGTGGCTCAAGTGGTAGAGCGCTAGCCTTGAGCTGAAGAGCTGAGGGACAGTGCTCAGGCTCAGAGTTCAGGCCCCACGACTGTATCCCCCTCCAAAAAAAAAAAAAGATCATAGCTTTTGCTAATATCTGTGCTCTTTCTTATCACCATTCAAAAAATATTTGCTAAGAGGAACTGTGATAGCACTGTTAGTTATTAGTTGTTGTTTTTTTTTTCACAGAACAATAGCCTCCTTCATCTGAGACCTACCCAGAAAGTTACCTTTTCCTTGCTTTTCTCACTGGAAGAACGTGTCTCATATTCTAAATTCCTGTTGGTATTTCCATAGACAATAGAATTCTCAATGATTTTTTTCTTTTTTTGTCATTCATGGGGTTTGAACTCTGGGCCTTGGTGCTGTCCCTGAGCTCTGCAGCTCAAGGCAAATGCTCTACCACTTGAGCCATAGCACTACTTCCAGTTTTCTGATGGTTAATTGGAGATAAGAGTCTCACAGACTGTCCTGCCTGGACTGGCTTTGAACCAGGATTCTCAGATCTCAGCCTCCTGAGTAGCAAGGATTACAGGTGTGAGCCACCAGCGCCCAGCCTCTCAATGATTTTTAACTTACATATTTCCTAGTAATCCTCTCCCATTCTTACTCATTTCAGCAAATAATGCTAGTGTCCAATGCATTATTAAAGCTAGAAACCCAAATGTAAACCATTATTTTCACTTCCTATATATATATGTATGCATATATATATATATACAAAAAATTTGTTTGAGATTTTTCCATTAGTCTCTCCACTAATACCTTGCCAGTCAAAGACTTTTGTTTTTTCATTTTGATGGCTGCAATATGTTCCTAACTGTTCTTCCTCATTCTACTCCATTTTACACTGTATACCCCAATTTATTCCACACATTTTAGCCACAGCAAGCTTTTAAAAATGTTTGGTTTAAAATACTTTAATGGCTTTCCATCAGCTCTTTCAGTTAGGCTACAACATTCTGCAAGTTATCTATCACCTGTTTACTGGCTACCTTTGCTTGGTGTACTCTGATTACTCTGGTACTTTGTCAGTTCCTAGACTACACTTCGCACTTTCCTTCCTCGGGGACTTGGTTCTTGTACTTTCTTCTGTGATTTTCTCTACTTAGAATGTTTTTGATAGGCCTATCTCTCCCTCTTATTCTTCATGGCTTGACAAAATTTCACCTTTTCAAAAGGGCTTTCTGTGAACCTGCTGTCTAAAGTAGTTGTCTTTAATTCTCTCAGTTATAACACATCTTCTTTATAGCAATCTATAATTATTCCTCTATTTGTGAAATTCATAATATATATTATATAACATTATATATATATATATATATATATATGTAAACATCATGAACACAGTAACACTGTTTGGTCTTAGTTCTATTATTAATTCTTGGCACGTATGATAGCCTGGATAAACATTCTTCAAAAGAATACTTTGTTTACAAAATGAATGATGTACTCTCTAATTGAGAAGACTGTAAAATTCTAGTATTTACATGTCCTCATGCCACTCAGATTGCAACTCACCTAGCCTAGATCAGAAAGAAATCATAGCAGAAGTTTGAGAAATATACAAAAGGAACCAACCTGTTGGTTTTCTTGCAGAGTTAATAGAACTGTATTCTAATACATTTTGCTATTGGGGCGAGTGAGCTATCTTTCTGAGCCTCAACTGCCCTAGTGTGCAAACAGGAATCATACTACATTTAATTCAGACTTCTGTATCAATGATACCTAGCACATAATAGATGCTAAAAAGTGTGATTATTTACTTAAATAAATTCATAATACACTACAGAGTTTTTAACATGATAAAATGGTATATATAGATATATCAAAATACCCCTTAAATATTTTCTTCATAGAATTTGAAGTTGAAAGAAACTTAATGAAAACTTAGCCATTCAAAGCAATTCTGAAACAGAACAAAATTGGAGGACGCACACTTTGTGATTCCAAAACTTGTGCAAAGCTATTAGAGTCAAAACAGGATGATGCTGGCATAAGACTAGTCCTACACATTAATGGGATCAAATAAAGAGCGCAGGAATATTTGTGGTCAGTAAATTTTTGACAAATTTACAAAGACAGTTCCATGAAGACTTGTATCTGCACACTCAAAAAATAAAGTTTAATTCTTGTTTCAAAACATACCCAGGGGCTGGGAATGTGGCTCAGTGGTAGAGCGCTTGCCTTGCATGCAGGAGGCCCTGGGTTCGATTCCTCAGCACCACATAAGCAAAAAGTAAAAAAAAAAGCAGGAAGTGGCACTGTAGCGCATGTGGTAGAGTGCTAGCCTTGAGCTGAAGAGATAAGGGATAGCGCCCAGGCCCAGAGTTCAGGCCCCAAGACCGGACCCCCCCCCAAAAAAAACAAACAAGCAAACAAAAACATAGCCAAAACTTAACTCAAAATGTGTCAAAATTTAACAATTAGATTGACAAAACCCTTAAAGAAAACATAGGTAAAAATGTCCTGAATCATGGGATATAGTTACAGACTACATAGAGCCAACCTAGTTTTTTAAGAACATCACTCCAAACCCTTCATTTAGAGTAAAAAAGAAGTGTAAAAGTGAATGATCTACAAGTGACAGGGCTTAGAAGCCCATTCAGCACTAGAATCATCCTGAGTCTTCATCTTGCAGCTTAATATCTCAGAAAGAAAAGCATCAAATATACTTTAATTTCTTTAGGTTTTTCTCACAGTATCTTCTTGGGAAAATGGGAGGCAATTCAACATTTGTCTTCTCAAGTTTGTCTTCTATTTAAGCTCCACCTGGAATCAAACCTCTTGATCATAAAAAGTATATTGAATCATCAGTGGATGACATACTTTTGGTTTTTAAATCTTTCTGGCAAAAGAAAAATAATGTTTCCCTTTCTTTTTTCCCTCTATTTTAAAAAGATGGACTAAGGAAAAACTTGAAAACTTCAGACAGTAGTTTAGAAATGTATGATATTATATTACATCCAGGCTTGTAACTTCTATTATTTGTTGCCTAGTTTTAAAAGAAGCAAACTTGAATTCAGAAGTATTCAGGTTGATTGCCATTTGTAGATGTATTTCCCTCTAGTGTAGATTCAGGTTACTGCCTTAAGCAATACTGCCCTCAAGTGGACAAAAGAACCTTCCAGAGGAGGGGAGAAACAAATGCTATTTTGACTCCATTTAAATGCTCCTAATCCTTGGTGTTTCTGTGACCAGCCCGAGCAATGTAGAATATGTTTGGCTTGCATGTAATTCAATAAGTTTTGCTAAGAGTCTTTTATTTTGCAGGTATTAGACTGATATATAAAGAATAGATCATTGAAAGTATATAAAAATGTGTGGCATACAAAATGCTTTTTGCAAATTATTTGATTTTGCTTACAAGTAGCTTTGCCAGTAGGTATTATTTTCATTTTAAAGAAGAGAAAACCAATGATTAGAAATGCAAAATTTTTCCTCATCACAACTTTTAAAGAATTACTTTAAAATTTAACTCCTTCTATTACTTACCAGACCCATGACTAGATTTCATAGTTATAAAGAGAAATAAATTTGAGAATCATATTGTTCATTGTGAATGTGAAAAAATAACATAAAGAGAATATAGGGTAAGAAGTCTCTAACTATGAGGATGGGTAAATAGGAAGTACTTCTTAAGAGCAATGAGTTGGATCTCAAAGATTATAAATCAATTTGGTAGTTATGTAGAGGAGCAAGAGATATCCAGACAAAGAAAACATCCTATGAAAAAAATACAAGAGTACAGAAGATCAAAGTGGTGACAGAATGTTGAAAATTTTACGGGTTGGACTTTGGATATATAATGGGAAGTCATAAGGGCTGAAACTAAATATAAGATGGAACCAGACTGTGAATATAGGACATCAATGCCATGCAGAAGTCCAGATTTAAAAAATAATCTGTGTGTTTGCACTGCTTACAAAATAGGTAGGAATGTTTTAAGGAGATGATTGAAACTAATCAGGAAACCAAAATGGAGGAGGTGGATCAGTTAGGAGACTATAAGACTAGACACATGATGATAAAGACAAAAGGACAAAATTAAGAGCCATCAGAAGTCAGATTTCCCAGATCTAAGTGACCCATTGGAGCCTATATGCTTGAAAAAAAAAAGGTGGGTTTACTGAGTGTGAGCTACAGAGTGAAAGTGATGCTGTCCTTATCTCTGTGTAGAACATAAGAGCCAGTAAATGGTGGAGCCTACTGGCTCCAAATCTTCTGTTCATTGTAAGCACTCTGATATACAGTGTTTTACAGGATCATGATGTCAAATGGTGGTAGATTGGTACAGTCTTGATGAAAGTAAATTATTATAAAAACAAACTCTACAATTATTGTGGTTTAGATATGAAGGATCCCCTGATAGGTTTAGGTAATAAAGGCTTGATTGACAGCTGAAGGCACTCTGGGGAACTGACTGTATCATGCAAGCTCTAACTTAATCAATGGATTAATCTACTGATGGATTATAATTGAATGGGTTATTTGAAGATGGGGGAAACTCTGAAAGGTAGTTTCTGACTGGTAGAACTGAGTCACGGGAGCATGCCTTTGAAGAGAGTATCTTTTCCCCAGCATTTTCCTGTCTGTCTTTCTACTCTCTGGCAGTCATGAGATGAGCCACTTTGTTCCAACATATCCCCACTACCACCATTGTGTAGGTCTTCCTCACCATGCACAGGCCCAAAAACAATGGAGCCAAGTTACAGTGGACTGAAACCTCAAATCATATGTCAAAATAAGTCCTTTATCCTTTAAGTTTTTTCGTAGGTATTTTGCAACTGAGACAAAAATAGCATAGCAACATACCTAAATTATTATATCTGTTTTAAAGCTTCTTCTGTTGTATAATAATCTCTCAAGAATATACTCCTTTAGAGCCCTACTATACTTAATGTCACTTCCTCTTTGGTAATTCCTTGCTAGGTCTGTCTGCTTACAGGGAAGATATTATGCACAGAAAAACTGGGTGTATATAATCTAGTCTAGTGAATTTAATGACTCAAAAGACAACTTCCCTTGGTTTAGAGGTGATCATTCACACTTCTTCCTTGATAACATCCCTGTCAGGGATTCAACTCATAGTGTTACTCATTCACTCATTAGACCTTGATGGCTGCTTGTACTATAAGTTCCTCTACCAGATACTATTATTTAGCAATATCTGATTACCAATGACTTTCACTTTGCTTAAACAAAAAGTTTCTAAGTTTAAAATAATATAAGGGCATAATTTCTGGAAATGATAACCACTGCTAAGCAAAAGAACAAATTCACAGGTGGGGACTGATGTCTCATGCCTATAATCCTAGCTACTCAGGAGGCTGACATCTGAGGATCATGGCTCAAAGCGAGTCTGGGCAGGATAGTCCATGAGACTATTATTTCCAATTCACCAGAAAACCAGAGGTGGCACTCAGGCTCACAGTGGTAAAGTGCTAGCCTTAGTGAAGAGCTCAGGGATAGTGCCCAGACCCTGAAAAAAAGGAGAAATTTGTAAATTTGATCATGCATGAGAATATGCTGCACAAGCACTGAAATACTTGGTAAACTTTTTAAAAATTAGTGTTAATGTGGTATGATCTTGTAATATATCTTTTGGCTTATACAGAATGTTGTCTTTTAGTAATCCTTTGTAACATTAACATTAATACATTGAGAATATAATTTACATTGTTTTGGGTCCTAACTTTTCATTGCCACAAATAAAAATTCTTTATGAAATATGGGTTAAAAGATAACAAAAGACTCCACAGACTGTATCCTCACTCTGCCATTTTCCAGCTGTATGATTCCAGAAAATTCTCTGATTTCTTTCTACCTGCGTGTCTTCCTTGATCACATGAGGACAGTAATAGTATCTAACAGAGATCAGGTGAGGGATTAAATGCAATATGTTTACATATAGTAACTGATTAGTGCTAGCTGTTTATTGTTCTGATTATTTAAAAATGTGTGTGTTCAATAGTCTAAAACCCAAAAATACATGTAAGTGAAAAGTAAGAAAAAAATATTCACTCAACAAATATGTTATGACTGCTGTTAGTATTTTGGTAAAATCCTTCCAATCATACATCCTATGTTATGTACATAATCTGAGATTTATAGCAGATAGGAAGAAAATTTATATAAGATGCATTGTGCCTCCAAGAGGAATGAGTTTCAGGTCCTCCTTAAGAGGAGGTACTAAGAATTAAAGTTGTGGGGCTGAGAATGTGGCTTAGTAGTAGAGTGCTTGCCTAGCATGCATGAAGCCCTGGGTTTGATTCCTCACTACCACATACTTAGAAAAAGCCAGAAGTGGCACTATGGCTCAAGTAGTAGAGTGCTAGCCTTGAGCAAAAGAAGCTCAGGGACAGAGACCAGGTCCTGAGTTCAAGCCCCAGGACTGGCAAAAAAAAAAAAAATTAAAGTTGTGGTCTTAAATAGTTTAAGTGGTTGTCAACTGGTCACAAGGTATGCTGACTCAGGCAACCCATGGCAGACATGTGTTATTTGAATAAAAACCTAACTGCACCTTCCAGGAAGCTACACTGAAAGGTAGCAGAAGGAAGAAAAAATCATAAAGGTAAAACAGAGATAAATTAAATAGAGACTAGAAAAACAGAGTCCAAAAAACAACAAAATAAAAAGCTGTCCTTTGAAAAGAAACAATATTTTCATTGAAAAGAAACTTGAAACAAACTTAACATTAAAGAATGTCATTAAGAGTCTAGAAGAACCAGAGAGAAAACTCTTATTTTCTGATAATCTGTGCAGAATGAAATTGAAGTTATTATCATTTGAAGAATAAAAGATATGGGAATTTATTTTATACCTGAGTAAATGAATAGAACGTACTTATTAATCATTTGAAACATAAATGGGATCACAGTATACCTATTGCTATAGCACTTTTTCCCCTCAACAATATGTTGTAAACATTTCTATGAAATAAATCTGTAAGTGTATATCTGTATTTCCATGTTTTCTTAAATTAGATGTACAATATTCCAACTAGTATCAATTATATGACTAGTAAAAACTCCCCCAAAGTAAGGATGTAACTACATATATAACTACAGCCAGAGCCTATTTTTTTCCAATAAATGATTAATTTTTTTTCTTTTAGATAAACAGAAGATTCAAAATCAGGGTTTCCTACTTTTCTGGAACTGTACAACGAATGGGATTTTCATGTGTAAAGGCTTGGTTGTTTGACTTCCACTCCCTAGCAGGGAGCACACTGGCATTGCTTTTCCTGTCTTTTCCCTTCTTTCACTGTTGGCTCAATGCATCATGGTTGACCAGCAACTGCCCCACCTGAGTTCCCAAACAATAAAATTAAAGGATTATAAAACCATTTCCAATTTAGCAGTATTTGTCTTCCCATGGTAGAAATTCTGGTACAGATTTGTAAGTCTCTGTGTTGTTCTCAGATTCCATAAAGACAGATTTCTAGCAATCAAGTTTGTGTGTGTGTGTGTGTGTGTGTGTGTGTGTGTGTGTGTGTGTGTGTGTGTGTGTGTGTGTGTGTGTGTGTGTGTGTGTGTGTGTGTGTGTGTGTGTGTGTGTGTCTACAGGCGCACATGTACACACCTGGTATTTAAAATCAGGACCTGAGTGTTGTCCCTAAGTTTTTTTTCTTCTTTTTTTTCCTTTTTCCTCTCTCAAGGCTAGCTCTCTATCACTTGAACCACAGCTCGACTTGTAGCTTTTTTGGTGGTTACTTGGAGATACTATGTCAGTTCCCTGCCTGGATGGGCCTCAAACCTTCTTAGCTTCCTGAGTAGCTAGGATCACAACAATGAGCCATCAAAGCCTGCTTCTAGCAATCAATTTTCATGTCACCTGGGTTACAGTGTTTCCCCCTCTATCTACTTCAACTCTAGCTCTTGCTATACTGCCTTACTATTGGTGGAGAAAGGGGTTGTTTTTGAGACAAGGTCTTTTGAAATCTCCCTACCTCCACCTTCCAATGCTGGGATTCCTGTTGTGTGCCACCTCTCCTGGCTATATTACCTTATGCTGCCAATTCCCTCTCCCTAGAGACTTAATCTTTATTGCCTTTCTAGTGGCTGTGGCTTAACTAATACCGTCTTCAAAAATCTCTCTTTTAAAATTGGTTGATTGGATTGTGGCCTAAGATAATTCTTTATATGTAAATGTCTTGTGGTCCCAAGAACTATACTTTCAGTCAATGGGTCCTAAGAGGTGTCCCTGGGAGAAAATACTTGCCAGAAAAAAGAGCAGGTCTTTCAGGGATGAAACTGAGCAAAAATAACCCAGAACTCATCCATATTTTCTGAGTTATAGCCTGGTATATCAGGCTATACTATTCATACCTGTCACCTCAGGTAGGAACATAATTATCCCTTTACCAGTAGTTAGTGCAGGATTAGGTCAGTCATGGCAATATAAGATGTGATCTAGGGATCTTCTAGAAGATCTAGGGATCTTCTAAAAAAAGATTCCTTCATTGGTAAATTAGACCAAAATTCTCTTCCTTTGGATATGTATTTAAAATGAGATACCTAAGTCACTCCAGATTCTTTATGATGAGGCAATTCACTATGGAAGAAAAAGGCAAGGGAACTGCAGAGAGATAAGCCTGAAATCTAGGAATGCTACCTCTCAAAGGCTGCCTGATCTCTAGACTTACATGGGAGAATTAATTTCTTTATTGTATAATACAGTTTGAGTGAAGTTCACAATCACTTGCTTCCAAAAGTATTATTAATCTCTCATGTGGATAAATTACCTAGCTAAACTTGAAATAATCCCATTGTTCTTATATTCTGAAACTTAAAGGAGAGCATCTTGTCAGCATAAAAAGGCTACCTTATTTATAGGTTTAATAAGTGAGAGAAAATGTTCCCTTACTGTTTAATACTAAGTGAAGCTTCCTGTTACTTTTAACCAAATAAAGTTATCACTGTATGTGACTAAATGACTCTGAGTATCAGTTTCTTCATCTATAGTAATCCATAATCCTTGTATTTTGAAGGTTAAGTGAGATGATCTATTTAGGGCCAATTGTCATGAGACAGCACATCATTACTAGATTAAAGATGATACTCCTTTTTGCCTGCTTTGAAATCTAGCTTTGTAATGTGTTATTCACTCTATTTAATTCCATATAACCTGAAGACCTTAAAACAGAATAAATCTTAGCCCCACAGGCTGCTTAGTGGTATCATGTATGATTAGGAAAGTAGTTTAGAAATCACACTACCTCACAATACCAATTGTTTACCAATATAATCTTGGTTAACTTGGTTAATTTTTCTAATCTTCAAAATACCATATGCTACTCCCTGAGTGTAACCCATATATACTGTGACAAAGATGCTACGGGAATACAAAAGAAGTAGCTATTTTCTAAATTTTAAAATTCATGTTCATTTCCACAGCTTAGCATTTCTGCAGTTGAGATCCTTCATAAAGCCAGTGTCAAAAGAAAACACCAAGATGCCAAGAAAAATCAATGTAACATAGAAAGTCTTTTCAATCAATAGTGTCAGGATAATTGGATGCCAACCAGGAAAAAAATCATACCACAAACATTTTTGTGAGATGCATCATTACATGTGAAAGTCAAAATTATAACATACAAGAATGTATTTGAATCCTTAGGGTATGGAAATATTTCTTAAAGAAAAGAGTGAAAGTGGGACTGGGGATGTGTTTTCCCATTGCACACAAAGCTCTGGATTATATCCCAAGCACTGGGGAATCAGAGAGAGAAAATTAAAAATATGATATAAATTCTCTAAATACTTGCATTGACTAAGTATTTAGAGAAAGTGAGCCTTGCACCCTGAGCATAAGATTATAGAATAATACAAAGGAAGAGGCTACAATGCTCGATAAGAAATGTACTCATTATCTTGCCCATGTAATTGTAACCCCTCTGTACAGTATTTTCACAATAAAAAAATAACTGAAAAAAAGATTATAGAATAATGCCACTTCAGTGGAAAACAGTATGGAGGTGACCAAAAAATTTTAAAGAGATTAACTATATGAACTAGATGTACTTCCCACTTCCTATATCCAAAAGAATTGAAGGCAAGGTCTCAGGGAGATCATTTGCACACAACAGGTCACTATTCACAGTAGAAAACAAGTTATAGTAGCTCAAAGGTCAAACAATGTATGGATAAGTAAAATAAGATATGTACACATCCTTAAAAAGGAAGAAAATCCTGTGGCATGCTACAACATGGATTCTTTGCAAGAAGATTATATTAAGTCAAACAAGATAGTCACAAAAAGAAAAATCCTATATGATTTATACTTGTATGCTATATTTATAATATATTTATGGAGACAGAAAATAAAATGACAACTACAAGGAGTCTCAGAGAGGGGAAAGAGGAAAGTTATCATTAATTGTTATAATTTCAGATTTAAAAGATCAAAAATTCTGCTGAAAAATCTAATTCACAAAATACAAACACACTTAACACTGTTGAAATTAGTTAGAAAGCTGGGATGTAACTCAGTAGTAGACCACATCCTTAGCATGTACTAGGTCCTCAGTTTAGTTCACAGCACAATGATCTGAAAGAAAAGAATGGTTGAGATGGTAAATTATGTTATGTGCTTATATGGTATTTATAGTATGTATTTTTAACCATAGTAAAATTATTTTAATCTTCACAGAAACACTAGACAAATGATTCATAGGAGTACATAAAAATTTAACTTACCCTTTCATCAAGACACTGAAAAGGAAATTAACAGACAAATCACATACTGAGAGAAAATTTTCACAACACATCTACCTGCAAAGGATATGGTAATACTCCCTCCAGATTTCCAGTCCACAACTACCAGAAGTTTGGGCTACAAGAAGCTCAACAGTCAGGTCAATCTTTACACCCTATCCTTGGTCAGGGGGCTGCTAAGAAATGATGTCTCAGTTGTGAAAGTGCTTGGAAAATATAAATACAGAAGTCACTGTTATCAACTTAATCTTTAGTTCCATGCAAAATGTATTCAGGAGGCAATGCTGAGAAAAAGAAATTTATAATAGTTCTTGAGGAAATTCAATACTTAATGTATCAGCAGAAAAGGGAAGGAAAAGAAGAGTAAACAGAAAAAGGTGAAGAAAGATAAAGCAACCTAGAGAGATGGGAGGATATTTTTCCTACTTTGAGTTGCCTGAAAATCAAGGGAAGTAGGTACAATAGGAAGCTAATAGTTTGTACAATGTTGCTGAGATAAGATGTAAGCAAAAGATGGAGCGATGTTTATCCAGTTACTGAGCATGAAAGTTAAGAGGAATTTGATTATATAATCTGAACAGAAGTTATACTTTTAGTGTGCCAATATGGAGGAAAGAAAATAGAGTGAGACAGCTGGAAAGTTTTGAACATTTTTATGTCTTTGTCCACTTTTCCTTTGGGTTTGGTGGCTTTTTAATTTTTTAGAACTTCTTACATACTAGAAATAGTAGCTCTATGATGTAAATTGCAAATATCTTTTCTAGGTTTTTTTGCCTCTTGATTATGCTTATGTTTTCCTGGTTTTGTTTTACTTTTGTTTTATAGAATTTACTGTTATTCTAGCTGGGTGCCGGTGGCTCACGCCTGTAATCCTAGCTACTCAGGAGGCTGAGATCTGTGGATCATGGTTCAAAGCCAGCTCGGGCAGGAAAGTCCGTGAGACTCTTATCTCCAATAAACCACTAGAAAACCAGAAGTGGTGCTGTGGCTCAAGTAGAGCACTTGCCTTGAGCTGAAGAGCGCAAGGACAGCACCCAAGCCCAGAGTTTAAGCCCCACAACCGACCAAAAAAAAAATTACTGTTATTCTATTTGAATTGACTGTATCAATCTTTTCTTTTCCTTTTTTAAAATTTTTATTGTGAGAATACCATACAGAGGAGTTACAATTACAATTACAATTACAATTATGGGCAAGATTACGAGTACATTTCTTATCAAGCATGGTTGCCTCCTCTTTGTTTCCCCTTCCCATCCCTTCCCATACTCCTCCCACATCCCCCATCCGATCCTCCCCCCACCCAAAGTTGTAAAGTTCGTTTTTCGACATAATGACTTGTACATCTCATTGTTGCAATGGGTCCACCTGTATCTCTATTTAAATGATTTGTTTTTGCCCTTCCCCTCCACAAATTATACCAACATCAAATACAGTGAAAGCAGGGGTTATACCGTGGGGGAGGGACATACAAAGCAACATAGAAATCATCTTATAAATATGTTAGAAACAATTTCATGAAAGAAAAAAAAAACATTTGAATAGAGCTCCTCTATTACCCAGCAATCCCAATTTTGGGCATTTACCCAAATGATCACAAACAAGACCATACTAAAGCTACCAGCACAAATATGTTTACTGCAGCATTATTTACAATAGCTAAGATATGGAACCAACCCAGATGCCCCTTAGTAGATGAATGGATCAAGAAAATGTGGTATATATACACAATGGAATTCTATGCCTCCATCAGAAAGAATGACATTGCCCCATTTGTTAGGAAATGGAAAGACTTGGAAAAAATTATATTAAGTGAAGTAAGCCAGGCCCAAAGAAACATAGGTCCCATGGTTTCCCTTATTTGCAATAACTAGTATATGTCTGAGTCAAGCAGAAAAGGTCAGATAAGTTGATGTTAGGGGAATGAACCCCAAGATAAGTATTCAAATGTTTTTTTTTCTTTCATACAATTGTTTCGATCTTTTCTTATATGACTTCTGTATGTTGAATAATGGTTAGGAAGATCTTTCATACTCCAAAGTTATATAAAAGAATTTCTCATATTTTCTTTTAACATTTTTCTATTTTGTTTTCAAAATTCAAATTTCTAATCCACTTGGAGTGCTTCTAGGTAGTCACTGTGTGAAGTAGGAATACAACTTTATTGTTTTCTAAGTAATTACAAGATTTTTTGATTTCATTTTTAAAAATGATACACTGAGAATCTTGAATTAAGATGAATGATGTAGAGATCTTTTAAATATGAGGTGTTTTGAATATTTAAAGATAAATAGAAATGCCTTAGAGGAGCTGTTGGTCACATAAATGAAAAAAGGATAATAGAACAGGCTTACCAAATGGAGAATGGAGTACAAAGAAACAGGCTGAGGACCTGACTCAAGTGGTTAGAGTACCTGCCTAGCAAATATGAGGTCTGGAGTTCAAATTACAAAACTTCTGTGAGGGAAGAAGGAAGGAAGGAAGGAAGGAAGGAAGGAAGGAAGGAAGGAAGGAAGGAAGGAAGGAAGGAAGGAAGGCAGGCAGGCAGGCAGGCAGGCAGGCAGGCAGGCAGTGAAAAAGCATATTTAAAAGCATTGGAAGAGTATGTAATGGTGAAAAAGGAACAGAAAAAAAGAAGTTTCTTATCCTGCCTGTGGTCCCTGATATACAAACATTCACAGGGTTGTAATTTAATAACTTCAATAATGTACAAATACCAAATTGCATCACCATTTATAAATATAACGGCCTTCCTACTGGTCAAGGACAGTAAGCTTTCAGAATATTCTTGAAGGAGGAATGCTGTAAATAAACTCAGTACCGGGCTGGGAAGGTGACTCAGTGGTAGAGCGCTTGCCTTGCATGCTTGAGGCCCTGGGTTCGATTCCTCAGCACCACATAAGCAAAAAGCAAAAAGCCGGAAGTGGTGCTGTGGCTCAAGTGGTAGAGCGCTAGCCTTGAGCTGAAGAGCTGAGGGGCAGCGCCCAGGCCCAGAGTTCAGGCCCATGACTGGACCCAAAATAAAATAAAATAAAATAAAATAAAATAAAATAAAATAAAATAAACTCAGTACCACCTACAACTCTAGTTTCAACATTCATGTTACAGCCTGTGATATCTCAAATGCCTCTTATCATTTATAGGAAGCCCAAATACACAAGACAGCTTCCCAAGTCTTCTGAATGTGGGGTAGAGGAAGACAGGAGGGGGAGATTTGTGAGAGAAGTGATGTTTGTGGGAGAAACCCTTCCTGAGTGAGAAAAAAATCCAATATAGTTAACCACCATAAAAGCTAATATAGTTAACAAGTGTTGACTGTATTGAGCCTTAAGTACTTTTATATGTAAAAATTCATTCAAACTCATAAATATAATGAAGTAAGTTCTAATAAAAATTACCCCAAATGAGGAAGCTAAAGAACAGAGAAGTAACTGGCACTGGGTGAGTTAACAACTAATAAACAGCACAGCCAAAATGGAAGCCTGTGAACTTTGACCCCGGTGGTCTTGTCCTTAGTCACCTGTCATACCACTCCCTGACAAACTAAATCCAGAGCTACCTGGCAATGGATACGCATTATGTAAAATTTCCTAGGCTGCTGTTCTGGAGCTATCTCATTGTTCCTCAAAAGAAAACTTCAAGGGGTTAATCCCGGACTGGCCAAAGAAATAAATTGAAGGTTGGGGAACAATAGGAAGACTATGTCCCAAGAAACAAAACAGGATAAAAGATATCGATGTTCAAAAGTGGGAACTGTTGTATTAGTGAAACCAGAGTAGAAGTGGTACTGCTGATGACTTAAAGTACTGTCTATTCTCAGTCATTCTCTTGACCATGTGGTCTGAGACTTTGAGAGAAACACAATCATTCTGATATAAGCCTGTGAGCTAGCTTCATTATTCAGCTCTTGAAATTTAGGGCATTAGGTAAACTGTCCTTTATCGTCTTAGAATTAAACATACAAACCTTCAGACCAAGTTAGTTCTTTGGGGCCTTTTGAGAGATCCATCCCAGGTAGATCACTAGTTCAAACAATTGCAGTCTTTTCTGTAACCACAATAAACTTTTTTGTTCATTTCTGTACACCTAAACTCTAACAGTCAAAGAAAGAAAGAAAGAGAAAGAAGGAAAAAAGAAAGAAACAAAGGAAAAAAGGAAGGAAGGAAGGAAAGAACAAAAGAAAGAAAGAAAGAAAGAAAGAAAGAAAGAAAGAAAGAAAGAAAGAAAGAAAGAAGAAAGAAAGAAAGAAAAGAAAGAAAGAAAGAAAGAAAAGAAAGAAAGAAAGAAAGAAAGAAAGAAGAAAGGAAAGCAAGCAAGCAGTTCCTCAGGAATGCAAGTCACAAAAGTACATATTGTTTAAATTCATCTTTTTCCCCAACAAAAATATTCATGTGAGTTCCTCTTTCTTTCTTTCTTTCTTTTTTTTTTTTTTTTTGTCAGTTGTGGGGCCTGAACTCTGGGCCTGGGAACTATCCCTGAGTTCTTCAGTTCAAGGCTAGTGCTCTGCCACTTGAGCCACAGTGCCACTTCCATTTTTTTTCTTTTTGCTTATGTGGTGCTGAGGAATTGAACCCAGGGCCTCATGCATGCAAGGCAAGCACTCTACCACTGAGCCACCTTCCCAGCCCCATGAGTTCCTCTTTCTATGTTCCTTCACCAGCAATTTTTTTTTTACTTTATCATAAGCCTGTTCTAAGTAGAGTAAGAGGTTTTGCATTGCATTTCTCTGATAAATAGCATTACTGAACTTTCTTTCCATATATATTGGCCATTTCTATGTCTTCTTCTGTGTCTATCTATCATGATAGGCAAGAAATGGAATTACACAAAGGTGTCCATCATTAGATAAGTGATTAAAAACGTGGTATATATATATATACATAATGGAATATTTTTCAGCTACAAAAAATTATGAAACATTGCTATTTGCATCCAACTGAATAAAATAGAAGAACATCATGTTAAGTGAAATTAGTCAGGCAAAGAAAGATAAAAACTGCATATTCTTACTCATTTGTGGGAGCTATAAAGTTGACCTTATAGAAAAGAGAACAACAGTGGTCACTAGAAGTTAGGAATGGTAAATGTGGGGTTGGGGAATAGAGAGAGAGATTAAGTAAAAGGTACTAGAGTCTATATATGTAGGAGGAATAAATTTTAATGTTTTATAGCACAGTTGGTTAACTATAGCCTGTAGCAATTTATGATACATTTCAAAATAGCTAAAGGTTCCTAACAAATAGATATACAAAATGTTTGGGACGCTAGAAAGACTAATTACACAATATATGCATTAAATATCCTACTGTACCCATAAATATTTAAAAGTATTATGTCAGTCAACAAAAGCTTAACTTATCTGTGTTTAAAAAAATCTCTATACAGCATTGCAACCAACAGTTATTAACTCTAAGAAGCTATTGTGTTTCTCTATTTACTTTTTTATCCTACTTTTCTTCTTTTAGACAATCAATATAAAACTTACTAAATAAAATGATTAATTGTGGCAGCACTAATAGTAGGCAATGAAACCATTCATCAGGATACAGTTAAAGAAACAGGAGCTTCTTCCTGAAAGTTCTGCCTTGGAGATTATCTTCTTTCATCTAGTTTCTCTCAGGATAGTACATGACCAGTCATGGCAGGGCCAGCTCAGCACCCTCTATTTGCTTTTGCCTTATTTTCTTGGATTCATTCCCATCTTGGAAGTATCACGTCTGCATTTTCATTTAGGCCTGCACCATTACTTATAAAAGCAAGGGAGCATGCTTGTCCTGGGCTGGTAAAACTCTTTCACAGCTATTCTCTGTTCCAGGCTCAGTCATACTTGCAACTGCTATTACCAACATTGCCAACCCATGGTACTACAATTTAGTCATTCTCCGTTGTTCCTCTCTTGGATCCCTGGCCTTCTGCTAGACTCTATTAATCCTATTGACAAGTTTGATTCACTTTCCTTCTGCCTACTAGAGGAGCAAAGAAAGATGCACATCACATCTCAAAACCTGATGCTCCTGAAATTTATTCTGAAGAAGTTTATGAACACTATCTCTCTGTTAAGAGAATGTGTAGGGCTAGGAACATGGCTCAACTGGTAAAGTTATGTCTAGCAAGTACAAGACACTGAGGTCAAATCCTAGTGCTTCCCAAAAAAGAAGAAAAAGAAAAAGACTCTCTAATGCAATATAGTTCTGTGGTAAAGCTATTGTGTTTTCCTAACCATCTCTCTTGGAGTATCACTGGAGTTACCAGCTCAACATTGTCCACATACCCATGTTGTATTCAACTATTCTTTGTTGTTGATTTATAATATGAGCTGAGAGTATGAGTCAGGCTCATTATATCTTTTGATAGGCATAGCCATCTGATCCTGCCAAAACAGTTTTCTGATGTTAGAAAGAATTTCTCCTAAGTTGTTTCACTGGTCTTCTAATTCCCAAGTTTCTAGGGGCACTATTCACAAATATGCTCAGGTAATTTGTCATTACATATTCATGCCATTTTTCATTGTTTTTGTTTTTTGTTTTTTTTTGGATCCAGTCGAGGAGCCTGAACTCTGGGCCTGGGCACTGTCCCTCAGCTCTTCAGCTCAAGGCTAGCACTCTACCACTTGAGCCACAGCCCCACTTCCGGCTTTTTTCTTTTTGCTTATGTGGTGCTGGGGAATTGAACCCAGGGCCTCATGCATGCAAAACAAGCGCTCTACCACTGAGCTACCTTCCCAGCCCCTCATGCCATTTTTCTACTAAGAAGAATTAACCGTAAAATTAACCAAGAAATACTAGCAATACCACTTAAATTAAAATAAGTGGAACAGAGTGAGTTATGGAGAATTAAAAATAGAAAAATGTAGAAAGAATTATGTAGCAATATTTTTATTGTATATTGCACAGAAGCATACTGCTCACCTCTGGTATTTATTAATTTTCTAAAGACTGAGAGCATCCTATCTTTAGAAAATGTTTTCTCCTTTGATGTGAAGACTGGTTCCTGATTGTTTGCAATATATAGTGCATCTAATAATCTGTCAAAACTATTAGGAAGGTAAATGGGAAGAAAACCAGTGTGCTTTTCCAATGTTGAAAGACTAGATATCCAGATCATTGGGAGAATCCAATTAGGAAAAAAAAAGAGAATGAGCTTGTTGCTCATTCTGTGGATAAGGTTTAGGAACATCAGTTTTTGTTGTTTGGTTTTTGTTTTTGTTTTTTTTTCTGTTTTAGTTGTGTTTGGTTTTGCCTTGTTTTGGTTATTGTGGGGCTGAACTCAAGGGCTTGGGCACTGTCCCTCAGGTCAGTGCTAGCTCTCTCCCACTTTAAGCCACAGTGCCACTTCCAGTTTTCTGGTGGCTAATTGGAGGTAACAGTCTCACAGTCTCACTTTCCTACACAGACTGCCTTTGAACTATGATCCTCTCATCTCAGCCTCCTGAGTATCTAGGATTACAGGAGTGAGTCACCAGCACTTTGCTAGAACATCAGTTTTTGTGATGTGATGCCATCCTTCTTTTTTCTCCTCTGCTTCTAGCAGGCAGAAAGACATGTCAGTGGGATTTATTAATGTAGTCTAACAAAAAGCCAGGGATTGAGCAGATAAAGATGCCTACATGAAGGCAAAGCAGAATCCCGGGTGCTGTGATTTGGAGATCTGTCACAAAGGTTGCTGTGGACACAATTATCTGTGCAACGAGATGTCTAAGAAGGGGTGATCCTGTGGCCACTCAGGAACTGAATAGGCCTAGTTCTCGAACAAATAACCATAAAAGTCTAAAGAATGGAGTTTCCACTAGCCATTTATGTAGGAGTTGAATAAACTTCATAATTCTTTTTTTGGGGGTGGGGTGTCGGTGGTGGGGCTTGGGCACTGTCCCTCAGCTCTTCACCTCAAGGCAAGCACTCTACCGCTTGAGCCACAGCGCCACTTCCGGTTTTCTAGTGGTTTATTGGAGATAAGAGTCTCACGGACTTTCCTGCCTGGGATGGCTTTGAACCCAGATCCTCAGAATTTAGCCTCCTGGGTAGCTAGAATTACAGGTGTGAGCCACCAGTGCCCAGCTTCATAATTCTTTCATCTACAAAGAGAAGGAAGCTAGAGAAAAGATCAACATTAGTATAAGATTTAATTTGACCTCGAGGAAAGAAAAAACCAGAAATGCAGTATTACTGTGGTAATGGGAATGGGTAAGAGGGGTCAGTCCCTCAAAGCAGTCCCTGTTAATGTGTCAAGACAGTAATTCTTCTAATCAAAATCCTACTACTAGGTCACTAAAGACTTACTTAATCACAGAATAATGGGAAAGTTAATTTGGTCAACTGAGAATCTAGACTTGACTTTTGTCCCTTAAGCTTCCCACATAGTAGTCTGAAAAAAGATTTAATTGCAAAAGAAAATCCTAGGAAACAGGAATAGGGGAATGAAGAGATAAAAAGAATGACATAGATAAGTAGACTGCTGACAACAGATGTATTATTAAAGTAAGTAAGGACTTCATGGGCAATTGAAGCTCAATCTCTTTGAGACACTCCTAAAGAATCATAAAGGAGGGGGTACTCATTACCTTACTCATAAACTGCTTTGTTGAAGGGCAATTCCTTTGTACAAATACTTAAAAGATAATAAACATTTAAAAAATATCTTCAAGATGCTGAAGTATTTTTTGTTTCAAGGATTCTCATTCTCCAGCAATGTTTGCCCCTGGAATGTTTCTGGGATACCCTATAGCGCAATAACAGCTGAATATCAAAGCCCAAGAAAAGCTAAAGGAGGGAGAACTTCTGCATGTCAACTCACCACTAGAACTGCTACTAGCACTAGGCCCCAGGGCTCAGTCCCTAGAATGGGACTGAAGACAGAGCTGCTACTCCACCCCATGCTGGATGGAGATGCCTAGGGGACAAAAAAGTACACGCTACATAAACCTATACCAGGAAAGTAAATGAAAAATATTTAATGTTTTAAAAAATATTCTTTCTAGAAAAAATATATATTCTTTCTTTCTCCAGCCCATGAGCTCATCCAGATACACACACACACACACACACACACACACACACACACACACACACACACACACACACACACACACACACACACACACACACACACACACACACACACACACACACACACACACACACACACACACACACACACACCTTAGTATGTTTGACATAATTCCAAAGAAGCTTGAGGAGGACAGAGTTCATGATTCAGCAATTCAAGCAATTGTGTCTCATGAAGTACAGAGATAAAGGAAAGTTGTTCAGTGATAATACAGGAGTTCTTCACAAGAATAGTAAGCATAAAAGAAGGAAGTAACCCTTTAGCAATTAAGAAATACTTTAATCTGGGCCAGATATAAAAGATTGGCATGTTACTTAAGTTTCACAATGAAGAGTTGCTGCAGAATAAGTACTCTGAATACCTTTCTGTTTGGAAAGTGTTACATTTAATGGATTCACAGTCTTTTATCTTTTAGAAAAGATATTCTGTACTAGTGTAAGTGTTCTTCAATTGGACTTTAATAATGAAAAGTAAAAAAAATCATAAATCTATTTTAGAGAAGTTATTTTATTGAATAATCTTATGTGTTAAAAAAGTATTTTGGGGGGCTAGGATGGTAGAGTGCTTGCCTTGCATGCAGGCCCTGGATTTGATTGGTCAATACCACATAAGAGGAAAAAGCTGGAAATGGTGTTGTGGCTCAAGTGGTATAGTGCTTGCCTTGAGATGAAGAGCTGAGGGACAAGCACCCAGGCCCAGAGCTCAGGCCCCATGACAAGATAGTTTAGGTAAGCTTTCAAAAATGTTAGTTTCTGCAGTGGCTTTCAACTGCCACACTCTGAATAGAATTTCATAGTGCAAATTAGTGATAATTATAAATATAAATAGTTATAATGTATATAAATATATAAACATGTTTATTAATATGTATTATATATACATGTATAAAATATCAATAAATAATATATTGTTATATATAATATATAATTGTTTATGTATTATAAAAACTGTTACAGAATTTTATTATATAATATATACCTATATTATTTATATATACTTTTATATAATATATGTTTAAATATTTACTTATAATATTTACATATGACTACACAATATGTATATTGTAATCCTAGCTACTCAGGCTAGGCTGAGATCTAGGAGCTTTTGGTGGCATCTTTAAGGTCTTTTAAGAAGAATAATTCTCACTTTATTGATTTTGGGGGTATAATTTATTTACTGGTGGGAGTATTAAAGTATTGAAGACTCCGACTCTTATTGTATTGGGGTCTATCTGTGATTGTAGATCCAGTTGTGTTTATTTAATGAAACTGAGTGCACTAATATTTGGTGTAAATAGGTTAACAGGTGTTATCTTCTCTAGATGTATTGTTCCTCTTATTAATATAAAGTGACCTTTGGTTTAAAGTCTGTTTTTTTTTTATCAGATATGGGTTTACTACTGCTTGCTTGAATAAAATTTTTTAAATATATATTTTCACACTAAATAAATGTTTTTCTTTGCCAGTAAGATGCATTTCTCATAGGAAACAGTCAGGTCTTACTTTTTATTCCAACCTGCCATTCTATGTCTTTTGATTGAAGTACTGAAACTATTAGCATTAAGTGTTGACATTGAAAGGCATGGTATTTCACATACTATTGTGAAACCCCTCTGTACAATTAATATACATAAAAATACATCAGTGAAATACCAGTAGAAGAGTAGAGAGCTAATGGAAAGAGTGATTTTTTTTTTTTTTTTTTTGGCCAGTCCTGGGCTTAAACTCAGGGCCCCAGGCACTGTCCCTGAGCTTCTTTTTCTCAAGGCTAGCACTCTACCACTTGAGCCATAGCACCACTTCTGTTTTTTTCTGTTTATGTGGTACTGAGAAATTGAACCCAGGGCTTCAAGCACTCTACCACCAAGCCACATTCCCAGCCCCTGCTCTAAGTACTTTATATGCATATATAAAAATACAAAAATGAAACATGTTTTAATTGTAAAAAGAGAGAGAAAGAAGAACAACTTGGGAGAGTGTAATACTTGTAGATACATTAATCTGCATTAATAATTTTTTAAAGGCTTAGAATATATAATGCTTTGTTTGCTTTTAAATTTTTAATGGGAAAATATACTGTCATTCTGTTAGGTTTGCCTTCATATGTGTTTTATCCCTTCTCTCTTGCAGCTTTCAGTATTGTGATATATTTTATGCCTTTAATTACAATATATCTAAAGATATTTCTTATCTGAACTTTCCTGCTTGGTGTTCCATTAGAAAACACATGAGCCAGATGCTTGTGGCTCACACCTGTAATCCTAGCTACTCAGGAGGCTGAGATCTGAGGATCCCAGTTCAAAGCCAGCCCTAGCAGGAAGATCCATGAGACTCTTATCTACAATTAACCACCAGAATACCAGAAGTGGTACTGTGGCTCAAGTTGTACAACACTTGCCTTGAGCTGAAGAGCTCAGGGACAGAGCCCAGGCCCTGAGTTCAAGCCTCACAATTCACCACCACCACCACCACCACCAACAACAACAACAAAACAAAATAACAACAAAAAACCCACCTGTACCTGGATGACACTATGTTTCTCAAGATTGGGGAAATTTACTACTATTATTTTATTGAAAGTTTTCTATGCTTTCAGCTTGTACCTCTCTCCTTTTCTCTATGTCCATGATTCTTTTGATGGTGTCCCAGAGATGTTATATGTCCTGTTAATATTTTTCAGTAAATTTTTGTCTTTGTCTGTTTGATGTAACTTCTCTATCTTCTGTCACAAATACTCTATTTTTCAATTTGTCTATTACTGGTTGTGGGGCCTGAACTCTGGGCCTGTGTGCTATCCCTCAGCTCTTCAGCTCAAGGCTAGCACTCTACCATTTGAGCCACAGCACCAATTCCAGCTTTTTTTCTTTTTGCTTATGTGGTACTGAGGAATTGAACTCAGGGCCTCAGGCATACAAGGCAAGCGCTCTACCACTGAGCCACCTTCCCAGCCCCTATTACTAAAACTTATACTTGGGTTTTTATGTGAATTACTTAAACATTTGTTTTCAGATATTTTATTTTTGTTTTTTCAAAATTTGTATATTTTTATATTTTATTGAAATCCTTTTGTCTTCCTTTTTCCTGTTCATTTGTCTATGTTGAATTGTTGACTCTTTGAATTCATTTAAGTGTTTTTATCCATTGTATTGAATTTTATTGATCATCCTTATAATTGTTCTTTTCAGTGCATTGTTTTAAATTTCATCTGCACCAGTCTCATTCCAATCTTCTATTGTAGAATTCTTAGCTTTTGGAGAAGACCTATGTGTTTCTCTGGTGGGAAGGATATTCCACATCTAAAAACAAGTCAAAGATTGAAGTTTTAATCACTCTGTATTTTTTTTTTCTTTCTTTCTTTCTTTTTCCGGTCATGGGGCTTGAACTCTGGGCCTGGGCACTGTCCCTCAGCTCTTCAGCTCAAGGCTAGCACTCTACCACTTGAGCCACAGCACCACTTCGGCTTTTTCTTTTTATGTGGTGCTGAGGAATCGAACCCAGCGCCTCATGCATGCAAGGCAAGCACTCTACCACTGAGTTACCTTCCCAGTCCCACCCTGTATTCTTTTAGTTGAAACAGACTCAGTGTTCAGGCAAGACAGTGTAGTCGTCAGATTGAAGACCTATTTCTCACTAAATGATCTGAGGGCATGGTTCAGTGCTCAGGGCAGTGGGTCTGCTTGCAACACTGCTAGGATTAAGGTAAACTAGCTAGAGACTCTTGTAAGAAGGATCAGTTGTCCACTTTGGGCTGTTTTCACTGTAGAGGAAGTTGTGTGATAAGAACCTAAGATGTTGCCTGGAGGGAACAGTGTCCAAAGATAGAGAAGCTATTTCAAAAACTGAAACAGAGTCATTGCCTGAGAAACAATACAGTGAGTCAAACTTGTGGGATTCCTGCCTCCACCTTTTAAGTTCTGGGATCACAGATATGTGTCACGATGCCCAGCTTAACTTTTACCTGCAGAGCCAGGCAGAAACTAATAATACCTGCCTCTGGCATTCTTGACTTTGAAAGACTCTAAGGCAATTGCAGACTCAACTTCTAAAATAAAATAAAGAAGAAAATAATATTCTGCTGAACATAGTTCTAAGCCAGAAGCAGTTCATCTCTGGCTTATAGTAATTCATCCTATATGCATTTTCCCCCTCTCCTTGTACAAAGGAAACTCATAGGATCAAATAAAGGGCTGTAGTCCTAGTGCAAGAAAATCTCATCTTAGTTCTGCCAAATAACCAAACACTTCTTACCTCACCACTATCTAGTGAATTTTTTTTTTTTTTTTGGTCGGTCGTGGGTCCTGAACTCTGGGCCTGGGCGCTGTCCCTCAGCTCTTCAGCTCAAGGCTAACGCTCTACCACTTGAGTGTCAGCCCCACTTCCGGCTTTTTCTGCTTATGTGGTGCTGAAGAATTGAACCCCGGGGCCTCATGCATGCAAGTCAAGCACTCTACCACTGAGCCACCTTCCCAGCCCCTGAAATTTTTTTTTTTTTTTTTACCTATTTTGATCTGTTTTCTGGACTTAAGCTCTTTCAGCAGGAAATACACAAATATATAATGCTACTCAGTAGAAGCAGAAACTTGAGTGAGGAACTTGGGTTGCTTTCATAGCTGATTATAGGACAGAGGTCCCATGCAAGTTCTTAGAATAATGTGTCTGCTTTATCAAGTTGTGACATACTTGATTTGATAATGGATACCAGAAAGAGCAGTTTAAATGCTTATCATGTTCTGTGCTCCCTTCATGGTTCATATTGACAACCTTATTTTATATCACTGATTGCCTACCCCATACCCCATGGCCACATTTCATTGGAGCCATGTAGGTCTCTCTCTAAAGAACCCTTAATACACAGTTATGGTCAACATCCTATACAGCACAATGACATGAAATGCTTTGCTTTAATTGAAGTATGACTTTGCTAACCACTAACCCTAATAAAAATGTAGCTGCAGAAAAATTTTCATTTTATAGTTTGTAAGCACTTTCTGCCACCAGGATGGAATACCTTTTTAGTGTGTATATATGTCCAGTGTCTATCAACATTTCTTGGAAGAAAAAATAAAAATATCCAAATATAGTAGATTCATGATGAAAAAGTGATTTGTTTAGAGAAGTAAAATAAGTCTTTCTCAACTGTGTCCCTGGAAAAACATTAAAGGCATTTTCTTCTAATCTTCAATTCGAATAGCTTTTATCAAAAACTACTACTTTGAAAAAAAATACGTGTGACTTTTTAAATCTAACTAGTTAAAAATAGAAAATTAGAACCAGAGACAAACCATAATTATCCACAATGAACCTAGCTGACCTAAAACCTGTGCTATATTATCAAAAGCTGAATTGTTTAAATTGTGCAAAATATATTGCTTATTTTTTCAGAGGAATTTTTGGGAGATTCTGAAATAACAAAGGATAGTCCTAAGGGTAGTGGTGATGGTAGTGTATATATAAATTGAATATGTACTTCTACTTATAATCATCCTGGGAGGAGATCAATGCTGACACATAAAATGAAGACTATGGGGAAGATTTAAGCACTTTTCTGCAATTTTATTTTCCCAAACCTTGGGATTTAAGAAATAATCATTGGGAAGGAGAAATTTGTTCTTGGTTACTATACCAAAAGTTAGCTCAGCCCTCATTATGTAGGTAAATAAGTCATGCCTACCCAACACTTTGCTAAGTAGGCAAGGGCTAGTATAAGGACAAAGCAGGTGAGTCTGTCAGGGTGTGTCTCTCAGAGCTATGCAAGTACAAGGTTGTCAAAACTAAGTACCTTTTGAAATTTTGGTGCCTTCTGGCATTCTAGATCATTGCAGGAGAAGGTTGGCAAACATATTCTCATCTATAGAAGTCTGAATTGCTTACTATAACTGAAACATTCAAGTTGGAGATAAGAGCAGAGGTTAAGAAATCCAAAGGACAGCAGAGCTTGATGGTATGTGTGCCTGTAAAACTAGTCCTGGAGAGGCAGAAGGAAAAAGATCACTGACCAAGCTACAAAGCAAAATTGTCTCATAACAAAACAAAAAAAATGAACAAATATTCCAAAAAAGAGGCTCTCAGTGGTTCCAAAACATGCCACACCAAGGTATGTCACTTTAGCAAATTGATTATTTTGAGCTAAAGATAATTCAGAAACAGCAAATGTGCTGTTTCTCTCTTCTCTTCTCCCTAAAAGTAGGTCATAACATTTTCCATGAGAAAGGTACTCCTCTGGACCAGGAAGAGAATATTCATATCACTTGAAATTAGAGTGCCTATGCTAAAAAGGATTTGTACAAATAAATCTACTAAAATACTTTCATCTTCTATTTGTTTTCCCCCCATAAATCTTATAATTGCTTTCCTCACAGTTTGCCACCCCTGGAAGCCATTTTCTTTGGTCATGACAATTCTCTATAATGTATCATTCTTGGTTTTAAATATATATATATATATATATATATATATATATAAGCTATTGATCTAAACTGCTTCATTGGCTCTTCATTTTTCCTATTTGCATTTGAAGTGTTAAATAAAATATATGTGCTTTTCTCTTGTAAATTTGTGTTACAATTGTTTAATTTGCAGGCCTAGCTGCAAAACCTGAATTTTTCCTTTTATGACTTGGGAATCATGAGTGTGTTAAGAAATATTGAAAAGTTTGAGTGTGTAGAAACTTTGAACTGGAGAAAATTGTAAAGACAAAAGAAGTAAAAAAATGGTAGAGAAGCAGATACAGAGTCGGAAAGTAGTTAGAAATGTTAGTAAGAGACGGTTTCCTGAATTTTTGCAGACTGCTAGTGCTGCTTTTGATTCTGCAAAGATTGGGTGCTAAGAAGGGGAAAAAGATGAAATCATGGAAACTAAACCATAAACTGACCACTGCCCCAAGCAACATAGATTATTGTCCTTTCCTATGTGCTTATGATTCCTGTCTTTTGGTTTCTATGAGTATGGTTATAACAAGTAATCCCAAACTGGTACTTGAATGATTCTTTCCTATAACCAAAATAGCTAGTAAATATTGTTGAGTACTGTTGTAATGTATTTTTAGTACCTATTGAGTAAGTATTGTTGAGTACTGTTATCATGCGTTTTTAGGATCTCCTACAAAAATTAAAGCTTTTTTTTTTTTTTTTAAGTGATTATGCTTCTTTGGGGGAGCATTTGATTATACGGGCTACTTTTTTTTTTTTTTTTTTTTTTTTTGCTTGAACTCTATGCCTGGGCCCTGTCCCTGAGCTCTTCAGCTCAAGGTAAGTGCTCTACCACTTAAGCCACTTCCAGTTTTCTGGTGGTTAATTGCCCGGGCTGGCTTTGAACCACGATCCTCATATCTCTGCCTCCTGAGTAGCTAGGATTACAGGTCTGAGCCACTGGTGCCCATCGTTTTTTTTTCTGTTTGTTTGTTTGTTTGTTTGGAGATGGAGTATTTCTATGTATCACAGGCTTACCTGCTGACCTCAAATTTATGGTCCTCTTGCTTCAGCCTTCCAAGTGTTGACATTATTGGTGTATGCCACCACACCTGATTTTACTATATACTCCTGTCTTTCCTGTCAGCTTTCTGTTTGGGCACTTTCCATGAGGAAAGGGAAGAGATCATAATATAGTTATTTACTTTCTCAGTTAATGTTTTAGCCTGGTATGGCTCAGAAGAGCAGCACAAATAAGGGGCAATTTAAGGGCCTTCACCATACACCATCATTCTTTTCTTTTATTGAGATATGATTCACATGCCATAAAATTCACCCTTTAAAGACAAACTATTTGGTGGCTGTATATTCAAAACCTGTACAACCAGCACAACCACTACAGTGCATCTATTATATAATTTTAATATTTTCATTCATTTTTTCCTATTCTTCCCTCCCTTCTCAGCTCTTGGAAACTACTCATCTATTTTCTGTCTCTATGAATTGGCTTGTTCTGAATATTCCATAAAAAGAGAAGCAAATAATCAAAGGGGCTTTGTGTATGGCTTCTTCAATTTAACCTAATCTTTTGAGGGTCACTCATGTTGTAGCATGTGTCATACTTTATTCCTTTTATGACTAAATAATTTACCATTTCATGACCATATCACAAAATATTGATCCATTAATCAGTGAGTTGTTTCCATTTTTGAACAATTATGAACACTGCTACTATGAACATCATGGACTGGCTTTTGTATGAAATACATTATTTTATTCTTTGTGGTAGTGTGGTAAGTCAGCTTTCCATCATTTAACAAAACATATGTGATAATGTATAATGAGAACATGTTTGTATTTTGGTTTTGGAGGTTCCAGTCCATATCAGGCAGCTGTATTGCTTTTAGGCCTCTGAGATGGCACAGGAAGGAACAAATTGTGCACCTCATGCTGCAAAGAAAAAGAGAAAGAAAGGGCTAGGGTCACATGGTTGTATTTGAGAGTATGCCACTAAGGAGGCAAGAACATCCCACTAGGCTTTACATACTGAAGTTTCCACCACCTCCCAATAGCACCAGGGGCCAAGCCTTACATGGGCCCTTGGGGAAAATTCAATATCCAAGTGGTATCGCCAGCAGTTCCACCCAGGTCTGGCCCTTAGAAGGGTAGTTCTCAAACATTTTGGTCTCGACATAATCTTACTCTTAGAACTGTAAAGAATTTTTACTTACGAAGTCATATCTATCAATATTTTCCCTGTATTCAAAATTACAACTAATTGAAATGAGCTCCAGAAAATGGAAATGAGGGTTTTTCTTTGTTGCTGGTTTTGTTTTCTTGTTCATTCATTTATCTGTCTTTGGGAGGGTAAGGTGGGGGGTGGGGTCACAGAAATTGAGGGACAAAGCATGAACAAATGCAGCAGTGGTACTCATTGGACACTGAACTATATAACTTTAGTGAGAACAGGAGGGGAAAACTGGGAGAGAATGAGGGAAGGAGTGACATTGTCCAAAAAGAAATGCACTCAATACCTGACTTATATAACTGTAACTTCTCTATATATCACATTTATAACAATAAAAATGACAGCTATGACATCATTGCTTTTAATTCTCAAATTTAATAACAATAATGTTATGTAGCAGAAATAAAATTTTTATGAGAAACTATATTTTCTAAAAATAGTGAAATGATTTTTTTTGTCAGTCATGAGGCTTGAACTTTGAGCCTGGGCACTGTCCCTCAGCTCTTCAGCTCAAGGCTAGCGCTTTACTACTTGAACCACAGCTGCACTTCCATGAAATGGTTTTTATAAATCTTTTTAGTATTTGACTCAATAGAAAATGGCTAATTCTCATTCTGATGACAGTCAATGACTTAAGATATTCTCCTTGGTTCAAGTGCATAAAGAATGACTGATATCACATAGATATAAAGTTGGAAAAGGAAGGATTTTGTGGAGTACCTAAAAAGTCCTCAGAGAGCCACCATTATATTTTTAAGAATTGCATTTAACATAATGCCACTCAAAAGTAGCATTCAACATCTAAATTATAGCAGATATATATATATATATATATATATATATATATATATATATATATATATATTGGGAAGTAGAATTCATGAGTCCATAGTAACCTTATTTATATCTATTTTCCATGGTGGTGGTGCCATATCATATTCCAGCCATGTCCTTAAATCTGCTTTAATTTCCTTTTTCAGGTTTTTTAAGTTTTTAATCATAGAGGTCCCTCACATCTTTGGTTAAGTTAATTCCTAGATATTATTTTTGAGGCTATTACAAATGGAGTTGCTTTCCTGATTTCAGCCTCAGTTTTCTAATTGTTGGCATACTAGAAAGCTATTGATTTTTGTGGGTTAATTTTATATCCTGCTACTTTGCCAAAGTTTCCAATCTGCTCAAGTAACTTGGAAGAGGAAGCTATAGGGCTCTTTAAATACAGGATCATGTCATCTGTAAAGAGGGAGAGTTTTACTTCTTCTTTCCCTGTTTGGATCCCCTTTATGTTTGTCTATTGCCTCATTGCTCTGGCTAGGAATTCCAATACCATATTAAAAAGGAGTAGAGAGAATGGACATCCTTGTCTCATTCTTGATTTTAGAGGAAATAGTTTTAACTTTTTACCATTAATTATAATATTGGCTGTAGGTTTGTCACGTAGAGCCTTTAGCCTTTATTTTATTGAGAAATGTTCCGTGGATTCCTAGCTTCTCCAGAGCTTTTATCATAAATGGATATTGGATCTTGTCAAATGCTTTTTCTGTATCTCTTGAGATGATCATGAGATTCTTGTCCTTGCTTCTGATGTGTTGAATTACACTAATTCATTTGCATATATTGGACCACTTTTACATCCCTGGAATGAATCCTGTTTGATTATAGTACATGGTTTTTTTGGTTAGGTTTTGAAGTTGGCTGGCCAGAATTTTATTGAGAAGTTTTGCATCACTGTTCTTCAAAGAAATGGGTCTATAATTCTCTTTCTTTGATGAGTCTCTATCTGGTTTTTAGATGGGGATTATGCAGGCTTCATAGGATGAGTTTGGTGGAGATCTTTTACTTTCAATTTCATTGAAGAGTTTGAAGATTGGAGTGAGTTCTTTGAAGGCCTTATATAATTCATCTGTGAATTCATCTGAGCTGGCCTTTTCTTGGATGGGAGGTCTTTTATTGCCACTTTCATTTCATTGTTTGTTAAAGGGTCTATTTACTTGTTTTAAATCTTCTTGGTTTAGTTTGGGTATATCAATATTTGCTAGAAATTCTTCCCTTTCTTCCAGATTCTTGTATTTGTTAGCATAAAGGTTTGTAGAGTATTCTCTCATAATTTCTGAATCTTGTTTATGATTTTTTGATTTTATGTTTTTTGTCTCTAATTCATTTATTTCTGATTTTATTTTAATTATTGGTTTCTATCTACTGCATGGAGTTTGGCTTGTTCTACTTTTTCAAGGAGCTTAAGGTATATAATTAAATTGTTGGCTTGAGATTTATCCAATTTGTTGATATAAGCACTCAGAGCTATAAATTTTCCTCTGAATACTGCCATTGCTGTGTCCCAGAGGATCTGGTATTTTGTGTGTTCATTTTTGTTAAATACCATAAATGTTTGAATTTCCATTCTGATCTCTTCAATGATCTACTGGGGATTCAACAATATATTGTTCAGTCTCCACGAGTTAGAGAATTTTCTATGATGCCTTTTGGTTTTGAGCCCTAATTTCATTCCATTGTGTTCTGACAGAATGCAGAGAATAATTCCAACATTTCTGAATTTCTGATTTTCTTTGTGATCTAAAATGTGACCTATTTTGGAGAATGTTCCATGTGATGCTGAGAATGTATATTCTGATGCTGCTGGGTGAAACATTCTGTAGATGGCTGTTAGGTCTATTTGGCCTATGAAGTTATTTTGTTCTGAGATGTTTCTGTAGAGTTTTTGCTGGGTTGTTCTATTCAGAGAAGTCTGTGGTGTGTTAAAGTCACCAACAATCAATGTATTCAGATCTATGTGTATTTTTAGGATAAGAAGTGTTTGTTTGATGAAGTTGGGTGCTCTGGAATTTGCTATATAGATATTTAGAATGTTATATCCTTCTGTAGGAGAGATCTTTTTATTAATATGTAATTTACTTCTTTGTATCTTCTCACTAATTTTAACTTGAAGTCTATTTTATTTGATATTAGGATTGCAACTCTGGTCTATTTATGGTGGCTATTTGCTGGATAGAGTTTATTCTAGACTTTCACTTTCAGAATATGATTGTTTTTGTATGCAAGATATGCCTCTTGAAGACCACAGGTGGATGAATCTTGCTTTTTGATCCAACTAGTCAATCTATGTCATTTAATTGGTGAGTTAAGTCCATTATGATTAAGAGTTAGGACTGAGACGTGTTTGGTAGTTCCTGCTATGTTACTCACTTTCAAAGGATCTGTGTCTCATCAATTCTTACTATATTTATCTGGTTCTCTGGTAAGAAGCAGCTTAAGTAAAAAAGTTGCTACAAAACAGGAAAAAACCAAAATAAAATTACCAGATAGAGATAGTAAAAATTAGGGCATATCAATGAACTAGAGACTTAAAAAACTATATATAGAATCAACAAAACAAAAAGCTTGTTCTTTATTTTAAAAAAATCAATAAAATTGGTAGACTATTATGTAGCTTGACAAAAAAAGGAGAGAAGATCCTCACATCAACAAGATTGAAGATGTCAAAGGAAACATTACAACAAGCATCCAAGAAATCCAAAAGATTATGAAAGACTACTTTCAAAACATATACTCAAGATGGAAAATCTAGTAGAAATGAATAAATTCTTAGAGACATACAAGGTAGCTAAACTGAACCAAAAAGATATAAACCACTTAAACAGTTCCATAACAGCAATGAGATTGAGGAAATAATAGTCTTCTAACAAGAAAAAGTCCAGGTCCTAGTGATTGGCAGCCAAATTCTACAAGACTTTTAACGTTGCATCCAACACCAGTACTATTCAAACCTTTCAATGAAGTAGAAAGGTCAAATCCAAACATTTTATGAAGCCATCATCATTGTCATTTCAAAACCAGGTAGGGATCTAATGAAAAAGGAGAACTATAGATCAATCTCTCTGATGAAAATAGATGGAAAGCTCTTCAATAAACTACTTGCCAACAGAATTCAGCAACTAATAAAAGAAAACCAAAACAGTAGGATCAGGTGCATTTATCCCAGAGGTGTAAGTCTGGTTTTACATACATACATTAATAAATGAAACACATCATATTAACAGAATCAAAGACAAAAACCATATGAACATCTCAATAGATGCAGAAAAAGCCTTTGAAACAATCCAATGGCCATTCATAGTAAAATGGAGAAGTTAGGAGTAGAAGGAACATACTTCAAAATAATAAAGGCTATATAACAGACCAACAACCAACATCATACTAAATAGTGAAAAACTAAAACCATTTTATCTAAAATCAGGAACAAGGCGAGGATTTCCATTCCTTTCATGCCTCTTCAATATAATTCTGGAATTCCTAGCCAGAGCAATAAAGCAAGAAAAACACATAAAGTGATTCACATAGGGAAAGAAAAAGTCAAACTATCCCTATTTGCAGATGACATGATCTTACAACTAAAGAATCTGAAAGACCTCATCCCAAAACTCCTAGAGCTAATCAATAACTTTGGCAGAGTAGCAGGACACAAAATTAAGCCACAAAAAATAGGAGGCAAAAGACATAGCAAAAACTATAAAAATTTGAAGAAAGAAACTGGACATGGCATCAGGAAATGGAAAGACCTCTCATGTTCATGGATAGGTAAAAAATGGACATACTGTCAAAAATGAACTGCAAACTTAATGCAATCCTGATCAAAATCCCAATGGCATTCTTTACAGAGATAGAGAAAATAATTCAACATTTCATATAGAACACCAAAGACCTCAAATAACCAAAGCAATTCTAGGCAAAAATAAATAAATAAAACAAATGCTAATAGTATCACAATCCCAGAGTTCAAGCTCTACTACAGAGCTATAATAACAAAAACAGCTGTGTTGGGGCTGGGAAGGTGACTCAGTGGTAGAGCACTTGCCTTGCATGCTCGAGGCCCTGGGTTTGATTCCTCAGCACCACATTAAAAAAAAAAAGCCAGAAGTGGCGCTGTGGCTCATGGTAGAGTGCTAGCCTTGAGCTGAAGAGCTGAGGGACAGCGCCCAGGCCCAGAGTTCAGGCCCCACGACCGGACCAAAAAAAAAAAGAAAGAAAAGAAAATCTGTGTTGGCACAAAAATAGACCTGAAGATCAATGAAATGGACTAGAGGACAGAAATAAAACCATATACTTACAGTTATATGATATTTGATAAAAGAGCCAAAGATATACAGTGGAAAAAAGATAGCCTCTTCAATAATTAGTGTTGAGAAAACTGGACATCCATATACAGAAAGCTAAAAGTAGATCCCTATTTGTCACCATGCACAAATATTAACTCAAAGTGGATTAAATACCTCAATGTCAGACCTGAAACTTTGAAATTACTGCAAACACTAGAACTTATAGGCATAGGCAGAAACTTTTTGAAATAAGTCCCACAGACACATCAGATAGGAGAGAAAATGTTCTGCACAGCAAAGGACATAGTTACTAAACTAGAAAGACAGCCAACAGACTGGGATAAGATCTTTACCAGGAATACATCAGACAAAGGTCTGATATCCAAAATATACAAAGAGTTCAAGAAACTTACCCCTACCCAAACCAATTAACAAATCACTATATAGAGCTAAGGAGAGAGTTCTTAGAAGAAGACATAAAACTGGCAAAGAAATAGGACGAAATGCTCAACACCCCTGGCCATAACGGAAAAACAAATCAAAAGAATGCTGAGATTCCATCTTACGCTAGATAGATTAGCCAACATTATGAATTTGAGCAATAATAAATATTGGTGGGGATGTGGGGGAAAAGGAACCTTATTGCACTGTTGGTGGGAATGTAAATTAGTACCACCACTCTGGAATGCAGTCTGGAGGTTCCTCAAAAAAACTAAACATAGATCTTCCCTATGACCCAACCATACTACTCTTGGGCATCTACCTAGGACAGCATAAACCAGGATACCATGAAGACACCTGCACATCCATGTTTATTGCTACACTATTCACAGTAGCCAAGATATCAAAACAACCCTGATGACCTACAATAGATGAGTGGATCAAAAAACTGTGGTATTTATACATAATGGAATTTTACACAGCAATCAGAAAGAATAATATGTCATTTACAGGGAAATGGATGGACCTGGAACAAATTATGTTAAGTGAGGTAAGCCAAGCTCAGACAGATAAATGGTGTATGTTTCTCTCACATGCTGAAGGCTAGATCTAATATACACTGGGACATGATAAATTATACAGGATTG
Source organism: Dipodomys merriami (assembly GCF_024711535.1). Classification (NCBI taxonomy): domain Eukaryota; kingdom Metazoa; phylum Chordata; class Mammalia; order Rodentia; family Heteromyidae; genus Dipodomys; species Dipodomys merriami. The sequence goes on along the minus strand of NW_027203493.1, from coordinate 32,415,403 downwards.
TAGGCATACACACTGTGAGAGCAAAGGAAGTGTCTTAAGGGAAGAACCCAAAGATGTAATGCCTCTGTGCCTCGGAACATATAATATTTAATGAAATGAACTGCAGGAAATGGAAACAAGAATTTGGGTGGTTTTCCCCCTGCTATTGTTGGTTAAAATGTTGTTGTCGTCTATTTTTGGTTTTGCTGGGTTTTTTTGGTCTTGTTTGTTTATCTGTCTTTGGGGGGTTAAGTCCAACACAGAAATGGAGGGATAAAGGGTGAAAAAATGCAGCAGTGATACTCACTAGACACTATGTTGAAACTGAGCTATACAACTTACGGGTGGGTGTGGGAGAGAAAAACTGGGAGAGAGTGAAAGAAGTGGTGATATTTCCAAAAAAGAAATGTATTTATTACCTGGCTTATGAAATGGTAATCCTTCTGTATATTACCTTTAAAATAACTGAAAATAGGGCTGGGAAGGTGGCTTAGTGGTAGAGTGCTTGCCTTGAATACATGAGTCCCTGGGTTCAATTCCTCAGTACCACATAAACAGAAAAAGCTGGAAATGGTGCGTGGCGTAGAGTACTAGCCTTGAGCTGAAGAGCAGAGGGACAGCGCCTAGGCCTACAGTTCAGGCCTCATGACCCACAATTAAATAAATAAATAAATAAATTTTTATTTTTTTATTTTATTTTATTTTTTCATATAGTCACATAATGACAAAGTTTTATTTAACAGAAAAGTTTATTCCTTTGCAAGCTAGGATCTTTAATAAATAAATAAATAAATTTTTAAAAAAGAAAGAAAAGACAAGAAAAATCAGTGTTAAAGGTATAGAGGACTTTGCAGAGCAATATCTAAGAAGAGCATAAATAAGATTCAAGAGAAGCTGGGCTCAGGTGGCTCACATCTGTAATCCTAGCTACTCAGGAGGCTGAGATCTGAGGATCATGGTTCAAAGCTGGAAAGGAAAGTCTGTGACACTCATTTCTAATTAACCACCAAAAAAAAAAAAAAAATAGAGCTGTGGCTCAAATTGTAGAACAGCTCTAGCCTTGAGCAGAAAAGCTCAGCAACAGTGCCCAAATCCTTACTTCAAAACCCAGGACCTGCATGGGAGAGAGGGGGAGGGGGGAAGAGAGAGAGAAAGAAAGAGAAAGAGACATGCTGGGCACTGGTGGCTCACACCTATAATCCTAGTTACTTAGGAGACTGCTCTGGGGATCAGGGTTCAAAGCCAGCCCAGGCAGAAAAGTCTGTGAGACTCTTATGTCCAGTTAAGCACAAAAAGCAGGGACTGGCAAAGAGAGGAGGGAGGAGGAAAGACAGAGAGAAGGGGAGAAAAGGGTGGGGAGAGATTAGATATTAATATGACACAAGTGTTGAAATATTTTTATCATGCCAGGGTACTAGGAATGGTTCATAGTGTTGAATTTTAAAGATACTTTTTTTTATCCTTTAGGGAAAAATTCTCAATTATTGTTTTCATTTGAACAGTGAGATCCCAGTACTCAGGTGACTATGAAATATTATTGGAGAATCTTTTCACAAAGATTTAAAGATTCAACTACCCTGTTTAGTAAAAGCCTCGCAAGAGACATTTGGGAATTGCAATTAGTTCAGATGGTCTGGTTAAAATATGTGAATGAGCTCACAGTGACTGGCCCTAATTTTGAGCACTGTCTTAACATAATCACAGTATGGAACCATCTCTCCTGATGCAGTTATAGTATCACCTAAAAGGCTTAGATTTGCATGCAACAGGTTACCTATCTAAGGTTTTCAGATTAACCAGAGAACTTACACCTCATGTTAGACTGAAACAGGTTATTTTTTTTAAACTACCTGTCCTACCGAGCAAGAGAAAACTGAATGGATCTTGTGCTAATAGCAGAGTTTATGAAGCCCTCAGCAATAAACTGACATTGAACCCTTTGTTTGGACTGAGAAAACCTTTAAAACAATACCACATGAATTTACAACATCGTTTAAATTGTGTGCATGTGAAAAGCAAGGCCTAGCCCTCAGAGTCCTTCTGCAGACTTTGGGAAGTATACCCTAACTGATTGTGTCTCCTCAAAACAACTTGAAAAATCACAGTGAAAAGATGACAGACCTGTTTAGAGACTGTTGCTGGTCTTTATGACCTGCTCCAAGAGGGTGAAAAGTTTACATTGGGGCAGTCCATTGTAGTATATGTGACTTCTTCTAATATGTCTACTTTTACCATATAAGTAATTCATCCCCAGTAGAAACTAATATAGAAAAAAATCAGATCACAAACTATTAGGTTACAACAAACATGAATATCACAAATGTGATTTGAGTTGGGGCCAAACTGACACATTGATTTTCTAGCTTATCTTACCAGATCCCTAATGAAGGTAAAGTGTTCTGTTAGGTGTCTTCCATTTTGGTGTGACTATCACATTAATTATAGGATCAGTATACCTATTTTTCCTCTTAGCACTTTATTGCATACCCTACATATGCAAAACCACAGTCAAGGCCCATAAGGATAATTGATAGAGACAGGTTCATACTTTCCATTAGAAGAATCCCTTATTGTCTGACTTCATCAGGAAGCAGATTATTATAATGCCCTTGTTGCCATAGGAATGGAAGAAAAACTTCATCAGTATGTTCACAATTACAGTTTCAGCTCAATAACTCACTTTACTGACTAGATTGCTTCTAGTTATGTAAGTTTTTTTGTTGTTGTTTTGTTTTTTTGTTTTTTTGCCATCAGGGGCTTGAACTCCGGGCCTGGGCACAGTCCCTGAGCTACTTTTGCTCAAGGCTAGCATTCTACCACTTGAGCCAGAGCACCACTTCTGGGTTTTTCTGTTCATGTGGTAATGAGGAATCAAAGCCAGGGCTTCATGCATGCTAGGCAAGCACTTTACCACCAAGCCACATTCCCAGGCTCTATTTATGCAAGTTCTAAAAAATGACTTTTCTTCTTTCCATTCTCATTATCCTAACACACACACACACACACACACACACACACACACACACACACACACACACACACACACACACACACACACACACACACACACACACACACACACACACACACACACACACACACACACACACACACACACACTGCACCTACCACCACCATTTTCCCACATGAGGGAACTCAAAAATGTCTTTCCAGTTCCAGGTAAGATCACAATGTTTCTTACCTTATCTTGCTGACTACAGGAATAAAGTCACACTCAGAATAGCAAGGAATTCATCTCTGGAGACTAATGCCAGCATGTTGGAAAATAAGTGGACTTATGGCCAACATTTGGCTTGAAATTGTGTCTTAAGTACATACTTATATGGTACTGGGCTTTCATTTAAAAGCCCATTCTTCACTCACTACCTCCATATCTCCCAGGACAGGACTATATTTCTCCCCATTAGGTAGCCGATGAAGAGAACACCATGAGCAGGAGAAGTTTATTTACTGAACTGCTGCCCCCACCCTGCATGGTGAAGAGGCCTGGCTGAAAAGTAAAGGGGGGTGACCCACCCCTGAGCCAGAACTTATCTAGACCAGGGATAGTAGCCACACTGCATCTGGATGTGACCTCAGGGTCTGGGACCCTCCTAAGGTCAGATGGGAGGCATGTGACCAGAGGTGGCCCAGGATAGGACGTAGCAGGAGAGGAAGGTGACTGCTTCCAGGTCTGCCAGTTACCTAGGTAACAGATACTGGGCGGAAACTTAGCCAAGAGGGAAGGAGGTGTTCCTGTTCAGATGTCATAGATGGTCCTCATTTTGCGTAGCAAAATTAACACAGTTGTTATTTTTCTCCAAAACCCTGCTCTTGAAGTAGGGAGACCAGGTCTAGATGCTGCCATCTTGTTCTCACAGACATCCTGACACCTAGCTGGGTGATGGGGGCTTTTCACCCATCTTCAAAGGCTTAGAGGTAAGACAAGCCATCCTTTGAATTGAAGATGCCTAGCTCAGTTGGTAGAGCAAGGAGGACTTTGTTTTAGAGAATGTGAAGATGCATAATGTTGTTTAGCCCCAGAAAGGATATGCAAATGTATCATGTTGTTTAGACCCAGACAAGGAAGCTTTGTCCCCACCCAAGCATGTGGTTTTTGTCTTTAAAAGCTTGGTGCAGTTGGTGTATCTTGTCTTTGTGACAAGAGTCCACCTGCAGATGCTGGCTTGTTAATAAAGACTCCAGATTCAACTTCTCAAAATGTGGCTTCTTTCTTTTCTCTCGACTGGATACACAACTGAAATTTACCTTACAACACTCTCACTGTTTGTGAATTGGCATTTAGTTCAGGGACTGAATTATTTCTATCAGAAACTAGGAGATTAAGCCTACTTGGAGGAAGTAAGTCACTGAGTATATGACTTTAATAGGCCTGTTCCTATCATTCTCTCTGCTTCCTGGGTGCCATGAGGTAAATGCCTCTGCTCTACCATACACTCTCGCTATCATGATGCTCTGACTCATCAGGCACATAAACAATGGAGCAAACAAGCACAGTCTGAAGCTTCTGAAATGGTGAGCCAAAGTAAGTCTTTGAACTGTTTCTCTCAGGTGTTTATCAGTGACAAAAAAAGACTAATACACCCAGGTGACCCAGTAACCTTTGAAATTCAGCCCATAGCAGTATGGTCCTGAGAAAAAAATAAAGCTTTGAAGAGCACACATGTAGCATCCTCTTGGAAAAAAGATAGCCCCCTTACATGTAAGTAAATCTTCTGGCATTCAAATCAATTGTACCAATCTCAAATAGTTTGATTACTGAGTCTCTCACTGAGACTTGCCTATCATAGGATCAAAGTCAAATTTCCAGACCACAAAGTTCAAAAAGAGATCCTACAGTGTGGAGAGATCCCCAGCTCCTCGCTACTGTCCTTGTCCCTTCACCTATTTTTCCCCACAGTTGTTCTAGCCCATGCCTCCTGGCAGCTAGTTTTGTTTCGTTTTTCAGAAATTCCCATAGCAATATATAGGATAAAGCTATTTCTGATACCTTGGTGTTTCTTTTACTTTCTTGGACAATGGAATATCAGTCTCGGTCATGTTTTAGAATAGCATTTCTTTCCCCCTTTGGAAAAACTAGAATACAACAAAGCTCAACAAGAAGGCTGTGGCAGGAAGACCATGAGTTTGAGGCCAGTGTGGGCTACATGGTGAGCATGAGGCCAGGCTGGACTCATCATCCTAACACACAAGCCCACAGGAGGCTGAGATCTGAGGATTGAGGTTCAAAGCCAGCCCAGGCAAAAAGCTATGAGACTCATCTCCAATTAACCACCAAGGTGTGGCTCAAGTGATAGAGTGTTTTTGCCTCAAGCAAAAGAGCTCAGGGACAACATCTAGGCCCTGAGTTCAAGCTTCAAAACCAGAAAACTATATAAGTAAAATAAAACAAATTATTAATTAACCACCATTTGAAGTTTTCATTCATGTAAAGCAGGAGATGTTTCTCTGATCTTTTTATATTTTTCTATCCTGTCACATTAAAATAAACCCTTGCTAAACTTCAAAACAAAATTTCAGCACAAAAAAACTGACTCTAGAATTTTGCCATAACAAGATTAATATGTAGAAAGAAAAGCCATCCTGTATGACTTTCAAAAAATCTCTGTGTCCCTTCCTTGTTCTTTTCCTTGTCATTCTTTATTCATGAAGGCCTGGGTAACCTGAACTGCCACTTTTTCTTCTTGGAAATGAAGTCTGAAACATACATTTTATTTGCATTTCATTTACTAAGTACTTCTTTCTCACTTTATTTTTTAAATCATTTCACAGACTTTGTTATGAACTTCAAGTTCTACTGGATGTCAATAACTAACTACTTTTAATAATTAATGACGGTTACTGGGAGTTTTACTGTTCAAACTCCACCAAAATGTCTTGTGTTAGCGATTAGATTGTAAAGCCTAGAGACATTGTGTTAAATTAGAATGAAAAATGGTGTGTGACATATTTGTTTCCTTTTTATTTTTCAAACCTTATTACATATAGCTTGTTTTTTTTTTACTGTAGCAAACAAATTCTATCTTTTTTTTTACTTTAAAAACATTCAAAAGACAATTTTAACTGATAAAACATTTGCTTTATTACTATAGACATGCCTACATTTATAGGAGGCCAACTTCAGTGTACTCTTTTTTCTGGATAGGGTAAACAGTGAGGAATTTTCTTCCACATACATTGTATATTACCAGTTAATCTCTCATTACTATTTTCTCTGGAAACTACCACCTCTACCAGGATCTCAAGACCTTGACTCAGCTTCCCTTTACATTTTGTCCTTATTTCTCTTCCTTGCTAAAGAGAAATGAAGTAAGGGAGAATGCAAGAAATGAAAGCAAATGACCATTCTGCTGTTGCCATGCTTTACACCATGTCCTTTTCTACTGCTTTACCCTTGTCCTTTTTGTATGTGTGTGTGCATGTGCTCATGTTGGTAATGATGCTTGAACATAGGACTTCATGTTCTTATTCAGCTTTGTCACATGTCTAATTCTAGCTTTTTGCTGGTTAACTAGAGATAAGAGCTTTGAAGATTTGTCTGTTAGGGTTGGCTTCAAACCATAATCCTCAGATCTCAGTGTCCTGAGTAGGTAGGGGTACAAATGTAAGCCATCAGTGCACAGCTACAATCCTCTTGTGTAGCTAGGTGACAGGCAAATGACACTATGCTATGTTTTATTAGTTGAGATGGGGACTTAGGAGCTTTCAGCCTGAGCTAGTCTTGACCCTTGATTATTCTGATTTCTGCCCTCCAGATATCTAGGCTCATAGGCATGAGCGATTGTGCCCAATTCTAGTTTTTGTATTATTACCATCAACAAGAAAGGGTGGTTGGACTTGAATTTTCCAATTAACATTTTATGAAAAGGTAAGATAGGGCAAATTCCACTCCCTCACATACTGTTTCTCTATTTTCTACAGCTTTAACTTTTAGATCCTTTCTTTACTAATTTCATGTCAGGCCTCTGGCCAGATGTTCCTTAGCCACAAAGCCCATGTGCTACACTCCTCAACACTTACCCAATTCTGTTTCCTGTACTGGTTTTTGTTGAATTCATGTCAGTGGCTTTACACCAGGAATAGTCTACTATCAGTGTCCTTATGTCTTTGGTATCTCATTACATAAATATATCATTTATTTTTATAAACCTAAGTAATATGAATGTACTACTATCTTGGCTCATCTGTTTTAGTAATAAATTATCTATTAACTTCTTACTATTTCCATGTTTCAATGAAAAATGTATGTATGTATGTATGTATGTATATGCTTATATACATATATGCCTATCATGAGAGGTATAGCTTCCTTTGTCATGTACTCCCTGCCAATGAACTACCTCTTCATAGGCCCTAAGTGATGGGTCTGATCATGGACTGAAACCTCCATAAGTATAAACCAATGACTTAAATGATTTTGTGTGTGTGTGTGTGTGTGTGTGTGTGTGTGTGTGTGTGTGTGTGTGTGTGTATTACAGGGGTCAAACCTTTATGCTATAAAGATGCTTTACCATTGAGCTCTTACCTCACCCTTTTCTCTTTTTTTGTTAATTCTTTTTTTTTTGGTCGGTTGTGGGGCTTGAACTCTGGGCTTGGGTGCTGTCTCTGCACTCTTCAGCTCAAGTCGAGCACTCTACTGCTTGAGCCACAGCACCACTTCCGGTTTTCTACTGGTTTATGGGAGATAAGAGTCTCACGGACTTTCCTGCCCTGGCTGGCTTTGAACTATGATCCTCAGATCTCAGCCTCCTGAGTAACTAGGATTATAGGCGTGAGCCACCAGCGCCTGGCTTTTTTGTTGATTCTTTTAGGTATTTTTTCACAGTGACAGCTTCAATCCTTCTATACTAACCTCAATTTCTTTTCCATTTCAGAAACAATATTTTTTAAATGCCTACAATTAGAAGCTGTAATCATTTTCTTCCAACAAATGTCCTGGAGTTTAGAATTCAAAAAGGTTTAGAATTTAAAAGCCCAACAGTTGAATTGTATTCAAGCACATTTTCAATTCTACTACAAACTGTCAAAGTGTTCTACAAAGCTCAAAATGCTAGTTTGCAAAGGAGTTCCTGTTTCTTCATATCCTTCCCTAAAATTTCTATTATTGGTCTTTAAATCTACTGGTCTGTGAGTTGACTTCTTCCTTAAGGGAGATACTTGCTTTAACTGGCTATTTTACAAGTCAAGAAATGCTCATTAGAGTGGCGCTGTAGCTCAAGTGGTAGAGCGCTTGCCTTGAGCTGAAGAGCTGAGGGACAGTGCCCAGGCCCAGAGTTCAAGCCCACGGCCAACAACAACAACAACAACAACAAAAATGCAGCTTGATTTTAGTGGCGCTGTAGCTCAAGTGGTAGAGCGCTCGCCTTGAGTTGAAGAGCTGAGGGACAACGCCCAGGCCCAGAGTTCAGACCCCATGACTGGACCCAAAAAAAAAAAAAGAAAAAAGAAATACAAATGTTGGAAGTGGTACTGTGGCTCAAGTGGAAGAGCACTAGCCTTGAGCTGAAGAGCTCAGGGACAGTGCCCAGAGTTCAAGCCCTAGGACCAACAAAAAAAACAAAAACAAAAAAAATGTTTATTTCTTACCAGAAAATGGTTAGCTAATATTCAAGGACTTGATAACTAATAAGTAATTAGGGAGTCTGGGAAAAATCACCTAATCCTTATGCTGTCAGTTTGCTTCTTTGTAAATGGAAAAGTAACTTAAGATTGTCTCTAAAATACTATGGCTTTATCTGAACATAGAGTATTTAGGACAAAGTTATTGAGAAACATTAGATGGGTGGATGTTTTAAGATGTAATGTTGTATGGTGGAAGGGCAATATTTTGGAATTAGGTAATAGAATGTTCAAGTCTATTTCTCAGTTCTATGCCTTTAGGCAATTTGACTAAATTCTTCTTTATTTGTAAGTAAAATGGAAGTAGTAGTACTGACCTTGTTATGAGGCTTAAAATTAATACCTATGCCAGGTATGATGATGCAACCTGTAATCACAGCTGCTTTGGTGGCCTAGATAAAGAGGCTCTCTATTCTATTGCATCCGGGGCAAAAGTTAGCAAGACACCCAACTGACTAGCTGGGGGTGGTAAGACATGTCTGTAATACTAGGTAAGTAAAAGGCACAGGTAGTGGGCTAGGAAGGTGGCTCATTGGAGAGCGCTTGCCTTGCATGCCTGAGGCCCTGGGTTCGATTCCTCAGCACCACATAAGCAAAAACAAAAAAGCCGGAAGTGGCGCTGTGGCTCAAGTGGTAGAGCACTAGCCTTGAGCTGAAGAGCTGAGGGACAGCGCCCAGACCCAGAGTTCAGGCCCCACTACCGGACCCAAAAAAAAAAAAGAGGCACAGGTAGTAGGATTATTGTCTGAGGATTGTGTGATTATGCCCCAGGCAAAATTTTGAGATCCTATGCGAAAAATGACTAAAACACAGATGGGCTGGGGGCATAACTCCACTGGTAAGAGTATTTGTCTAGAAAGTGCAAGCAAGGCCTTGAATTCAAATCCCATACTCCTGCCCCCTCCAAAATAATATCTATGAACAAGCATCTTAAAAGAAAATAGCAGAGAGATTATTACTGGCTATGGAAAGTCTTTTACTTAATTTTTTCGTAAGTTTTACCAAAACTCTTAGAGTTTACCATATGCTAGAAAATTCTAAGAGGTTTAAAACATTCAGCTTCACTTCACGCACTCTATGAGTAGGTATTTTTACAGTCATTTGTATTTTAGCTTCAAGAAATTGTGGCATAGTAGTTAAACAACTAGCCCAAGATCACGTAAGTAGTAAATCACAGTGCTAGTCTACATTAAGGATTCAGTTCTTGGATCAGGCTCCTTCTTCTAGTCTTCTCAAGCCAAGTTATCTGCTGATTTCATTAGAAAAAAGAAATCTACAACTGGCTCTAAGACATGGCATATTGAAGTGATTAAATGGTGGTGCTTATGAATAAATCAATCTGTGAGGTTAACAATTTTTATTTCCTCCAAGAGTCAAACCTTTGGAGCACAGCAATTTTTTTTTCTTTTGTCCATTGTAAGGCTTGAACTCATGGCATGGGCATTGTCCCTGAGCTCTTTTGCTCAAGGCTAGTGCTCTACCACTTTGAACCACAGCTCCACTTCTAGTTTTTGAGTGGTTAATTGGAGATAAGAGTCTTTTGGGGGACTTTTCTGCTCCAAGCTGGCTTTGAATTTGGATCTTCAGATCTGAGTCTGAGTAGCTAGGATTACAGGTGTGAGCCACCTGCCACCGGCAACATTTTTTTTTTTTTTAACATAAAAGTATGATTCGCTGCTGAGGTTTTTTCTACTTTGAGGTCTTTTTTTGCACCTATGCCTGAGAGAAAGCCTACATTAGTAGTTCAAGGGCATGTAACTACTAACCTTGGAGAGTTCAGGCTCTGTTCTCAAAAGGGATCATCCAAAGAACAGGAAATGGACTGGTCAGAGCCTATGGCTTACACTTTGGGCATGCTATGTTGTTAGAAAAAAAAAAGATGACAAAGAAGTGATTCTTGTTTTTGGCAATCTACAGCAGTTCTGTTCTGACTCATACACAAAGGGAGTAAATCCCTAGGAAAGAAATAAAAAGCAGAACAGAGGGGAAAAATAGAATTTCCAGTTCTCTGAGTTTTTATTCAATGACTGCTATCTCAAGATTAAAGCCGAAACTATGACAATGCCAACCACAAAAGATGGGAAAAACACTGTAACCACAAAACAATGGCCCAAATTAGGTAATCAGATATAGAAAGAACTTGGCCAGCAAGGTAGTTTTTTCTTGTCACAATGATGACTGGAAAACTGATAAAAATGATGGGATCTAAAGAAATGTTACAAATGTGAAACCTTCTCACAGACCAGAAACTCCAAATCTGTGAGCCAAAATAAATCTTTTCTTGCCAAACCAAAAAAAGAAAAAAGGAAAAGAAAAAGTACCTTTTTCTTTGAAGACCTCTGAGCTACATAACACCAGGATATCTTTATCTACAAACTCTATTTCTAGAGGAGACAAATGAGAACCAGAAAATCAATGACCAGAACACAAAGAGTACCTTGATGAGCCAGGAATATAGCAATTTATGCTCTAGTTTAGAATATCTGAAGATCAAATCATTCACCCCCGGATAAAAACAGACTGTATTTTATGGCTCTCTCAAATACTCAATACAGACACTGGGTTTTAACTCTCCTTTTTATAGATGAGAAAATGAAGCCACAAGAATCTGTTTATACTTGCCCAGACTGGCAATTGTGTCCGGGGAAATTATATAGAAAATTAACAATATTTTTATTGTTGTTGTTTTGCATTTCCACTGATAGATAGCCTTTAAACTATTTTTAAAGGGTTGAGGATGTAGCTCAGTGGCAAAACACTTGCCTAGAATGTGCAAGTCCCTAGAATTCAATCCCCACCATCACAAAAACATTTTTGAAAACAGATAAATTCTGGATATTATAATTTGGCACAAAGCAGAGCTTACTAAACAAACTGCAGAGAATAGCTATCTTATAGAGAATTTTGCTTGCCTGAAACTTTGTTATGAGGGTGACCATCTCTGATGAATTCCAGGTAGGTGCAATGGGTTTTCCACTATGACTATGGAGAGCTGAATTACCTTCAGTTTTGCCAAACATTTTTTAATGTGCAATACCTGCTTTTAAACTGTCAAGAAATCTGTAAAGCTAAAGCATGATGAAAATAATTGTTAACCTGCTGGATTCCATGAAAGACACATATAAGACTGTGGGGAATACAGTAGACAAAAGACTTGATGTTGGTTTGGAGTAGGGAAATGGAATGTGGCAGGAAGACTATGACATTTCCATTAAATAGACAGATTTTAGTTCTGCAACCAAGCAACTTCATTACTTGTCTTTTAAGCTTCAATTCCTTATTAGAAATAACTTAGAGAACACTTATGTGAGTTGCTGTGAGAATGAAGTGAAGTTTTAATGAGAACATCAAAACTATGCTCAATAAGAAATTAATAGAAAACTATGTTATGAGCTAGAAAATAATACAGATTGTAAGAAAAATAGTTCCTTGGAGTAGGAAGAGATGGCATTTGCATAAACTTAATGTTTGATTTTATGTGTTTTTAATTTCTAAGAGGTTATGAACTCTTGAGAGGGCCATAACTACTACATGTAGCAGATGTGGTTTTTGGTTGTTTTTTTTTCTTCTATGTATTTTCTCTCTATGTAAATATTTGGTGTCAATCTTTAGTCTGGAAACAATAATAGCATCAGTTTTTCCTTGGTGTAATTTACTGATCTATTTTCCTATTGCATAGATCAAAAGCAGATACAGGTGTTTCATAGTTGAAAAAAAATTGCAATGTAGTAGAACCCAATATCTAGCAGCCCAGGACCTTTTGAAGAATGATGGGAAAGATGGGAATGTGGCTTAGTGGTAGAGTACTTGCCTAGCATGCATGAAGCCCTGAATTAATTCTTCAGTACCACATAAACAAAAAAAAGCCAGAAATGGTGTAGTGGCTCAAGTGGTAGAATGATAGCCTTGAGCAAAAGAAGCTTAGGGACAGTGCGCAGGCCCTGAGTTCAATCTCCATGACTGGCAAAAAAAAAAAAAAAAAAGATTGAAAAGAGTAAAATGAAAGTTGTCTTTTGTGGGTGTGTGCATATGTGCATGTGTTAATTCATTTTTCCCTACAGTAACAAATACCTAAGATAATTAGCATAAAAGAAGAAAGGTTTACATTAGCTTATAGTTTTCAAGATTGCAGTCCATAGTTAGGTGAATCCATTATCTTTGGATCCATTTCTTGTCTCCTCTAGCAAGCCAGCAAATCATGGCAGGGAGCCTGTGGTGGAGCAAGCTGCTCATCTTATGGTGACTGTGAAGAATAAAAGAGAAAAAGGTCTGTGTCCCATAGTTCCTTTTGAGAACATACCCCCATGACCTAAGACTTCCCACCAGGCCTCATGTCTTAATGGTTATACAGCTTCCCATAGTGCCAAGCTGAGGATCAAGTCTTTAAAATAAACACAAGTCTTTAGGGAACAATTCAGACCCAAACTGTAGCAGAATTATTACTTTTTTTCTAGAAAAAAATTCTGGAGCAAAATATTTCATTACTTTTTGTGAATATTATTAATTACATTTTATAGCTATATGAAAATCTGCATTTAACATTGATTGTTCCTCATAGGAGATTCTGGCCATATAACATATCCTATCAATGGGATAGTGCCATCTTTTTTTTTTTTTTTTTTTGTCTGTTATAGGGCTTGAACTCTGGGCTTGGGTGCTGTCCCTGCGTTCTTTAGCACAAGGTGAGCACTCTACTGCTTAAGCCACAATGCCACTTCCAGGTTTTTAGTGGTTTATTGAAGATAAGAGTCTCATGGACTTTCCTGCCGGGGCTGGCTTTGAACCACAATCGTCATATCTCAGCCTCCTGAGTAGCTAGGATTACAGGCTTAGGATTATACCACCACCCAGCTCGATAGTTTTGAGAGTGAAATTTTTATTTTTAAGTCTTCCTCTGGAAAGCTCTCCACTCATCTGTGTAGGACCTCTGTGGAGGCACATACTAAAACACATTGATTTGAGTCCATTTGAGATGCTTTTACACTTTAAACTAATGTATTCATTAAGCAAATACATAATAACAATACATGATTCCATTATGTTTTACCCAGAAATAAGTTTCATTCATTTGTTTTTGAAGGCATGCTAGAGTTTGAATTCAGGGCCTCGAGTTCATTCAGTTTGCTTCTTGGTCCAGCATTCTATCACTAAATCTATGCCCCACATACTTTTTTTGCTGGTTGTTGCGGAGAGTCTTGTGGACTTTTCTGGCTTCTATTCCAATCTTCCAAATCAAAGCTTTCTGACTAACTAGGATCCCAGACATGAGCAATCAGCACTTGGCTAAAACTAAGCACTCATTTTTGCACTTATATACAGATATTTCTTAAAGCTATTTGCACAAGTGGTAAAAGTTCTGTAAGAAAGTATTTTCTAGAAATAATGCCGAACTGCATAATTTGCTGCTAAAACTTATCAGTGGATAACTTAGCTCCCAAGTCTCCCAGTCTCTTATTCAGGGTTTCTTTCTGTATATTACTTCATTATATTGAAGTTGTTTCATTTAACCTATCTCTGTGAAAAATATCGGCATACATAACTTCATGTGCCCAGTTTAGAGACTTTGTACAAAGGCATGTCTGAATCAATTAAATTAATCACTGGATCAATATATATGAAAACTGTAGTATTTTTAATATTAGCTTATATTAGTTATATGGGGGGTTGATTGTTACATCTCCACACATTTACACTGTATTTCAACTTTATTTTGGCATTCTTCTGGAGTTTAAGAAACTGGCCCAGAGATCTTTTTGTTGTTCTGTTTTGAGATGGGATCTTGCTGTGTTGCCCAGGCTGGCAGCAAGCTGAACTCCTGGGCTCAAGTGTTCCTCCTCCCAGTGTAGCTTCTCAAATCATTTGGGATGGGTAGTACCTGGCACGGCCAAGTTCTTATGTTTGTTTTAGTGATGTCAATCACCCCACTGGCTATTTGAGAATTCTGCTACTGGACTGAATGGGTTTTAGGCCACCGTTGCTTTGCCTAACACAGACTGAGTCATACCTGAATGTAAGTAAGCAGCTGTCAGCTTTGTGTTTCTGTAATCTTTTATTTGTCCTGGATTGAGTTCCTCCAGAGCAGAAAGAAGCCACAGTATTCATGTCCTGGGCTCAGAATTTAGGTCTGCCACAAAGTAGGCAAACTCAGTAGCTTTTTTTTTTTTTTTTTAAGGTTCCTAACTGGGAGCAGTACTACCAGTGATTTCATGCTACTAACTTCAAATCCCCCACAAGAGGGGTAAAAATCACCTGCATTCATCTAGGCACGTCCTTGAAAGTTCACCATGCCAAGAACTTTTGGTCATTTTTACTTCTTCCCTTTACTTAAAATGGTTCGTAATTTTTGAATGGTGGGGATTGTCTATTACAGTGCAATTGTCACAATCCTCTTATTATTTTAAAATTTCAGTTGTCATTCATAAACGGAGTACAGTGTACTGTGTATGAAAAGCTGGAAGGATCTTCACACATTCACACAGCACTGCAACCAGCATTCAGATCAAGAAAAAGAACGTTTCCAGCTCAGAACCTTCCCACCGAACCAACATGCCCGCCATCCCTCAGAGGTACCCATTATTCTTAAGTACTCTAGCACCCCTGCGTCTTGTGCGGAATTATCTTGGAGGAAGTGGTAGATGGCACGACTAAAACCGCAGACCTGCGCTCGGAGACCCGGGCTTGGTGATCTCCTTTATTGGGCACCCCGTACATTCCTGGGGGTACACAGGGCTCTTTTTGACCCCACCGAGGCTGGTAGTTCTTGAAGAGGGTCCCTCACACCTAGCAAATGGCCGGGCTTCACGCCACAATGGTTGTTCAGCCGACTCCAGCGCGGGCTCACCGCATGCTCTGCACCCTTCGCGTGGGCACCGGTCTCGGGTGTTGGGCAGCCGGGCGTGGCCCTGGGCGCGACCTGCTGGAATGCGATCTGCCGGGGGCGGCGCTGCCGAGCTAGGATGTGAGGCACTCTCTTATTGGCTGAGCTTTCCTATGGGCCAGCCCCAGGCCCTCTCTCTGCGCCCCCATTGGCCGTTGGAGTCCCACTGGCGCCGCTCCCGCCCCACTCCCTTCCTGATGGAAACCTGGTGTGCGTGTGTGTGCGTGTGTGTGTGTGTGTGTGTGTGTGTGTATGTGTGTGTTGGGGGAGGTTAGGAGGCTGAACAGGGGAGGAGGATGAGTGGTCCTCCCGGTAAGGGTGCCCTCGAGAACCAATCAGAAGCCTATGTGGAAAAGAGGCGCAGGGCCAACCAATCATCTTCCGAGGTGCGGTTGGGACCCGCTGACGTGAATGCTGCTGCAGCCAATGGGCGTGCCGCTGTGCGTCCGCTCTTCGGCAGCCGGCCGGGGGCGGTGAAGAGAGCGCGACGGCGGCAGTGGCGGCGTAGCCATCGCTGGACTCCCTGGGAGAGAGAGCGAGGCCCCTCCTCTGCGTCTAGGTGAGAGGCAGGCACGCTACTAGAGGCCTGAGCCGGGAGCCTCCTCTTTGCCCTGCCCTTGCTGAGGCTCCCTGAGGGCTGGCTGGGCTGAGGTGGGGCCGTCGGCCCACCCCGCCCCCACCGTGTCCGTCCGGGGAACCGGGCGCTTACTTCAGCCGGGATGGTCCCTGCGCGGCGTGGCCGGGCCACCGCCCTCTGGAGAGCCGGCTTCCTGAGGGGGCCGGACGGACAGGCCTGGTTTGCCTCGGCGGAGTCGGGGGCGGAGCCGGGGGCGCCGCTCAGGGTGGGAGGCCGCGGAGTGGTGGGGAAGGTGGGGCGGATAGTTGACAGAGGAGCGGGCTCCGGTGCTGGAGGGAGGGTGGTGGCAGAAGCAGGGCCCTGCTTGAGGGATTCCAGGCCCAGAGGAGGAAGAAAGTGATGGGAAAAGGGATGATGCTCAGCAAAAGGGTGTCCTGTGAAGAAGGCGCGGGCCGGGAGGCCGTTGGCAGGCGGTCGGGGTTCGGGAGGGATCAGCTGAGAAGGAAGGGGAAGTAGGTTTGGGTTCGCTACACATATGGGAGACACGTGGACTGAAACCAGAAGGTGACTGCGGGGAGAGGTTTTCTTTTAGTGTGATATATGGAAGGAGACTGCTTGACCAGAAGACGTTACTTGGCCTGCTGAAAAAGTATACAGGAATAGTTGAGGTAGATATATGTATGGTAGCTGAAAGGCTGTAAATCTTTTATGAGTAACGAGCAACGGCGGAGTCAGGAGAACCAAATGTCTCAGGTTCATAGGGTTCATTCACTACTCATGAAGGACTGAACAATCAGACTTGTTAACTCTCACTCCTGAGGCTGGTCATACCTTGCACCTTCTTCCTCTTTCCATGCTGATTAGTTTGCTTGAGCAGCACAAACGTACCCTGTCTGCAGTAATGGGCATACACGTTTACTTTAGGTGAATCGCTTCCTTCTTTAACAGTTAAGTAGAATGATAGTTTAATGGCAACATGGGAAGAAACTATTGGAAAATCTGCCCTAGAGGGTTGTTTCTCAATTATCTTGTTGGGCGTGTGTAATACAGCATAAAAATGATGCAAGATCTCTATACATTAACACCAATGAGGCTTAATGTGTAAGTATAGTTCTCTATAAAAATGCATCAATTTATTTTTAATATATTTTTTATTGTAAAGATACTGTACAGAGGGGTTACAGTTACATGAGCAAGGTAATGAGTACATTTCCTACGAGCATTGTTACCCACTCCTTTGTTTTTCCCCTACCATTCCTTCCCTTCCCACCTCCTCAACTCCTCCCTCCCCCTGTCCAAAGTTGTAAAGTTCGTTTTCAACATTGTGTCTTGAAAATGCATCAGTTTAATGTAGTGGAATTTGATTATGTCTTTCACTTCTTGAGAAAATTTCAGCCCTGATAAGAGAAGAGTTTTTGTAGCTAAAAAAAGGTTTAAAATTCTTCTCAATCGGGAAAGAGTCATGTACAGTGGTAGCATGTATGGGACTCTGGGTTCCATCCTAGCACTGAACAATAAAAGGTAGGAAAGAAAGACCTGGTATGTGTGTATAAACACACACACACACACACACACACACACCAATCACTGTTAGTGCCTTTTTGTTTGAAGCTTTTGGAATTTTTATTTGTGAAGTATTTATTGGAAGAGTTTGAAGACAGAGAAGTGCCACATCCAGTATATTTGGGTGAAAGAGATAATTTCTGTTTGTGTGGAAGGACAAAAGGATTGTGAAGAGTTACAGTGTACAGGACAGAGCAACAAGAACAGTTGTTATAGGCTGTTTCCTTGTTCACCAGATCAACAAAGCATTGTAACTAATGAATCATCATTCTTTAAGAGGTAGAAATTATTTCTTGATAACACTATTCACTGTGATCACATTTTACTGTAGTAATAGAATACTTAAGCACTGAGGACCTTCTTTAGTAATAGAATAAATACTTAAGCACTGATGACCCTCAGAGAAGAGAATTAATTTAAGTGATGTGGAGTTAGGAAAAGTTTCCTGGAAAAGGTGAGTTTTCAGCCATCACTTGAAGTAGGAGATGGGAGTCTGGATTATTAGAAGATACAAGAATGAAAATCCAGTAATTTGGGTTTAGTTATAAGCAGCTCTGGACAAGAATCACAAATGTATTTTTAAATTATTATGTTGCTATAGAAGTGATGTACAGAGGGCTTACAGTTATATGGGTCATGTAATGAGTACATTTCCTTTAGTACATTGTCATCTGTTGCCTCATTTTCTCCCAGTCCCTCCTTCCCATCTCCACCCACAGAGTTGTACAGTTCACTTTCATCAATGTCCAGTGAGCTTCACTACTGGACTTTTTCGCCCCTTTTCCCTTGAGTTCTGTTGCCTTCTCCCCCACCGTCCCAAAGATATACGTGTGAATACACCATAAAAAAACTAAAAACTAATTTAAAAAAGAAAGTATTTTGTTTCTATATCTTGGAGTTTGTTTTAGTATGTATATTATTTTATATAAATATGATGAGGCACTTAAGCATTGCGCCTTTGTGTTTCTTCTTAGGAATATCTTCTTTTGGTCTCACTGTGTGTATCAAGGATCCTGTATAATTTGTCATATCCCAGTGCATTTTAGATCTAACTTCTGCATATCAGAGAGAACATCTGAGAGATGGCTTACCTCACTTAACAAGAAGAACCATGAATTTAAAAGGTTTATATTTTTTGTTTTTTCTTTTTTTTGCCAGTCCTGGGGCTTGAACTCAGGGCCTGGGCACTGTCCCTGTACCTCTCTGTGCTCAAGGCTAAAGCTCTACCACTTGAGCCACAGCACCACTTCAGCTTTTTCTGAGTAGATTATTGGTGATAAGACTCTCATAGATTTTCCTGCCCTTAGCTGGCTTTAAACAAAGATTCTCAGATCTCAGCCTCCTGGGTAGCTAGGATTATAGATATGAGTCGCTGGTGCCTGACTTAAAAGAGTTGTTTGTTTATTTGTTTTGTCAGTTGTGGGGCTTGAACTCTGGGCCTGGGCCCTGTCCCTCAGCTCTTCAGCTCAAGGCTAGCTCTTTACCACTTTAGCCATAGTGCCACTTCCAGCTTTTTCTGTTTATGTAGTGCTGAGGAATTGAACCCAGGGCCTCATGCATGCAAGGCAAGCACTCTACCACTGAGCCACCTTCCCAGCCCTTAAAAAGAGTTTTTAAGGAGAAAGATTTAAATGAACATTTGGAGTGTAGAAATCAACTAAGCCTCTAAACGCAGTTTAGTTGATATATAATAGTTCTGGGTGGTAGCTAGGAGAGAATTATTTGATGGATTGAAGATAATAAAGGGAAGTGCACAAAAACATTTTTTGGATAGTCAAGAGAATGTCATTTTGAGGTAGATTTGATCATCAACCTTTTTTTGAGTTTTACATTAGAGTGTAGTGATAGTGGCAAATTTTATTTGACACTGTTGTGCCAGATATTCTTTGCACAAATCATCTTTTGATTATCTATTTTATGGGTGAGAGAGCTGAAGACAGATGTAGCCTGCCTAAAGGCATACTAGCTAGTAGATGACAGGTCAGGATTAGCAAAAATGAGCAATAATGTTAAATCAAGTATTGGCTTGAGGGCTGGGAAGGTAGCTCAGTGGTAGAGTGCTTGCCTTGCATGCCTGAGGCTCTGGGTTTGATTCCTCAGCACCACATAAGCCAAAAGAAAAAAGCCGGAAGTGGCGCTGTGGCTCAAGTGGTAGAGCGCTAGCCTTGAGCTGAAGAGCTGAGGGACAGCGCCCAGGCCCAGAGTTCAGGCCCCAAGACCGGACCCCCCCCCCCAAAAAAAAAAAAAAAAGTATTGGCTTGATACCAGGCATTTTGTTAAATGCTAAGGATTCGAAGTTGAGAAGAAAATATAAAGGTCAGGTCTCAGCCAGACCTGTTATAGAAGAAGAGCAAGTGATGAAGGAAAAAGTTTACTTGTAGAGATTTTAAGAGCTACTGAGGAATTTACTATTTGGAAATTTTTAAGACAGAAGAAAATGTTCAGAAGTGCTTAAGACTCAGAAGAACATGATTGAGAAAAAACAATTGAGTTAGATAAGGAAAAAAGAAATGTGAATTTAGTGTCCAGAAAGCCAACATAAATTAAAATATGGGCTGATAATTATGCTTAATGGCAGGTATTGTACAAATTTAAATTTGTGGTGTAATCATAATTATGATCAAACTCACAGAATGGATGATGACAGGGCTCCTTGTAATGCTTTAATTGGGCTATAAAGATCCTGAATGGCCTGTGAATTTTAACAGATACACACCTGTTAAAATGTTTTTAAAAATAAGCATAATATTTGTATAAAAGCAATTGGGTGAAAGCCAACTATAAGAGTAATAAGCAAACAGTGGGGGAATATGTAGGTTAGAATTTGGGGTGATAGAAAAGATAGTCTTATTTCAGTACCAACTCCATATGAACCCCATGGGAAGGCCTTATTCCCATGTTGGAAATGATGAGGTTGTAATGGTGGGAACACATTGAAAGATGAGATTTGTTTAATCTGCAGGATCAGGTTACTAAAGGTGTGGTCTGGACTTCAATATTTGTTTTCTTAGAGTTTAAGGTTAAAACCAGGAACTACTCATAGAATTGAGTCCTTTGACTCTTTTGCCTAAATATCCTTTCTTCTTTCCATACATTGTTTTTGTAGTTCTTCTCTTTAGTGGGTTTGTAAAGGGCTTAGTTTTTAGTTCAGTATAAATAGTATGAAAGCTGGAGGGGATGTGGACAGAAGGGAACCTTACTGCATTGTTGGTGGGAGTGTAAACTTGTTCAACCACTTTGGAAAGCAGTATGGAGGTTCCTCAAAAGACTCCACATAGAGTCAGTCCCCTATGACCCAGCAATCCCACTTTTGGGCATTTACCCAAATGTTCACAAACAAGACCACACTAAAGCTACCAGCATGACTATGTTTATTGCAGCACTATTTACTATAGCTAAGATATGGAACCAACCCAGATACCCCTCAGTAGATGAATGGATCAAGAAAATGTGGTATATATACACAATGGAATTCTATGTCTCCAACAGAAAGAATGACATTGCCCCATTTGTTAGGAAATGGAAAGACTTGGAAAAAATTATATTAAGTGAAGTAAGCCAGGCCCTAAGAAACATAGGTCCCATGGTTTCCCTTATTTGCAATATCTAGTATATGTCTGAGTCAAGCAGAAAAGGTCAGATAAGGTGATGTTAGGGAAATGAACCCTAAGATACGTACTCAAATGTTTTTTTTCTTTCATTCGATTGTTTCTAACGCATTTATAAGATTATTTCTTTGTTGCTTTGTATGTCCCTCCCCCACAGTATAACCCCTGTTTTCACTGTATTTGATGTTGGTATAATTTGTGGAGGGGAAGGGGAAAAACAAATCGTTTAAATAGGGATACAGGTGGACCCATTGCAACAATGAGATGTACAAGTCCTTATGTGGGAAACGAACTTTACAACTTTCATGGGGGGTGGAGGAGGGAGGGGGGCAGGGAGGATTGGGTGAGGGGGGGGAGGGATGGGAAGGGATGGGAAGTGGAAACAAAGGAGGAGGCTACAATGCTTGATAAGAAATGTACTCAATATCTTGCCCATGTAATTGTAACCCCTCTGTACAGTATTTTCACAATAAAAAAAAGAAATTAAAAAAATAGTATGAAAATATTATGGGCATAATTTATATGTAACTAATCAATTTAAATGGCTAGAAATTTATCAGTGTTTTATTCTCAAACAAATATTAAGAAAATAAGCCTGTCTTATTAGGTAATTATTCCCCAAATAAACTAGTAGGATTTTCTCTAGGGACCAAAACAGTTTGATTCCAATTTTCTAAATGAAGAAGAAAGAAACTTTTTTTTTTTTTTTTTGGGTCCAGTAGTGGGGCCTGAACTCTGGGCCTGGGCGCTGTCCCTCATCTCTTCAGCTCAAGGCTAGCGCTCTACCACTTGAGCCACAGCATCACTTCCGGCTTTTTCTGTTTATGTGGTGCTGAGAAATCCAACCCAGGGCCCCGTAGCATTACTTCTTGCTCCTTGTCTTCTCTGCCTGCCATACTTGTCATTGATCCCTGAGGGTATAGTTAGATTCTTGATGTATTAGAGAGGATGTATTATTTTTAATATCCTACATTTACTTTGACAGAGTTATCTTAGAAAGCAGGTACCCATTAAATCATTAGTGAATAAATGAATAATTGATGTTTTATTTCAGCTTATAAGAAACCATATAGGTCTGGGAATATTCCTGAGTTACAGAGTACTTTCATAGCATGCACTGCAAAATAAAAAAAATTGATATTTTATTGAAAGTAGTTGGTGCCTAAAGAATGAATTGTGTTTAGTAAATTTAAACTCTTTTGCTCTATTTTGGGCAATTTAAAGAAGAAAACTACTGGACCTATCTTAAGAAGCTGTTAAAGGTAAACTTCTTCTGTAAACTTGTATTAATAAAAATTGCTATTAAAAGCTAGATGCTGTTGGGTCATGCCTATAATCCTTGCTATTCAGGAGGTTGAGATCTGAGGATTACAGTTTGAAGACTGCTGGGGCAGGAATGTGCAAGTATCTCTTAAGTTTCAAAAGCCAGAAATGGAGCTTTGGCTCAAGTGGTAAAGCTCTAGACTTGAGCAAAAATACTTAAGGACAGTGTCCACACCCTGTAGAACTGGCACAAAAATAAATAGGTTAAAATTGCTAACAGTGGGCTGGGAAGTTGGCTCAGTGGTAGAGCGCTTGCCTTGCATGCTGAGGCCCTGGGTTCTATTCCTCAGTACCACATAAGCAAAAAAAAAAAAAAAGCCAGAAGTGGTGCTGTGGCTCAAGTGGTAGAGCACTAGCCTTGCCTTGAGCTGAAGAGCTGAGGGACAGCGCCCAGGCCCAGAGTTCAGGCCCCACGACCGGACCCAAAAAAGAAAAAAAAATTGATAACAGTGCATACATCACCAACCTTATCAATTGTGAGCTTGTGGCCAGTCTAGCTTCCACCTCTTCCCTCTTTAGTTTGAAACAGATTTTTTTTAAGTATTACCATATAATGTAGTATATACTGGGCATTAATAAAAGCAGTTATGACAATACAGCTGATTGTAGACACTTGATTACCAAGTGAGATGAAAATTTGTTCATGTTAGCATAGTTTGAGACTTGAACATTTAATCTATTTTTTCTTAAGAGTCACTCATTTGCATTTTCTAAAAGTATTTCTCATCTCATAAGACTTGTACATTTTAATAATGCATTTTTGACAGCTATATAAGGGTGGACACTGAATATACAAGGTATGATTACAAGACAGAATGTAGTGTTATATTGGTAGAGAGAGACTTTTAATTGGAAATTGGCATTGTTTTGAAATGTAAGTTGTATTGATAGCTGTAGACACGGAGAAAGGACATTTAGGGAGGGAAGTGATGGTGATCACATGGATAAAGAATATAGTTACGAAAAAAAATCCAACTTTAACTCAGAATAAGTTCTATGTAAATCTGTACCTTTTCATTTTTTAGACCTGTACAATATTGGCATGGTAGTGGTCTTACCTCAGTTCTTGATAAAAGCCAGTTAGTGCACTTTGTGATTATATCATTGGCCATGGTGAACTATGTGGCACATTCTGTTAAAAAGTATCAATGTCTTCTAAATATCTTGCACCATATGTAAAAATAGATCTACTTTGGCTAGAACATGGGTATCTGCCAATTAGCTCTCAAATATAAGTCACTTTGAAACTAAGTGGTAGCTTTTTTTGTGAATACACATGCATTTAACTTAGTAAGTATTAAGCATTTGACAGCCATGTGACAATTTTAACATTAATTTGAAATATGTTGTTTATTTCAGTTTTTGAGAACTCTTTGGATTTAGAAACTGTATACTGTTATATCTTATTATGAAGTATTCTAATAATAAAATCTTAAAGTATATTCCATAATGCAGATCTTTTACATTTTTTTGTTTGCTTTTTTTTCCCAGTACTGTTAGCTCTCTTCCCATAGCTTAGCACACTCCTTCCCTTCTCCACAGCTTAGCATGCTCTCTTCCTAGGCAACACTAGGCCCATGTAGTAGTAAAGGCAGTAAATAATAAACTTCCAACCTTCTTTACCTTGGGATGGCACTTCTCTGGGGCAGCTACCACCATCTAAGGCAACAAGAGCCCCTTAGAGTGACCTTCAGCTTTGGACAGCTTTGGACCCCTTATCTACTATTAGGATAGCAGCCATAAATCCTAGTCCGCCATGATGAAGCCCCTGGCCCACACATCCACACCAGGGTCTCTGCCTCCTAGCCCCTCCTAAACCTCCTAGGTTATATAGGTCACCGTAGACAATAGCCAGTGCTTCTTCTCACTTCTCCCTTGTGAGAAGGGCACTTACTGGACCCCTTTCCCAGCAATAAACCTTTCTTTGTTTTCTGTACCTGGATGTCTGTGTGGTTCTCTGGCAAAGTCTAATAATCTTTCAGGTACTGAGGTTTGGACTTGGAGTTCCATGACTTACTAAATAGATGCTCTATCATTGGAGCCATACTTCAAATCCTGCTTTTTGCTAGTTATTTTGGAGGCAATCTCATGGACTTTCTGCTTCATCCAGCTTCAAACCTTGATCCTCTGGATCTCGGCCTCCCAAGTAGCTAGGATAACAGGTGTGAGCACCTGGCAAACTAGCCCAGTTCTTAATTGGATTCTTAGGGCAAAAAAAGCCATAGCCATTTTATTTTATTTTTGTATTTTTGGAGACTAAAGTATTGCTCTGTAGTTCAGACTGGCCTTGAATTTTCAGACCTGTCCAAGCACACTCAGATTACAAGTGTGTACCACCATGCTTGGAAATAAAGCCAGTTTAATAAATATGTAGGAATGATTTTACAAAAGATTTTGGAGTAGATTTATGGTACTTTATATACATGAGATATGGTTACTGTCTATCTGAATTCATAGGAAGAAGAATATTTAAGAATGGATAAATCCTTAAATAGTTTTTTTCTCCAAGAGATAAAGGAAGAATGTTCTTTGACATACCTTGCTATTAAACAGTTAAGATGTCTGGAGGGAAGGATTTGTTAAAGCATCTTGAGGTTCACATATGTATTGAAATAACTTCTACAAATAATAAAGGGTTTTTGGCAGGCAAAGAATTGGTTCTCAGTGGTCATTCTCAGGAGCCCCTGAGAATCATCATCAACTTAATTTGGAAGGATAGTCTTAAATAAGTTACTTTGAAAATGTGTTTTTTAGTTTGGGTATAAGGTTTCATATTTGTAATTATAGCTACTAGGTACTCTAGGATATGGAAGATTGTGGTGCAAGGGCTACCTGGGAAAGAAGTTGAAATGCCCATCTTAATCAATGAAAAAAAAAAAGCCAAAGTGTGGTCTACACCTGTCATTCCAGCTACTGGTGAAGCATAAATAGGATCAAGATCCAGGCTAGCCCTGGGCATACACACAATATCATATTGTAAAAAATACCTAAAAGCAAAATGTCTGGGTTGTGGCACAGGTGGTAGAACACCTGCCTAACAAGGCCCTGAATTCAAATCTCAGTGTTGCCAAAGAAAATAGGGTTTTGAAAACTTTTGGATTGTGTTTATATTATAGCCATGGTAATGTTTATTAGCATAAACAGAATACATAGAGTAAGAATCCTGAAAATTAGCTGATAGTGGGACTTATGACTGCAGAGCTAGCCTAAAAATGGTAAATATTCGTTGAATTAGTGATAACCTTTGGAGTTAATAATTCCCTAAGTATTGTAAGACCTGGAAACAACTCATTCTAATGCATAGTGGTAGAAGTACATACTTAAGAGCCTGGAGCCTCCTTCCTCTTCAGTGAATTAAGAAAGTGACTAGAAAAGTTATTTTGCTTGCCACAAAGCCACTTGGTTATATCAACAGTGTAGTAATTCATTGCTTTGAATTTTTTAGTCTTTTTATGTTTTTGAAAAATTTGGCATCTCCATTCTAGATCTCAGTATCCACTAGAGGAAATTGCTTAAGTTTTTTAGCACTGTGACTTTGATAAATTGACTAAGAATTTCTTGAATTTTTATACTCTGATGTCTATGTTGCCATACTTTCACCCCATCCTTAGTGTAATAGCCCACAATTTCAGGGCTTATTAATACTACTCTCATTTTTATATCTTTTTGGTTTGATTATCTGCTTGATAGCATTTTAGTTGCATGATGTGACTCTGAACTTTGCAAAGTTTTAAAGATAAATTTTTTTTTTTTGCCTTTTGAGTAGGTTTATTTTTTAAAATTTACTTTATTGTTATTTTAGAGGTGATATACAGCAGGGTTACATTTACATGTGTTAGGTATGTAAATTTGTGTACAGCATTATCTATTCCTCCATTTTCTCCATTCCCTACCTCTCATCTCCACCCATGAATTGCATAGTTCACTTTCATCAATTTCTAGTGCACTCCATTGCTGCACTTTTCTTATTCCTCGGACTCGGTACCCTCCCCTCACTCTCCCACAGATGTGCACATAAATACCCTGTATATAAGGTAAAGAATACAGAGTCATCAGAAAAAGAAAAAAATTTTAAGAAAAAAGTCCCTTGTTTTCATATCTTTGGCATTCATTTCAGTAAATATATATTATTTTATTTGCATATGAAGAGGCTTTTGGGTTTTGCACTTTGGTGATTTTTCTCCTAAGATTATCCTCTTTTGGTCTCACTGTATGTGAGTATCTAGAATCCTGTGTCATTTGTCATATTCTAATGCATTTTAGATCTAACTTCTGCATATTGGGGAGAACATGCACCATTTTGTCTCTCTGATCTTGCCTTACCTCATTTAACATGATTTGTTCTAGTTCCAAACATTTCCCTGCAAATGGCATTATTTTATTCTTTCTGATGGCTGTGTAAAATTCCATTGTGCATAGGTACCCACATTTTTGGGTCTACTTATCTGTTGTGGGGCATCCGGGTTGTTTCTATATAAGAAAATACTTTTGACAAGAGGGTTTGTGGTGGGATTTAGTCATTTAAAGACATTCCTGTAGCTATTCCTTCTCACAGAAAACTGCCATACTGTCCTAACCTGCAATACTAGCTACTTGGGAGGTAGAAAGAAGGGGAAGGGTCAAAGTCTAGTCCTGACAAAAGTGCAAGACCCTATCTGAAAGTACACTGATAAGCAAAAAGACTGGGAATGTGGCTCACGTGGTAGGCCCTTAGTTCAATCCCCAGTGCTTAAAAAAAAATTGTAACTTTTGAGTGTGAATGTGTGGTAGAGGCTCTTTCAGCATGGCTAAGGGCTTTAGAGTTCTCTTGAGTTTCTTTACCTGTGTACCTTTTGTCATTGATATGCTAATATGCCTTGCTAATCTGATTGGATATGAAGTATAGAGTTTCCCTGTCCCATTTACCTCAAAATTTCCTTGGAGGACTGAAGGACTGTTTTTAGTTTCCCTATTAAGAACAGATTCAGAAGGTACCTGAAAAAAGGATACACAACAGAATTAGAGAGGTAATATAGAATATCAATGAAGCAGGATCTTCAGAGCACTTCATACCTTAGCAAAATTACGATTTTACTTATTTTTGAGAGATTACTTTTGGTGAATTGGACTTGAATTAAACTACACCTGATATATAATTAGTAATTTACATGAGGCAGTTTTTGAGTAAACCTATAATCTATGTATAGTCTATTCCAGATAAACAAGATACATTTTAATGTAACATCAGTTTTACTGAGTAATTTTAATTATTTACTTTTAATGGATTTTTAAGTAAAACAGGATATTTGATTGCTTTGTTTGCAAAATTTGAAAGATCCATATTTAGTAATACACTTAAAAGTTTAGTGTGACCTGAACACTGTTTCATTCTGATAATACTATAATAATACTAGGATGCATTTTTTTTTTGTTTTTTTGGTCAGTTGTGGGGCTTGGACTCTGGGCCTGGGTACTGTCCCTCAGCTCTTCAGTTCAAGGCCAGTGTTCTACATGAGCCACAGTGCCACTTCCGATTTTCTGGTGGTTTATTGGAGATAAGAGTCTCACAGAGTTTCCTGCCCAGACTGGCTTTGAACCCTGATCCTCAGATCTCAGCCTCCTAAGTAGCTAGGATTACAGGCATGAGCCACAGATGCCCAGCTACGATAAATTTTTTTATCTTAATATGAAAACATTTTTATTAAGGTAAGGAGTAAAGATAGAATAATAGTTTTATTTTAAAAAATAAAGGGAAACACTCTTTAAATGAATGTATTCTCCCTAAAATGAAATGTTTTTTTTCCAAACAGTAGGATACCTCCTCCCCCAATCTCAGTAATATAATTACGTGAGCTATTACGAACATTTTTTCCTATTTATTATTCTGTATTAACAAGCTATGTGTAAAGTGAACATAGCCCTTTCTGATAGGTTTTATAGTAGAGAAATTATTACCCTATCAGTTTGGGCCTTGAACTTTAGAAACAGAAACAAAAGAAAATTGATATTACTGCAATTTTTAAGATTTCTGCAAAGCATATGATTTTAATTCCATATTAAAATTTCCTTAGATGAAGTTGATTTCTCTTCTCCTTTTCCATCCTTTCTCTTCTTCTCCCTCTTCCCTCCTTCTTCTCTTTCCCTTTTTCCTTCCATTTCCTTTCCATCCTTATTCCTTTCCCTTTCCCTTTTCGCTTTCCTTTTCCTTTGTTTCCCCTTTCTTTCTTTTTCCTTTCCCTTCCCTGATACAGGAACTGAACATATAAAACATAACATTTTTTAGAATAATGTCGTAGGCATATTTTAGGCCTGTGAAAGTACCATGCTATGGAGCAACAGTTTTGTACATTAATGTACAAAATAGTTATCCAGTGGCCTGAGAACTAATGAACTCACTAAGAAGAAATACCTTAGACATTGGTGAAAACAGGGCAGTTAGATATTGTTCTATCAGTGCCTGTGTAGGCAAACAGAGTGGCCATTATGTCTACTTCAATGGGTGCTTAGAACAGTGTTGGACACTAGCATCTTTTATTGAAGAAAGCAATGTTAACCAAGACGCTAGAGCTATTGTTTTGTTTGTGGAAAAATGCCTGATAAGCCTTAATTTTTGAAAAAAGAAAAAAATCATCCATTATTTGTACTTAACTACAGTAAGTAGTTTGTACACTTCGAGTTTGCATTTAGGATTTTTATTTGTTCCTTATATTTTATTTTCATAAGAAGTTTTATGTTGAGCCTTAACCAAAACACTAAAGAATCCATGGTGTATATATGGTTTAAAACATTTATTGGCATATAATAAACATATGGACCTCTGGTTCCAGATATGCCCTCAAGGAGGAAATCTTTTTTTTTGGTCTGTCGTGGGGCTTGAACTCTGGGCCTGGGCACTTGTCCCTACGCTCTTCAGCTCAAGGCGAGTGCTCTACCACTTGAGCCACAGCACCACTTCTGTTTTTTTAGTGGTTTATTGGAGATAAGAGTTTCACAGACTTTCCTGCCCAGGCTGGCTTTAAACTGTGATCTTCAGATCTCAGCCTTCTGAGTAGCTAGGATTACGGGCTTGAGCCTCCAGCGCCTGGCTCCAAGGAGGAAATCTTAACAGTGTATACTAACAGAGAGGGTACTTCACAGTCTTAATTAAAAGAAACAGCTCTTTTTTTTTGTATCAGTCTTGTTTGTTAAAAAAATTCACAGGAGGTCACTGTTTGGATTAAGGTCTTATACTATGCCCTAACATACCAGACTGAAAATCAAAGTGGAATCACTCATATAATAGTTGCATAGCACCAAGCAGAAACTAAGCTGCTTGTGTGATTTCTGAGAAATCTGGATTAGACCAGTAACAGCCATATTTCCCAAATAGCCTAGTTTCATTTGATATGATAGTAAAGTTATCTCTGCCTTAATACAAATAAGGAAAACATTAACTAGCCTGATTTATTTTGTAGTGCTAGAGATTGAACCCAGGGACTCATGAATGCTAGGCTAGCATTCTTACCACTGAGCCATACCCCTGACTCTCTAAGTAACGTGATGTTAGCCAATCAGTTATTTTTCTAATCTATTTACCTTTTCCACTTTACAAGGAAAGTAACTTTATTAAAATCACCAATCACATTCTGTGTTTCTGCTTCATCCATCTTTTCATTTTCTTTCCCTCCCTGCCTGCCTCCCTCCTTCCCTCCCTTTCTTCTTCCCTTCCTTCCTCCCTTCCTTCCTCTTTCTTTCTTTCACTCTTTCTTTTTCTCTCTTTCTTTCTTTTTCTCTCTTTCTTTCCTTCCTTCTCTCTCTTTCTTTCTTTCTTTCTTTCTTTCTTTCTTTCTTTCTTTCTTTCTTTCTTTCTTTCTTTCTTTCTTTCTTTCTTTCTTTCTTTCTTTCTTTCTTTCTTTCTTTCTTTCTTTTATAAAATCAAACTCTTGATTCTGGGGGAAATCTGTAATCCCAAATACACAGTGCAGAAAGATCAAGATTTGAGGTCAGCTAAGGCAAAAAATTAGCAAACCCATAAGCTAGTGCCAAGGGTAGCTGGCACTTATAGCCTTATCTATATGAGAGACCTATCATATGATAGGTCTGAAGCTGGCCCTGGGCAAAATCACAACATCTTTCTGAAAAATGACTAAAAGCAAAAAACTGTTATGGGTGTGCCTTGGAGTATTACTAGACAGTGTAACCTCCTAGACTTAAGCTTCAGTACTACTTGAAAAGAAAATCCCAAAAGTACCTGACCTCTTAAGCTGGGCATGTGGCATTACACCTGTACTTAGTCCTCCAAGCAGGAAGTTCTTGAATTGAATGCCAGCCTGTATTACATAGTCAGAACTCATCTCAAGGGAAAGAAAAATAAATAAATAAAAACAGAAAACTACTGAGAGAGAAACAAACAGAGCCTCTTTTGCTCAGTCTATTGGAGTACTTGTTTTGTTTTATAGAATGAAGTGTTGTTTTATAGAATAGGAAATAAAACCAATTATGATTGTTAAACTAAATGACAATATTGTCCTTTCACAGATTTGGTGACTGAAGAAGAGACCCAGAGACTACTGATTACTCCCAAGTCACCTTGAGGAGCACAGGAGAGGTAGTGCTGATCCTTTTGAAGTGATCTGTCTTCCTTAAGGAGCCCAGAGGATTCTAAGTATGTCCTACTTTGGCCAGACATCTTTTTGTATTGGGCTCATGATATTTGGTTTCATGGTTACAATGATTGGTGTGCATTGTGAAAGAATACACAAACTTCAGATTTATTATGGTATACAGGTTACTGGAAAAAACTGCAAAGCTTTTTGTTGGAAAACATGCTCTTGTGCATACTGAGCAAGTTCTCTATCACTGAGCTAGCTACACCTCCCAGCCCTGAAGAAAAGGGCTGGTTTTCAAGGCTTCAAGGTAACTGTCAGCAGCTACAGTACTACAGGGGTATGAACTCTAGCTTTCAGAATTCAAAGGTATGAAGATCTGTCTTCATTTATTTTTCTTGTAAACTCTTATACAAAAAACCTATTAGTCCATTACTCAAGAGTAGTCAGCACCAAGAGATACAAATTAGAGGCACAGTTGTACTATTTAAAAGCCACCAGGCTACTCAACCATCCTGAGGTAAAGTTTATGGTCTCTTGAATTTGGCCTATCTTCAGATCACTTAGAGGCAATAGAACATGATAAAAGTTACACTGTGATGACTTTCAAGACCAGGTCAGAAAAGGTTAAAGAGCTTCTACTAGCTTATTGGAATTCTGATGTTTAAGCCATTAACGTTAGCTTGTAATTACTGTGTATAAGGAAGCTCAAAATACCTTATTGGGAGAGGCAAAAGACTTGAGCAATTTTGTTGTGATAGATAACCAGAATACTACTTTGCCTGTATCTGCTATTACATATTGAGATTTGTAAATATACAGATATGTAATCAGTACATGTTCATAAGCCATCCTGAGGTTCTTTTGATCTTTCATCTTTGGTATATAAAACTTTATGCTATTTCTTGTACCCATTGGAAAGTTCTTCCATTTATATATTTGTAACTACATATGTCTTTATGTATATTTATTATATATGTATATAATTTTAAAAAGTGTATGAATCATCTTTAGAAATCCTTTTTTTTGTTCTGGGCCATAATTGTAGTCCCTATGGTATTTGGCCTTCTGATAGTTTGCTAGAGAAGTTTTAACAAAGTTTCTACAAATTTGACTACTTAAGATTACAGAAGTTTGCCAGGCACTAATGACTCACACAACTCAGGAGGCTGAGATCAGAGTACTGAGGTTTGAAGCAAGCACACAGCCAGGAAAGTTCATGCGACTGTTATCACCAGTAAACTAAGAACAACAACAAAAGCCAAAAATGGAGCTCCTCTTCAAGTGGTAGAGCTCTAGCCTTGAGCAAAAGAAGCTCAAGACAGCACATAGGCTCTGAGTTCAAGCCCCAGGACCAGAATGAAAACAAGATTACAGAAATATGTTGTCTCGAGACTGTAGAAGATAGAAATCAAGGTGTCAGTCCCTGAGCTTTTTATTTATTTTTTTGCTCAAGGCTAGCACTCTACCACTTAGAACCACAGAGCCTTTTGTAGTGGTTAATTTGAGATAAGAATCTCACATACTTTATTGCCCAGGCTGGCTTTGAACTTGGATCCTCAGATCTCAGCCTCCTGAGTTTCTAGGATTACAGGAATGAGCCACTGGTGCCAGGCCAGGTCAGTCTTTGTTTCTAGCATTGTAGCTGGGAACAATCATTGCTGTTATTGTCACATGGTCATCTTCCTGTATATTGTCTTGTAAGAACAGTAGTAGTGAAATCACAATGTGTTTTTAGACAGCACTGGTTTTCCATTGATGCTTTTTTCATCTATAGGTTATGTTTCTGAATGCAGAATATTGGAAATCATTATTGAGAATGGAATTGGCGAACTATGTCCTACAAACTGGCTTCCTGTATTTAAAGTTTTTTTTTTTTTTGGGGTCCCGTTGTGGGGCCTGAACTCTGGGCCTGGGTGCTGACCCTCAGCTCTCCAGCTCAAGGCTAGTGCTCTACCACTTGAGCCACAGCGCCACTCCCGGCTTTTTTCTTTTTGTTATGTGGTACTGAGGAATAAAACCCAGGGCCTCAGGCATGCAAGGCAAGCGCTCTACCACTGAGCCACCTTCCCAGCCCCTGTATTTAAAGTTTTATTGGAACATAGCCATGCCCATTTGTTGTCTGTGGTCCCTATGTTAGTCTGTTTGTGTTATTATAAATGAAATTATATTATAAATGAAATGTTATTGTAAATTCACACTGGGTGACTTCATAAAGGAACTATTTATCTCACAGTTGTAAGGCTCAAGGGACTGCATCTGGTGATGGTCTTCTGTAGGCAGAGTCTCAAGGTGATACAGTGCAAGCCATCACCTAACAAGAGACAGGAAGTGTATGTGAATTTCTTATCCTCCAATATCTTTCTGTCTTAATCAATCATGGGGTTTCTCCCTTGATGACTCTAATCCTCAGTTCCTGAAGTCCCCACCTCTAAGCATAGTAGATTACTTTCTACTCAGTAACTCACCATGGGGATTTAACTTTAGCAGGAATTTTGATAGGGCCAAACATTTTAGAACCACAGAAACTGCCTTTATGCTATAATAGTAGAGTTGAGAAGTTGGTACTGAGAAAAGCCCACAAAATTAAGAATGTTTACTATTCAGACATTTTCAGAAACCTTTGCCAACTTCTAGTTTAGAATATCATGGCCTTAATCTTCTCTTTAGAAAGGTATTTCAAGTTATTTTTCTTTTATTTAAGTCATGCCTCTAAGGGGCAGTAAGAAATCATTTAGCTTAATTTTCTACTGTTTCAATTCTCTTCAGTGTTCCTGCCAAGTAGTTTTCCAGCTGAGGTATAGAATAAGATAAACAGAATTAGAGAATCAATGACAGCAGAATTGCATGTGGCTGTGTTAAATAAAAAGTTAAATAAAAGTTTACAAGATAGGCAAAATATTTTATTCTTTGATCATTTGTTGACCTTATAATGTCCATGAAATGGGCTTTGGCTATGAATTCGTTCTCATGCTAAAGATGTAGAGGAGCTAGTATTAATAAAAAGAAAACAATAGAAGCTACTTTTAGGAATAGCTATAGGTAGTCAACATTTATAGAAAGCTAGATTGAATGACTAGATACCCAATTTGAGACTTTCATATTCAGTGCTTAGATTCTCTAAATAAATTTAAAGCAGCTAAAACGTGAAACTGAGTCTTTATAAAGATCCTTTGTTGACCTGTGATCATATTAAATAGTATGCATCGAAATAGAAAAAAATAAAGATCTTTCCTCAGTTATTGTGTGTAGTAAATCACAATATAGAAAGCTACATATAGATCACCAGTCTTCACTTGACTACAGTACTATATTGGGTAGTTCTGGGCACTTGACTGCTTTATGAACATGGAAAACATTGCTAAGGAAGCAGTCCCTCAGGACATAGAAGAGAAGTACATCCCATGTCAATCTCAACATTATTCCAAGGAGGGAAACCTGTCAAACTTCACTAAGAAAACTCAAAGCTTATTCATTAATACTTTTATATATAAGTAACTATATGGCTTTTAATCTAAAATATTTGTAATCTAATGAGGAAATAGAATACATTTGCAAGATTAGCAGAAGGAGTACACTTACTACAATTTTGTCTTATTTGTCAATTTTTTTTTCTAAGTAAGGCTGAAAGTGAGTTGTTAAGACAGGTAGTAAAGAATGGTTAATTGAGAGAAAAATTTGTACTTTCAAATACTTTTGGTTGTTCTTTGTTTTTGTCTTTTTAATCCCTCCTTTTACTTTAAAAGGGGGGGGAGATAGAATAAGAAAGTAATAATGGGAATCCATATCTACTTCACATGTTTTTCAAATAGATAACATGTACAATCATTAGTAAATCCAGTTTCTTCTATACATTGGGAATATTTTTATATACATTGAAATGAAAACATTTGAATAACCTACGTGAAATTATAAAATCATTCTCTACTGTGCACCTGAACAAATAGTCTTATATAAATATGCATTATTTTAGATCATTTTATGAAGTATAAAATGTTTACAATTTTATATATTTATTTGTTGGTGATAATTAGGTGTTTCTCACAATACTAATAAGTAAATTTGTAGTGAAAAAAGTATATTATGTGCATGTATGGAAATATCAGTGAAATCCTTTTGTTCAGTTAATAAACACTAATAAAAAAGGAGTAAAAATTGGATTGCTTCTTATAAGACTATAAATAATGGGTTCAGGAAAGGGCATTAAGATATAGCACTTTTTAATGTAGGAAATAACATCTTTAAAAAATAAACTTCTTGCCGGGTGCCGGTGGCTCATGCCTGTAATCCTAGCTACTCAGAAGGGTGAGTCTGAGGATCATGGTTCAAAGCCAGCCCAGGCAGGAAAGTCCGTGAAACTCTTTTCTCCAATAACCACTCAGAAAGTTAGAAGTGGCTCTGTGGCTCAAGTGGTAGAGTGCTATCCTTGAGCTGAAGAGCTGAGGGCCAGTGCCCAGGCCCAGAGTTCAAGCCCCATAACCAACTAACTAACTAACTAACTAAATAAATAAATAAACTTCTTGTTGGCTCACCCCTATAATCCTAGCTCTTCAGTAGGGTAAAGTGTGAGGTATAATATTAAATATTATAATAAAAATAAATATACCTTTATATCTGGGTTCTTTAGCTAATATTTGAGACCTCTTTTAAGTTCATTATTGTGTAGAATTTATATGTTATACAGCTGATGGGTTGTTGATACTTTTCCACTTTTAGAATGTTGCAAATAATACTTCCTTGAAATTTTGGTGCCAATATATTTGATATGGGGGAGATTTTATCATGACATTTCTACTTATGTCTATGTATGTTTGTATCTTGTATTCCCAAGCAGAAATAAATAGTTTTTGTAAATGATTACATACATTTCTATTGTGTTAGTAACATTATGATGTCTCTAGTTGCTCTGTATTATTGACTACAAGTTTAAGAACAACAGTGGTTACAGGGAATTCATGCATATGTTGTACCTCTAAAATTGCTCTGTGACGATAAAACCTGAGTTTCTAACTTAGGTAATGGTTAGGTATTTCTCATAATACTGATAAGTAAATTTGAAGACTTACAGTCAGTAAGAGTATGTGTGTATGTCAATCCAGAGACAAAATAGCTTTTGATCCTACTTGGGTAATATTTTATTTTTTGAGCCTAAATAATTCTTGGCTAAGAAAGAAAACTTTTATCAGGAAAATAGAGAGGGAAGGAGGGAGACATTTTTTTTTCAGACTATTTTGGAAATATTGCGGATTATACCATTTGCTGAGGATCACACTGTCACAGGTATAAAGTGAAAATGAGTATGGCATTGTAATCATGTTTCTAGTTTTGAGAGTTTTGTTTTTTGTTTTTTGTTAGTGTAGGGCTTCCCTGAGCTCTTTTGCTCAAGGCTAGTACTCAACCACTTAGAACCACAGTCCACTTCCAGTTTCTAAGTGGTTAAGAATCTCATGGGGATATTTCTGCCTGGCTGGTTTTGATCTGCAATTCTCAAATCTCAGCCTCCTGAGTTGCTAGGATTATAGGTGCTGAGCCACCAGCAACCAACTAATCTTGTTTTTGTTTTTAGCATATTTGTGACACTTAATTCTCACACAAATGCTCTGAGATAGAGGTGTATGGATCTATGTACTTTGGAGATGAAGGAATTATGGGTCCAACTCTGACCTAGGTTCAGCCCTAAGGTTTATGTTTTGCTATTAACTAAGTAAGCTAGAAAGTTTGTTTCAACCAAGCATACCTTATTTATCAGGAAGCAGTTTATGTATTGGCAGAACCTGATCCAGTACTGAGATGAGATTTGTTTTCTGTGTAGAACAGTATCTTTCTAGCTGTTCTAATTCTGATGATAGTTTGAATGTTTGTTGTATATTGTACATGTTCTGTTAGCATGTTAATACATTCATGAATGAGATTATTGATGCACCTATAGAACTTCATCTCATTTACTGCTGGTATCATGAATGATGTTGTGTCAGCACCTGTCTGTCATATTGCTTGGTCTATGTCTGTTCAGCTGAAGTTATCACTGATTACTATTATTATTTGGTTGTCCTGGGGCTTGAACTCAGGACCTAGGCATGGTCCTTGAGCTTTTTTTGCTTAAGGCTAGGGCTCTACCACTTTGAGCCACAGCTCTACTTTTGGTTTTCTGATGGTTACTGGAGATGAGAGTCTCATGGACTTTCCTGCCTGGGTTGGCCTTGTACTACAAATTTCAAGATCTCAGCATCCTGAGTAACTAGGATTATAGATGTGAGCCGCTACCCTGGCTTAGAGTCCCTTTTATAAGAACGCTATTTCCACTCATGAAGTATGGTAACTCATTTGTGCTTAATATATGTTGTAAAAAATTCATACCAGAAAATGTTCAGGAAGCTGGACACCGATGGCTTATGCCTGTAATCCTAGCTTTTCAGAAGATGGAGATCCTGAGGATCACTGTTCAAAGCCAGCCTGGGCATGAAAGTCCCTGTGAGACTCTTATCTCCAATTAGCCACTCAAAAACTAGAAGTGGCATTGTAGCTCAAAAGTGGTAGAGTACTAACATTGAGTGAAAAAGCTCAAGGACAGTGCCCAGGCTCTGAGTTCAAGTCCCATGACTGACAGCAACAACAACAAAGAAAATGCTCAGGAAGTTAGCTATAACAAACAAATCTAGTATGTAATTTTCATTAATAGCTATCAGATTTTACTTGTATTATAGAATTAGTTTTCATATCTTTCATATGAAGTTATTAGCATTTTAACTTTAATATTATGTAGCTCTAATTAGGCCTTCAGTTATTGAAGTCATGAAGTGTCCCAAACCTGAAGCAGTTTACAACTAGAGTACTCTTGTAATTGAGACATTTTTTTGTGAAAAGAGGACTCTATTAAAAATTAAGTTTGAAGGGCTGGGATGTAGCTCAGTGGCAAAGCACTTGCCTAGCAAGTGCAACGTCCTGGGTTCGATCCCCAGTACCAAAAAAGAAAAAAAAATTAAGTTTGAGTGCTGGAAATATAAGCATTTACCATCATACTGGCCATAACTCAATCTAGTTCTAAGCAGAGCAGGACATATGGTCAACCTATTTGGTTTTTAATTTGTTTTGTTTTTGACTTAACAGGAACAGGTTTATTACTACAGAACAAAGTGAAAGTACACACTTGAGAGGGGACCCTTGGCAGGCATCTCAAGAAAGAATGCTGCCCTGAGAGTCCCAAGCCCTCAGACTTTGATTGGAGTCTGCAAGGAAGGATTTCCCAAGAAACTGGAATAGTGTGTCATTAACCCCTAGAAACTGGGTTTTAAAAATATTTAGTGCCAGTAAAGTTTTTTGGTGGAAAAACAAGAAGATTATGGGTCATCAACTCCTCCCAGAGGCTAGGTGGGAGAGATTTTTGCTTTGGATAGTCAGATGATGGTCCAGTCTTCTTTTTGTGAGATATGTTGTATGCAGCAATAGTTCCTTCATTTTCATTGTTTCCAGATATTCTGTTGTATAAGTATAGCAGCTTATACTGTTAACAAGCACTTAATTTTTGGCTAACTGCATGTATCCTGCCTCTCTCCCCCACCCCATTTGTCATGGCTGTTCATTTATTTTGTTAGTGGATCCTTTCTACTGTTTCAGTGGGATTTGGATTGGAAGGTTAAGTTAGCCTATGTATTATGCCTTTTTTTACAGAAGAGAAATAAAATACCATTTTGGATTTATTGTCACCAATAAACATATAGGAGAAAGGACTTGATGTTATCTCTTCTAGTGTCAACTGATAATCATAGGTATACATAACACCTCCAGGGTATACTAGCCAGACAATTGAGTCTTACTGCTGATTTCTATTCAGTGTTATTCTGTTCTAAATTCCTTAGGGAAGAGAAGAACACCATTCCATTGTTTTTAGGGCTTAACTGAGATTGAATAAAGATTTGGATTCTTATTGTTAGAAGGCATTTTTGACAACATTTAGTACATTAAAGAAACATTGGCCCAGAAAAGGTGACTTGTCCAAGGTAACCCATGAGATAAACAAGGTTAGAATAAGCTGCAGTT
This sequence comes from Dipodomys merriami, assembly GCF_024711535.1. Classification (NCBI taxonomy): domain Eukaryota; kingdom Metazoa; phylum Chordata; class Mammalia; order Rodentia; family Heteromyidae; genus Dipodomys; species Dipodomys merriami. Next base: position 32,376,235 of record NW_027203493.1, on the reverse strand, counting down.
TCTTCTTTCTTAGCACTGTACTACAATGAATCAGAGGTCAGAGTCCTATCTTGCTAATAGTCAATCTTGACTTATGTCATTCTTTTAAAATATGTGACTAACGAGATTTTTTTCTTTTTGTGAGATTGAACATAAATCCTTTAACTAATGTGAAGTTGTCTTGTTTCTCTTAAGGTCAAAATGGTTTCAATTCCAGAATACTATGAAGGCAAGAATGTCCTCCTCACAGGAGCTACTGGTTTCCTAGGAAAGGTGCTTTTGGAAAAGTTACTGAGGTCTTGTCCTAAGGTGAATTCAGTATACGTTTTGGTGAGGCAGAAAGCTGGACAGACACCCCAGGAGCGGGTAGAAGAGATCCTTAGTAGCAAGGTAAGTGTGGAAAATGATCATTGGCAGGAGTAAAAAGCAGGTGCTTGTGCATGTGATTATGGTAAACATCACCAGCTTGGTTTTATTTCTCCAGTATCCTAAAATCATTATTGAAAAACATTGTAGCTAAATTGTTAAAAGATGGCAATAAATTGGATACAATTTACAAATCAGTAGGAAAAAAAGCTATAATGGGAAACATTTTCTAATAAGTTTTAATAACCTTTTGCTTAAAAACATTTAAAGTATGGTTTTAGAATATTTAAGTAGGTTATTTGTTATTACTGGATAGTCGTCTTCAGGTAATAATTAGGTAGTTTTGAACCACCTGTTGTATGTGAAATTATGTTTGATTTGTTTCAAAATTTCTAAGAACCAGAATTGCTCCTCATAACAGTATTGGGGGTAAAGAAGACATTACTCCCTTTTCACAGATGACAAAGAGGTTATATAAAATAGCACATTTCATACCTTTAGAAAAGCTGATAAGAAAAACAAAATAAGCTAGAATAAAATTATCTTAACATTAAAATATGCTTGCTTGTAAATTCTCTCAAAATGAGTGCATTCATCTGACATTCATTGACTGTAAGCTTGAATTAGAAAGCTCTAAGCTCAAGTAGTACTTACAAAAAACCCACTGTGTTTCTATCCTAGGCCTTGATCTCTTCTTACTAGGTCCAGTGAGGTGCTTACAAAACCTGCTTTGTTTTATGTGAGTTGAATGGTTGGCCTTTAAGTTAGATTTGAACTCATGAGGCAAGTACTTTGCCACTTGAACCATACCTTCAGCCCTTTTACTCAGTTTATTTTTCAGGGATAGTCTCTCCTGCTTTTTCTGGAAGCCATCTTTGAGCTAGGATTCTCCAACCTCTATCTTCTGACTAGTGGGATGTCAGACACAACACTATCATGCACTGCTTATTTGTTGAAATGGAGTCTTACATAACTTTTTTCCTGATCTAGTCTTGAACCTCCTGATTTGTCTCTAGCCTCTGGAATTATAAGCATATATTACCCCAGCCTGATCTTTTGAGATAAGGTCTTTCTAACCTTTTTACCCAGGCTATCCTTAAACCACTACATACATAGCTGGGATTAGAGGCTTGTGGCCCCATGCTAGAGTCCTTGAAAATAGCTAGTTTCAATCTTAGGTTTTCATTGCTGTTGCTATCTGGATGATCTCTTCTACTCTGTGATTGGTACCATCTATGTTGGTCTGTCTTTCTCTCTCCCCTCAGAATTCCAGACCTACAAAGTCAATCATTTCTTTCTTTTTTTTTTTTTTAATTGCTCACACATCTTCATTTGTGGCCCAAGGACCAAGTGCAAGATATAGTTTCTCATGTCACTTCGCAGAGTGGCCAAACACCACCATCTTGTCACCATCGATATTAAGTATAGTATTTTCTCACATCCCACCAGGTGTTTGGTTTTCATCTTCAGCTAAGTCAAGGAGCTATGTGCTTTGCTTATTGCTTTTCTTTCCCCCCAAGTGGCTTTGATTTCACAACTAAAAGGGAATAAGGAAGTTTATTCTACTTTGGGAAGCCAATCATTTCTACTTAGTCCTTTTTTCTGAGGTTTCATATAGGTACTATATGAACCAACTCAACCATTTCTAAGACTGAACTTGTATCTTCAAAACTGTACTGACTTTTTTACAGTGTTTCCAATCTAGTGAATTTATTCACTTAACAAATATTTATAAAGACTGCCTTGCCAGGTTCTCTGATATATGATAATTTACTTAGCAAAATAGGTGTACTTCCTGCGCTAACACAATTTTCTGCATTTCTTATCCTTCTAATCCAGTAATTGGTCAAGTCCAGGTGTTGTTGCCTCTTACTATATAATCTCAAGGCCCCTTTTCCCTCACCAGATCTCAGCTTGAATGTTTCTTCTGAGAACAGCCTATATGTAGTGTTCTTAAGCTGGATGACTAATTTTTCCTATTCCGTTTAATAAGTATTAAGTTAGTTAACTGCTATGTGTTAGTCCTCTTTTTATATCTTATAACACTGAATTGTCATTGTCCAGGCACTCATATACTTTTTACCACCAACATCTAAACTTGAGGGAAAGTTCATTTCCTTGTTTCCTTAAATATTTAGTTAAATCTTTTTCTATTTAAGAAGGACCCAGTGAAGAGTGAAATAGTGAGGAATGTTAGAGGGAAGATAGATACTAAAGATATGTATGTAGATGTACTTTGGAGAATAAAAGCAAAGTAAGTATTACATAAAGTGATAAATTAAGGTTTGGAATTTAGAAATCTGAGTGAACATTTTAAAAGTTTATCCTAATGTCTACAATGATGTCTGTTTTGAGGAATAATATAATTACTCAAGGCCCGTATAGTTCATATTGATTTGCAGTCAACTGGCTTGGTGGCACATTGCCTGAGATCCTTGAGTCTCAAAATTCCATATCTATAAAGTTTGGATAATGGGTGTTTTTTCTAAGAAAAGCACTTAGGAATTGTATTTTGGTAAGTTGTTTTTTTTTTTAAATAGTAGTTCTTGGTAGGTAAAAGAGGAGAGGATATGTAATGTATGTTAGAAAGTGGAAAAACAATATTCCAAAAATGTACTTTTCTTCTTTGAAAGCTCTTTGACAGATTGAGAGATGAAAATTCAGATTTTAGAGATAAAATTATAGCAATCAACAGTGAACTCACCCAACCTAAACTGGCTCTTAGTGAAGAAGATAAAGAGGCCATCATAGATTCTACCAATATTATATTCCACTGTGCAGCTACAGTAAGATTTAATGAAAATTTAAGGTAAGTACAGATATTTATGTAATATTTGAACTTCATACTAGAAAATTTAATTTTAATACTATATCTTAATGAAATAGGTATATTCTATATTTAATTTTATATTTTGGTGGAAGTGATTTAAAACTGTCCACCCAAGTCCTGAGATGATGGATGTAGACCACCACACATGGTAGTCTGCAATTTTAGTCAGTACATTATTTTTTCCTAAAATTAATTAATACTAAATGGTCACCGTAACAGATTTTCCTCCCCTATATCTATCTTTCATTATTTTTTCCATAATCAAAAGAAGAATTCACATGGCTATATGAAGCTTAGTGTGTTTTTGGGAAAAAAAAAAGATTTAATTGTGGTCTAGGCGTCATTGACTTAAAGGAGAAAATTAGATGCTCTTAAAGGGGAATTTGACTTGTTAATAGACAGAATTAATTAGAGTGAAACTCACCTAAGTAACCTTTACAAGAAGGACCATATTACAGTACTTGTAGGAATGTAGTGAATGGTCCCCTTAGGTAATGAGCAAAGCTGCAATTAAGTGGGCCTCTTTCATTATTTCTTGTTTTATTGAAAAGATCATAGGGAAAGGGATAGATATGAACTGTTTTTCTCTTCCTTGTGAAACATGCATATTCAGTGACCTACCTCTAGATAGTACATCAAAATTACTGTTTCTGTAAAGCAATTTTAATGAGTGTTGACATCTGAATGGTAATAGGACAACAATAGATTTGGGTTAGACATTCTAAAATACCGGAGGTAGGTCTATAATAGTTACTCTTAGAACAGTTACTCTTCATAACTATGTTCAGTTAACCCACAAGTATAAAATGGCACAAAACCACAAACTTTTACTGTTAGGTTGGGGGCACATCCAGATTTTACTACATCATGTACAATATCTTGGAAAGAAACCAAGAGAAGTTACACACATATTGAAACAGTAAAAAATTGGTAGCAAGAATGATAATCATACTATCAAAAAGTGAGGGTAATAGAGTTATTTAAGTAGTAATGAGGTCTTGTATTCCTAAGGTAGGGCAGGAGCAGTACCATTGAGAGTAGAGATGTAACAGGAAACTGAATACCATAATGAGGACAAAAAAAATAGTCTAAGGAAAGCTTGGATGGTTTAGGGAAAACTATATCTGAGGTTTTAGAAATGGAGTTAGTTGGGCTGAGAAGGTGGCTCAGTGGTAGAGTGCATGCCTCGCACACGAGGCCCTGGGTTTGATTCCTCAGCACCACGTAAACAGAAAAGGCCAGAAGTGGCACTGTGGCTCAAGTGGTAGAGTGCTAGCCTTGAGCTGAAGAGCTCAGAACAGTGCACAGGCCCAGAGTTCAAGCCCCATGACTGACCAAAAAGACCCCAAACAAACCAACAACCAAACTCCCCCCCAAAACAAACAAACAAACAAAAGAAATGGGGTAAGTCTGGGTTATAAAGGCCCAGAACATGTATATGGTTGAAGGTTTCCAAAAGAAACAGAAGTAAATATTTATGATTAGAAAAGATTAAGGAAATGCTTTACAAACTTTAGAATGTGTTAAATCTTAAGATTTACTTGAAAATGCAAGGAAGGGCATGGACCCAATCCTAGTTTTTGGTGGTGATTTTGTGCTGACTGGTTGCTCTGGTTCTTTTTTGGCCTGCGAACTTGTCTTCAGTATTGGCATAGAAAATTCTAGCATAAAAACAAAAGTATTACAGCTATTACCTGTCCTTTTCTATCCTCAAAATAAAATTAAATAAATAACTGGAAAATGTTTTAAAATACAGATTCTTGGGCTGTACTTGCCAAATTCTGACCTTTTATATGTGGAAGAACACCCTGGAATCCTCATTTCTAACAAGAGCATTGGGTGTGTGTGATGAGTCGCTGTTGGACTTTATTTTGATTGTGCTTTTAGAACAAGTACTCTGAGAATAGGCTTTAGAAACATCTTTAAAAGTACTGCTTGGGGCAGTGGTGGCTCACACCTGCTACTCAGGAGGCTGAGATCATAGTTTGAGTCCAGCCCAGTCAGGAGAGTCCCTGATACTTATCTCCAATTAACCCCCAGGAAACCAGAAATGGTGCTGTGGCTCAAAGTTGGTAGAGTGCTAGCCTTGAGTGAAAAAGCACAGAGACAGCACTCAAGCCCTAAGTTCAAGCCCCACAACTATTTCCTCCCCTTCCCCCCAAAAGGTACTGTTCTTCCTTGAGATTGATTTCATAATCCATTACTGTTATGTTACTGTATTGAGGCTTGCTGTTGGTTTGTTTTAAGCAGGCTTTACAACAGTGATAGGATCTCATTCATTTTTCTCCGGGATGAGAAGAGTGGGAAAAAGACATCAAAATAGCTTGAGGGGGCTGGGAATGTAGCTTAGTGGTAGAGTGCTTGCCTAGCATGCATGAAGCCCTGGGTTCTATTCTCCAGTGCCACATAAACAGGAAAGGCCAGAAGTGACGCTGTGGTTCAAGTGGTAGAGTGCTGACCTTGAGCAAAAGAAGCTTGGGGACTGTGCCTAGGCCCTGAGTTCAAGCCCTAGTACTGGCAAACAAAACAAAACAAAACAAAAATCCCATAAAACAAATAGCTTAAGGAACTTAATTGAAATGTATTTTGCAATAAGTCATTTCAAATCTTGTTAAGTATCTGATGATATGACCCAGGAGTGGTTTTTGAAGAACTTGGGTTATCTGTAGAGGACAACAAAAAAATTGATTGGCAGTTCAAGTTGCTTATTTTTCTTTTTTTGGGGGGGGGGTTGGGAAGGGAGGAGTGGTTTCTTTCTACTTAGCATGGGACTATATTATAATTTGCTCAACCTGTCATTTACCAAAAGCCTGTCTTAAAATGCTTTCATGATTCATTATAGCCAAAATATAATGATAGTATTATTTTTGTTCAGTACTAAATACTTTCTGATCTAACACTTAAGAGCCTGAAAAAATTAACTTGCAAAATGGAGTAAGGTTAACTGAGTACAAAAGTGGCTTCAGATTTGGGCTGTTAGGTACAAATGAAGTAGAGAGAAGCAAGGCACAGGCGTGTATGTGTCTCAAGTGGTTCTTTTCTTTTCAAATGACCCAGAAACACTATCACCATCCTCAAGATAAGTAATAGAGTATCCCTTGTGAACTTGGACCAAAGCATTGCTCTATCCCCATTGTTTTGCAAATGCAAAAGAAAATAGCACATTCCCTAATCCTCCTATAGCTGGTTTTCTCTCTGAAATGTCTTTCTTACTGGCTGTCCATTTGAGCAGATCACCATCCTCCCACCCCCACCCCCAAACACACACATACTTACTAGGGAAAAGAAAGTACACACATGATTTTAAGTCCACCACTTCAATGTCAGTTAAATTTTTCTTCTAGAGATTTTTTTTTTAATAGTGCCTCAGATACTATTAAAAGGAAAAAAAAAAGGTACAGGAGAACTCTGTGTGTGTGTGTGTTCTTTCATGAGTTACTCTTTGTTTCTGGTGACCCAGAACTCACTGTCCAGTTCTAGGGAACTTGTAACAAAATATTCACAGTATACCTCTTCCCAAACAGTATCCTCCCCATTCTAATTGTTTTGCAAACAAGATAGACATCAAAGTACTGCTATAAAATCAGATGGACTAGATTCTATCTGCCATATCCTGGCCTTTCAAAAGAATAGTTTTGGTGTGTTTTTTTTTCCTGTCTAACTATTGTTAATATAAGTATTTCAGAAAAGTACTCATAGCTTATTTTCAGTTTTTGTAAAAACTTCCTTTTGATTTCTGTGTTAATGTATATTGTTTTTACCTAACTGTGAACATAAACTTTCTAGTTTTTCTTTTTAAATTTAAAATAAAAAAAACAACTTCCATATTTTCAATTTTTAATGTTGTATAATTTGAATATTTTAATGACATGATATTGTCATGTTGATATGTAACAGTCTGTAACTTTGACTTTGTATAATGAACTTACTGAATTTTAATTTCTTTTTTGAAAAATTTGAGTCAAAGTAAGTTATTTCTTTGAGAATTAGGCTAATTAGATATATAGCACTTCTGTAATTCAGATACTTTTTCACAGTTCCTTTTAGATGAGTAATATTAATTTGCAGTATTACCAGGAATGTAATAGTCTTCCTGTTTTATTATTTGTATTGTATACCCCTTTTTTATTAATTTTTAATTAATCAAAATTTTATGTTTATTGTGTAGAACACATGGTGTCTTGAAATACATGGAATGACTAAATTGAGCTAATATATGCACGGCCTCACATTTTTGCTGTAAAACATTTAAAATCTGCTTTTAGTGATTTTCTATAATACAGCATTAACAACTATGGTTACCATGTGGTGCAAAAGATTTCTTAATCAACCATTACAAAATAAGAAACAAAACTACTCACTCATTCTTTATCTTAGTATTCATTGGCTGCTTCTTTGGAGATTGTTAGGAATAATACTAAGTACTTGCTTGCTATTTTATTTTTATTTTTCTCCAGTATTGCTGGACCTTGTACCAGAAACTTGCACTTACTAGTTAGATAAATGTTCTGCTACTTGGATTCTGCCTTCAGCCCTTTTGCTTTAGTTATTTTTCAGATAGTGTTTTGTACTTTTGCTTGAGAGCCAGCTTTGGACCTCCTCCTCAATCACTCTACCTATACCTTTCCTGTAGCTGAGATTGTAGACATGAACCACATACAATATGTGGCTTGATCTTTGGTGGTAAGGTCTTCCTGACTTTTGCCAGGGCTTGTCTCAAACTGCAGTCCTCTTAAATTTATTTTCTAAGAAGCTGAGATTACAAGCATCATGAGTACTGTTTCCATTTATAGGTGAGGAAACTGAGGCTCCAAGTGATTGAATAGCTTTATACCTTAGCTCTTAGGTAGACCACACCAACATTTAAACTCAGTCTGATTCTAGAGCTTTCTTCATAATTCTGCTTTATATCACAGTGTATACATTTTTGTATTATTCATAAAGATTTCTACCTTTTCATAGTTTTTATAGGATTATTTGAATGGCTGTATTCTTTATTTAACCAGTTCGTTCATGGTGAATATTTGGACTCTCTGTGCTTTTGTTATTAGTAGAATGCTTCATTGAATTCTTTCCTGAATATATGTTCCTGCTTTTGTAAAATTTACATGAATTCCAAGAAGGGAATGTGTAGATCATTTTGGATCTTACACATACTGTTTTAACAGATTTATTGTAGTAATCTCTGTAAATCTCTCACTTTTTTTTTCTGTTGGTCCTGGGGCTTAAACTCTGGGCCTGGGTGCTGTCCCTCAGCTGTTCAGCTCAAGGCTAGTGCTCCAGTGCTTGAGCCACAGTGCCACTTCAGGTTTTCTGGTGGTTTATTGGAGATAAGAGTCTCATGGACTTTCCTGCCGTGATCCTCAGATCTCAGCCTCCTGAGTAGCCAGGATTACAGGCGTGAGCCATTGGTACCCGACATTTTCTCACTTTTACATCTTTTAAAAAGATGTAAAAGAAACCCAGTGTGATTTCTGGATACAAACATAAAAGCAAAAGACTGAAATTATCTAAGGGTATATATACCAGAAATAAAGCTATGGCTATATATCTAAATCTAGATCTAATTAGATATATATCTAGAGAGATGTAGATGTAGATCTATATATCTATTTTTATCTCTATGTAGATCTGTCTGTCTGTCTGTCTGTCTATCTGTCTGTCTGTCTATCTATCTATCTATCTATCTATTATTTATCTATCTATCTGTCGTTTGAGCTAGCACCAAGACTTGAACTCAAAGCCTTATGATTTCTCTCAACTGTCTTGTTCACGGCTGACTTGAGGCACATCTAGGCCACCATTTTTCTGATTAATTGGAGACAGAGTCTAACAAATTTTTCTGCCCAGGCTAGCTTTGAACTACCATGTGCCAGGTCTTTGCCTCCTAAGTAGGTAGTATTACAGATGTAAGCCACTAGCACACAGCTTGTACTTTTATTTTCTAATTCCTACAGTGCAGTTTTATTTTATAATAAAAAAATTTGTTTTTATACACAACTGGTAGAATAAATATACTTATTTTGAAATAAAATACACAAGTCAGAGCTAAAGGCTAAATTGTAAAGAATCAAAAACCTGCCAGCCTATGATCACAGCACTTGGGAGGAGGAAGCAGGAGGATCACAGTTTGTGGCCAGCTTATGTAATAGAAAGATCATATCTCAATTAACTAGGAATGGTAGTGTACATCTAATACCAACTACTCAGAAGATGAAGGCAGGATGATTGCACTCTAGCACCAGCATCTTGCAAATGTGTGAGACCCTATTTGAAAAACAAGCTATAAAAACAGAAGAATAGGAGGTGTGGCTCCAGTGGTAGAGCACTTGCCTAGCAAACAAAGGCTCTGAGTTCAAAGCACAAACTGCTCCAAAAGTAACAGGTGGAGGTTACAAACATCCCTCTGTTTCTATCTCTTTTACTGAAAATAGATTTACTTATTTATTTAGTTAATTTATTTTTTGTCGGTTGTGAGACCTGAACTCTGGGCCTGGGCGCTGTCCCTAAGCTCTCAGCTCAAGGCTAGCCCTCCACCACTTGAATCACAGCACCACTTCTGGCTTTTTCTGCTTATGTGGTGCTGAGGAATCAAACCCAGGGCCTCATGCATGCAAGGCAAGCACTCTACCACTGAGCCACCTTCCCAGCCCTGGAAATAAGATTTTTAAACAAGTACTAAAATAGGTTGTCAATATTTCATTGTCATTTCCTTTTTTAGAGATGCTGTTCAGTTAAACGTGATTGCTACGCGACAGCTTATTCTCCTTGCACAACAAATGAAGAATCTGGAAGTATTCATGCATGTGTCAACAGCATATGCCTACTGCAATCGGAAGCATATTGATGAAGTAGTCTATCCACCCCCTGTAGATCCCAAGAAGCTGATTGATTCTTTAGAGTATGTTTGTTTTACAATTTTTTAAACATTGTTTTAAACTTTGGATCCAAGTCTGTTTTTCATTCTCTTCTTCAGCACACACAGATACTGACACATATGCACCCAGGACTTACAATTTATATCTTCCTTTATTCAATAAGTTATTGTTAACCTGTTTTCTTATTGTATAGATTTATATCTGTTTCCTGTTGAAGTCAGTGTAGGGCTTTTATTTTTTACAAGGAATCATTTTCATGATTTTAGGGGTTTTATTTTCCAGGTCAGCAAGTCATACTTTCTTATGGAGACAAGTATTTAATAGCAAGATTCTAATTTATTATAGTACCACTTCAGTATCTATAGAGAGCTTTTTAATTATTAGGGAAAAAGAGCTATAGTCCTTTCATTCATGTCCCTAGAGGTTAATTCATTGTCCCTACAGTATACTGTTAAGTACATTTTACTTTCAGTAATTACTATATAAATTGTTATTTGACAAATGGGGGTTAAATGAAGTATGCATACACCATGGTCCTAATTCTCATTTGCTCCAATCTATGCTTTTTTTTCATGTGAAACAAACAACATTAGAAGAGAAAAAAAAATGAAGAAAGAAAGAAAAAAAGAAAAAGAAGTTCTTTTGTATAGGCTACAATTATAAAAATATTTCCAGCATTCTTTATATCTTGACATATTTGTTAATCTTTATATCTCTGCATGGGATGTTTTTCCTCTTATTCTGTCTCTCCTTAGGTTCCTTTGTTCTCAGACATTCTATTCACTTTTGAACCTACCATCCTCTGCTTTCTCTGAAATAAGCACACAAGTCCTTTAAAAAAAATTAAAGAAGACTTTCCTGTTAATCATTATGAAGAGGCAGATTATAAAAACAATTGAGATTACTGAAAATTCTTTTAGCAATTCTCTGGCTTCTATTTTATGACTATTTCTCAGATGGTCCTAAATATATACTTCATTTTCCTCACAGGTTAGTAGACAGAGTGTTTACCATCTCTGGGAGAAAGTTAGTGTAGACATTAATGAATGCATATTGTTTTTCTTGGCATATGCAAGGAAATGAAAAAGAGCTTGTAAACAAAATCTCTCTTCCTTCATTCCTTACTTATAAGAATCTCTCTAACTAAAAGATAACCTTGGATAATTCATGGATTTGCTCTGTAATTCTAGTGATAATACTTACTGACCAAATCTCCCACAAAGTTGTTTACCCACCTTTCAACTATCCATGTTTGTAAAACTTTTCTCTTCTGTAGAATTTTTCCTGAATTGAATAGCTTTCTCCCTTCAGTTTAATTAATATTCTTGTTCTTGTTTATGCTATTAGTTAGTCTCACTTGTGGGGATATACAATTTCAATGGTTTACTATGTAGATTATTAGGCCTTTTATATTAACTATAAATATTGATTGCAAATGTATATAATTATCATGTTACTTTGTGTTAAGTGGTTATCTATATATCTAAAATTCCTAATCTGAAACATTGTGACAAGATATATTTTGGGATTTATTTCAACTTTGTAAAGGAAATTTATGTACTCTGTAATATATGTAAGTTTGAAAGATACAATATGAAATAACTTCAGTTTAGCCTGGGGTGCCATTTCTGTTCAAACACATAAGAAGTTTATGATTATTTAAGCTCTAAATAGTATTTTTAATCTTCCCTAAATCGGTTGAGATAAGGTTTTGACATTATCATATGATTTATGAAAGAACAATTTTCAGATGTTTTTGGATATTGAACTTGCAGATAAGGATTTGTGGAAGAAATATCTGTAAATTGATGCTTAATGAAACTATCTTCTATTTTTAAAGATAGTGAAAGTTACTGTTAAATCATTGAGTCAGAGCAACGATGGGTTTGGAGGTGCAATGTTCAATGAAGTATTTTTTATTCTTTAATAAAACATCTGGAAATACTTTTATATACATTTTTTTTGTTCACCAGATGGATGGATGATGGCCTAGTAAATGATATCACACCAAAATTGATAGGAGATAGACCTAATACATACATATACACGAAAGCATTGGCAGAATATGTTGTACAACAAGAAGGAGCGAAGCTAAATGTGGCAATTGTAAGACCGTCGATTGTTGGTGCCAGTTGGAAAGAACCTTTTCCAGTAAGTTATTAGAAACCTTTAAATAATTGGAGTTGAAACTTTAAATCATAACTGAATAAAAACAGTTAGTGGTTTGATTTCAGAGAGGTACTGCTGAATGTGGCTTGCTGTGGAAAAACTGATCATAGGAAGACATAGTATTATTAATACTTTTATTTTTAATGCTATCTTGAGTTTATAGAAATATAGAGCAACATTTTAAAGATAAATTTAAAAAATTGGGATGTCTTAAGTAGCAGGGACCATGATTTCATGTTCTTTTTATTACCAAAAAGAGGTAGGCCCTCTAAGAGGTAGATCTCTCCCTGTTCTGCTCAAAAAGCCAAGAAAGGTATAAGAGATTGTTTTTGATAACTTGCTCTTAAGAAGAAACAAGATGTTACGGTATTTGAAAATTCCTACAATAAAAGAAAGCAGAAATATAAATGAATACATAAATAGATACAGGAAATACTTAGTCTATATAATGATAGTAAATGATAGCATCTCTTGTTGCTTTGATAATTATTCTGTTCCCTCTTTTCTTCAGCAAATTGGCAGAGGGCTTACTATCATATTTTCCTAGTCAGGGTACTGTATTAATAAATAGCATAAAACCAAATGTAAATAAGCCTCATTTAGCAAAGGTAATTGATGGTATACAGTCCTTTTGAAATTCCTTTTGTAGTTAGGAAAGAGTAGGTAATCCCTATTTAATCAATTATATTCACACAAGAAAACTACTTCTATTTGTTACTAGAAACAGTGTTATGGACTACATCTAGATTTTTCTGGTTTATGGAAGAAAACTAAGTGTATATTTGAGGTTTGGATTTCAAACAATAAATCTAGGTTTATATTAATTCTAAGTTCCCTCCCCTTTTTTTTCAATTTTTGGCATTAGGGATGGATTGATAACTTTAATGGACCAAGTGGTCTCTTTATTGCGGTAAGTAAACTTCATGATTTATTTGATATTTGTATAACTTTATATGTGTGTATATATATATGAATGTATATATACACACACGCACTTTGGCGTATATATCTTAAGGTGTTGTTTTTAATTTCAACAAAGGCAGGGAAAGGAATTCTTCGAACAATGCGTGCCTCCAACAATGCCCTTGCAGATCTTGTTCCTGTAGATGTAGTTGTCAACACGAGTCTTGCGGCAGCCTGGTATTCCGGAGTTAATAGGTATATAAAGTGACAATGTCGCTTATTAAATATATAGTAACTGAGAAGGGAAAAAGAAGCTACTAATGTTAATTAACCCATTAGTTCTGATAGTACCATACAGTTATATAATTCTAGGCTGTATGACTGCCACCTGTACAGGTTGGTATATCACAGGCAATAATAGCAAGTCAGCCTATCGATAGTAATGAATTAATCTTAATTTTCATGAACTATCGGAAAGAATACACAAGTTAATTAGAATTAAAAATGAAAAATAAGTTCTCACCAAGGGTGAAATAAACTTGTTATAAATTTGACATTTATAAAGAATTGAAATTCATAGACAATGGTTACACGTGTTAGCTAGTTAGAGAAGCTTTAATCATCATTTAATTATAATCTTTTGTTATCCCCTAAAAATCGTTCTAAGAGGTAGTAGTAGCATTTGCAAGTAATAACTAAACTTTGTTTTCCATTAACTTACTAAACTTATTTTTGAAGTCACTAAATAATAAAAAAGGAGGAAAATGAACCTACGAATATTTATTTTTGGTAAAAGGGGACTTAGTCTCCAAGGAAAATTAAACAGGAAAAGCTGATTTATTTTTATAAATTTCTGATTTATTATTTTTATAAATGAAACACACTACTAATAATAATGCAAGGAAGAAAACTGTGGGAAGAAAAAATCTGCATTTATTATTTTTTAGGGCAAAAGAGGGATAAAGGGCAGTTATAGTCATCAAATAAAAACTAATCCTTAAAGGATAGTTTTTTTTATGTAATAGTGAAACGGTACCCATCATCCTTGTGTCTTCCTACTTTAATATTATGTAAGATTTAGATTGGACAAGTTTGTCTGCTTCCTATGTTTCATTACTTTCATCTTTGTTTTTGCAGACCAAGAAACATCATGGTGTATAATTGTACAACAGGCAGCACCAATCCTTTCCACTGGGGTGAAGTTGGTATGATTTTATCTGTTTTTGAATGTTAGAATGTATTTTAAACAATTTAAAATGGTCATTGAGTTTTTAGTACTAGAATACCCTTGAGGCATTTAGGCCACTAAATTACCCTTTTGTTTTAATTGTAATAGTCATTTTAGAAGTAATAAGCTACACTGCAGCACTGCTTTGTGGTACATTTTTCATAATATTTCATGAAAATATCCTGTATATTCCTATCCATTATACCCTTTTGCCATCTGCAGCAACCTCATAGATTGTCTATGGCATGGGAACAGTGCTTTATTCTCCCTTGTGAGCAGCCTGAAACTTGATTGTGCCAATATTACTTCCATCTACAGGAGTTTGTATATCAAGTGGTCAATAAAGTTACAAATAGAGGAGTTAGAAGTGGAATACATTTTTCCAGAATATATTCTGGTGACATCTATTAATCTGTTTATATTCACAGATCTGCAGCAGTAGTGTGTATATGTTAACTAGTTCTTAAATAAAGATAAAATAATTTAAGAGTGTTCAGTAGAATCGCTTTTAATTGTTGGATGGTGACTCAAATTTAAAGTGAAATCTATAATATTTAGTAATCATTGTCAGTTGCTAAATCAATTATTTAGTAATTTATTTAGCTCTCATTTTACTTCTAATTGAATAATTTTTGTTATCCCTGCAGAACAATTTCAATTTCAAGCTAAAACCTGGGACTTGAACCCAAGGCTTACAGATAGCAGGCAAGCCACACTGAGCTACATCCCTAGCCTATGTGTTTTTTTGAGACAGGGTCAAACTGTAGCTCAGGCTGGTCTGGAATTCGACATGTAACCCAGACTGGCCTCAAATTTGTAATCTTCTCACCTGTGCCTCCCAAGTGTTGGGATTACTTGCGTGGGCCACCATGCACAGCTCTCTTAAAAGTAAATATTTAAAAACATTTTTTCCTAGGGTTTTTCCATGGCATTTTTGACCATTAGAGAATGTAAGAAAAAAGTGTACTTTTATACTATTTTTAAGTAATATTATTTCAAGAATATTGAAATACTTTGATTTTAATATGTTGTAAAGTCTTGTGAAAAATCAAATTTACCATTATTTTTTAGAGAATATCTCGATATATGTGTCCATTAAAGTACTACCATAGAAGATACCAAGTTTGATTGTGTTGGCATTAAATAACCTGAATAAATTACAGTAGTTTAGTTTTGGGTTGTTTTAAGCTTGTTTGATGTATGCAAAATTAAGCAAATTAATCATTCATAAGCAAAGGATGGTAATTTCCTTTTCTTTTTAAGTGAGTACAGTAATAAGAATCTGGAAAGAGGAACAGAAAGAAAGAAGCTCCCGTGAAAAGTGAAATATAGAGAGTGACATTGTAAACTGACATAGGTAAAACATTAAAAAGATTTTTTAAGAGTGAATTTTAGAAAAAATTCATTCAACAAATTAAAATAGTGGTAGTTCAAAGACTTCTTGAGTCAGTATCATATACCCATATTCTCTTAGCTACAACAGAGAGTAGAAAAGTTTATTTTTTTTAATGATTGCCTTCTGGCATCTTTGGTGAAAATATTTTGCAGTGTAAAAACATGACTTTTTTTTTTTTTTCAAAACTTGATTACATGGTTATTATCAAAGCTGTTACACAACTTTTCTTCCCCAGAATACCATGTAATTTCCACTTTCAAGAGGAATCCTCTCGAACAGGCCTTCAGACGGCCCAATGTAAATCTAACCTCCAATCACCTTTTATATCATTACTGGATTGCTGTAAGCCATAAGGCCCCAGCATTCCTGTATGATATCTACCTCAGGATGACTGGAAGAAGCCCAAGGTAATGGTGACTAGCTCTGTCTTATCTGTTCCTCTGACTGTTAAAACAACTGTTAAAAAACAACCATGCTTACACTAAGATGCACATTAACTCTATATCTGTTTATGCTTATGATAAGGCTTAATGGCCTTTCGTGAATGAGAAGACTTGAATTTAAGGCTTTGTCATAAAAACAAAGGTAGTGTTGTAAGTCACTAATTTATTCTAAAGTTTGGATGATAAACTATTGTCATGTGTTTGAATTCTAGGTTTAACTTTAGGTGCTTTTCCCAATAATGAATAATATTCAAAGTGCTTTGACGCTTATTTTTCCCACAGGCTATTATCTAAACCATTCCTTCAAGATGAATCCTTTAAACCAAGTGGTCAGGCACCCCAATATTAAATTCTATACCAACAACCTATTGCTTCATTATTGGAAGGGTGTCAGACATACAGTACCTGCATTATTGCTCGATCTTGCACTCAGGTTGACAGGTCAGAAACCGTGGTAAGAAGAATAGCAGTAAATGCCCTATGTATTGGTAAGGTGGTAGAAGCTTGCTGGAGAGACAAAATGTCGCTAGCATGAGCTTTACCTGTAGCATTACTAACCTGATTAATCACAATTACAATCAGGATGTTAGGACATTTCTTAGAAATTGGAGATATTTGGGGAGACTAATTATGGATGTGAATTTATTGAGTCATTAATTTCTCCAAAATCCCATAAAAATAAGAAATATCCTACATCAGGGTTGTCATTGTTATTATAAGCTGAAATTGAGTCCTTTTCCTATCATGCTTAAAAATCTAGGGATGAGTTTTTACAGGGGATTAAGGGTAAACTGTTACACTTTAAGTGGATGGCATAGTTTTATATGAAAAAAAAGGATGGTTCTAGATTAATATCTTGAAATATCTTAGCTGCCTATTCAGCTTATAATATGGTAATTACAGTTTTTGACTAATTTTCCAAATTGGGAATGGCATAGTTAGAAAAAAAAGCTAAACAGAAAACTTGTTATTTTCTTATCATTATTTCTTTTTTCTTTTTTACTTTTTTCCATTGAAACCTCATATAAAAAGTTCTGCTGTTTTAATCACACAATTATAGGAAAAACCTGCTACAAAAACATTTATTTTTGTAACTACATTGGCATTACAGTGTTGCTGTTAGTTCGAGAGTTCAGGATTTGAATATGTATAAAGATGCTGATTATAAAACTTTTATCAACAGCTCACAAAATAGAAGTGAGTTATCTGCCACTTAAAATATATTAGGATTTGCGTTAATTGTAGGGATTTTAGTGGATTCACTTGTTTATGATGTCCCTAACCCTATTTGTTACTGATTGAAATATTTGATTGTTAGAGTAAATTAAACTTTACTAGAAAAACCACTCACACATCCAGGTATAAAGCACAAAGAAAAGGTTTATTGCTAGTAAAGAGGCAGGCGAGACCCCTTCTCACAAGAGAGAAGTGCCAGCTATTGTCTCAGGTGACCTTTTATAATCTACAAGGTTTTGGGAATCTTGCTGCCTTATATGGTTATAGCTGCCCCAAAAGAGTGCCCTTACTGGTGACCTGTACAACTTGTGAGATTGAGGGGATCTTGCTGCCTTATATTGTTATATATATCCCAAAGGAGAGCCTTCTCAGGTTAGTGGGTAGAGGCTAATCATTTACTGCCTTTACTAAATGGACCTAGTGTTGCCTAGGGAAAGAGCATGCTAAGCTATGAGAGAGGAGCCTATTGGGCTAACATTCCTCACTGTTTAGTGTAATAATTGGATGAGAGCATCAGGTCAGGAGCATGGGCAAAGATTGTTTCTTCTGGAGCTGATGGCTAACATTGACAAATATTGAATCAAATAGCTTTAAAGAAAGCATTTTCAAACTTTTCTACAATGCTCTGAAAAAACAACATTTTTCATCAGTAGCATTGTTTCGTAGCTAAGGATCAGATGAAGATTAGTGAATAATAGCAGTGTTTAGTCTTTGTGTTAATAGTTACAGTGTAAAACAAAAGTCAAACAAGTAAGATAGATTAGCATAGCACAATGCTTTGCAGAGAAAGCTTATCAGTAAATAAAAAAAAAATAGCCAGAGTCCACTAAATGAGTTGGAGTCTATTCCTGCATAACAAATTATCTTAACCTTAGTGCTTAAAATCACAATGGTCATTTTATTATCACTTTAAATTTATTTCTCAGGAATTTGGAAAGGAATCAGCTGTACTTATTTCCTTATGTTGCATCAAGATTACCCCATGTAGGCTCTTTACAAAGCCTAGTGATAGCTTTAAAGGGAATAAATATCTTCAATGGCAGCAGAAGGCTTCAGAAGGCAATCGAAGGGATGATGGAAAGGGATACCTTCAGCAAATAAAGTAGAAACTACAGTGCTTCTTCTGACCTACTTAAGAAAGTTACATATTTTCACTTTTGCATTGTTTCTTAGTAGTAAGTATATTATAAATCCTAGATTTCAGGAAAGATGATATAGACAACAGTCAAGGTCATGTTTTAAATGAGCAGATAATGTAATTTCAGACATTATTGGAGGCTGCAGTCAACTACAGTCAAACTTCTGTCTGTCCCACAGAATTCACATTTCTCCCACTTTGAAAATACAGTTGCTTCTCCACCCACATACCTGCATTATCAGCTTGAGGACAGTGTTTTTGTTATTTAAGTTAGATCCAGATGAAAATAAAGCTGTTTAGGAGTGGTAGTACAAATATAGTTTCTAACTATTAATTGGAAAACCTGTTAACTCAAAGCAAGTTACCAGCTGTCCATATGCTTTCTATATAATGAAAGATAATTGGCATCAGACAATGTTGTTGCAAAATGAAGAAAGTATGAGGCACACAGTAAACACGGATCTATAGCAATTCTAAAGTCGAGTCTGAATTTCTAGAATGGGGCTTCTACTCTCTGGGTTTCTACAGGCTCTTGGCTCTTCCATATTTATGGGATTTTTTTTGAGGGGGGGGGTCCGGTCATGGGGCCTGAATTCTGGGCCTGGGCACTGTCCCTCAGCTCTTCAGCTCAAGGCTAGCGCTCTACCACTTGAGCCACAGCACCACTTCCGGCTTTTTTCTTTTTGCTTATGTGATGCTGAGGAATCGAACCCAGGGCCTCATGCATGCAAGGTAAGCGCTCTACTGCTGAGCCACCTTCCCAGCCCCTATTTATGTTTTTCCCCCCCTTCCCATGAAAAGAACATGGATGTGTAAAACTAAATAGGCTACTTACTCTGATTCTTGACATAAAAAAGTTAGAGTCTAGGACAAGGGTCAGTAAAAAAAATTATTTTTATTTTTTTGTAGAAGGCTATGTAGTAAATTCTTTAACCTTTATGGTCATATTATTTCCATTACTAGTTTTCAACTCTGCTGTTAAAAATGAAAGCAGCCATATACAACATGATAAGCATGATAGTGTTCCGGTAAAACTTTTATCAAAACAGATGTTAGTCTAGCTATAGTGTATAGACACAAGTTTGCTGACTTCTAATACAGAGTCCTTTTATTTTTGTACACTTTTCTACTTCACATATAAATTGATTTTGTTGCTTTGACATTTATGTGAGTTTCTAGTATATCAGTTTTAAAGCAATACATCCCATTAAGCCAAAGCCATATTCTTTTTGTGAACATTTCTTCATCTTGGGTCTCCTATAAGGTTGCTATGGGAAAGCACCTTTAGATAAAAAATGCTTGCCTTCTTAGAGCCTGCCTTTCAAATAAAGATTCTTTGCTGTATGATTTTATTTTTATTTTTTGCCAGTCCTGGGGCTTGAACTCATGGCCTTGGTGCTGTTCTTGAGCCTTTTTGTGCTCAAGGCTAGTGTTCTACCATTTGAGCCACAGCTCCATTTCTGACTTTTTTTGAGTAGTTTATTGGACGTGAGTCTCATATAGTTTTCTGCCTGACTGGCTTCGGACCATGATTCTCAGATCTCAGCCTCCTGGAGTAGCTAGGATTATAGGTGTATGTCACTGATACCTGGCTTGCTGTGTTTTTACAAGCCGGAGATAGCCTTTTGTGTGTCTGAAAGTTTCTACGAGGCACTACCATTGGTCATCCTAAATCTTAAAAGAGTTTTACATCCTTACTTTGAATTTGATTTGTGCTCAGAAACCCCTCCCTCCCTCCCTGCTTGGAATTTCACATATTGAATATTGAATAATTGATGTGATACAACCTAGAGTTTCTGAATCCCAAATGAATAAAAATTTTTGAACATTTTATCTGTTACTTTTAGTACCAACAGACTTGGTAAATAGCTCAATACTGACCCAACAGTGGGTTGATGACCTTCCCCTAAACGGCCCTTCAGTATGCTTAGTGACAAATCCGTTGCTTCTGTCATTCTTCCCTGAGATAGCTTACTGACTCACCCTTTTCTGTGCAGTCTTGGCAAACTGACTGATGATGACAAGAGTAGTGTCAATGTTGCAGTCCACACAGGAAAAGAATAATTTTTCCAAGTGAGAATCTGGGCAGTTCTCTGGTATTCTTACATATTTATCTCAACAAAGCCCTATGAAGTGATGGAAGTGAACTATGCTGCTGCTGTTCAGCACCACCAAGCATTACAACTCCAATCATCTGCTTCATCTCAATGCACCATTGCCAGTGGAAAGCTTAGGATATGTGGACAAACATGTATACACATGTGCAACCAGGTGCACACTGCTTTCAGAACCATTTCTAAGGCATTCCTGGCTGGCATTTTATACTTCTTCAAAATTTCATGAAGTTAAATCTATATGAAAAACATATATGCAAACAAATAGTTTATTTTTAAAGAGCATTTGTGTTATATCAGTATATCTTCAGTAAGTAAAGTTTTATCAGTATGGTTTCTACTATTTCCCATATTATCATGGGTGACAGTTGGGGTTTTTCTCCCAGTTTCCAACAATATTTCTCTGTGTGTGCATGTGCATTGTATGCATTGCTAAAAGTGGAACTCAGTACTTTATCTAGGCAAGCACTCTATCACTGAACCATAGCCCCTGTCCTATTTACACTTGAAGCCTTCATCAACAGCCTCCTTAAAGCCCTATAAACCTTCCGCTAACACTTTTCCTGTTCCTTCCAGATTTCAAGGACCTTACACAATGTGAGCTAGTATTCTCACTGTAGATTTCTTTTGTAGAGTGCCCTCTCATTCCTAGTACTAAGATCTGTTCCTGTTTACTACGTGACAAAATTATCACAACCATAGTATCTTAAAACAACCATTACTGTGTTTATGTGTCATAATTTCTTTGGGTCAGGATTTGAGAAGGATTTGGCTAGGTGATTCTGGCTGAGGAATCCAGTAAGTGGATATAGTTAGATAGGAACTGGGGCAGGTATGCTATGGATAGATTGGTAAAGAAGAAAGATACAAAGCAACTTGGATGGACAGGCAACTTTCTTTCTTCATGTAGTCTGAGAGCTTTTTCCATGTGTGTTGTCTGCACATGGACTAGCTTACGCTTCCTCACAGCATGGCAGCCTCAGGGGGAGTTGGACAGCATACAAGGTGACTGAAGTCTTCAAGGGTGAGTATTCCAGTAAGGCAGAAAACTCCTATCAGCTTTTCTGACCAAACCTCGGAAGAGTCAAGTGTCACTTTTGCTTCATTCCAATGGATATATTACCTTCTACTCTTAATGAGACAGAAACCTACATGACATGCTAAATAAGCATGTAGGATGAGATAAAACCATAGTTATGTTTGGAAATGAAACACTTCCTCAAGTAGAAAACAGCAAGTAAAAACTATCTTGCTTGAGATTTGTCCTAAAGCTTTCTAAAAGCATGGTCATATTGACCTATCGTTTACAAGCAACAAGGAACTTTTTTTTTTTTTTTACTTAGCTAGTTTTACAAACGTTCAAGTATAAAGTCTTTATGATTTATTTAATTTTTTCACATATTTGCTGATCCAAGTAGTGGACTTTATATCTTACATTGGGATCTTTAAAAATACCTCATTCTACTTAAGCTAATGTAATCCACTTTACTCATATTTTTAATGTTTTTTAAAGTGGTGCTAGGGTTTGGGTTCTGAACTTCAAGATTGCTAAGTTGGTTCTACCTCTTGAGCCACACCCCCAGCCTGGTGGGGTTTTTTTGTTTTGTTCTGTTTTGTTTTTGGTGTGCCAGTATCAGGGTTTGAACTCAGGGTATCATGTTCTTGCTTAGCTTGCTTGCTTACTCCTGGCATTCTACCACTTGATCCCACCTCCAGCTTGACCTTTTTTGTTGTTTATTTTAGAAATAGAGTCTTGTGGACTTTTCTGCCTAGGCTTGCTTCAAACCACAGTCATCCAGGTTTCAGTCTTCTGAGTAATTAGGATTATAGGCATGAAACACTGGTTTCCACCTATCATATGGATTCTTGATTAATAATGGGGACCAGGATGTATGAAAAGGTAGTATAGTTATTGAAATACTAGAATTAGCACTTCTAGGTTTTGAAATCCATGTAACATTTCATCACTGTTAAAAACGTTTTTTTAAAAAAAGTAAAAACTTTGTGGCCTTGTTCTTTGGTTGTCTAGTTTAAATTCTATATCCTAAATTCTCTGTACCTGATATTGTTTAATGATACAGTTCTCAATTGAGGAAAATTGACAAATTGGGAGCTATTTATTATCCTAATGATGGGCTGGCTCCTGGCTCCCCTTTACTTGTCTAGTGGATAGAGGCCATGGATGCTAGAAGCATTTTTAGTGCAGAAGGTAACTTCTCACAACAAAGAATTATCTATCTCAGCATCTCTGTTGTAACTGAGATTGATAAACTAGATTAGATGGTCATATTACCTTCCTCTAGAGGAAATTATTTTTTTTCCAGTCCGGGGCTTGGGCTCATTTGCTCAAGGCTAGCACTCTACCATTTGAGCCACAATGTCACGTCCAGCTTTTTCTGTTTATGTGGTACTGAGGAATTGAACCCAGGGCTTCATGCATGCTAGACAACCATTAGTCCACATTCCCAGCCCCTAAAGGAAAATATTTTTATCCCTGTAGTATTCAGTTTAATACTTTTTATTGCCTATTAAATATACTGTAAATTTCTTAGATAGATAAACATATATCCTTTCAATCCCCCCCCCTTGTGTTTTGCTTTACAGATTGAAAATACCTTATTTTGTAATTTTAGTTACTCTCAGAATGACTGAATCAGATTGATTTTAAAGTAATTTTGTCACTCAATTTTAGATAAGAGGTGAAAATTGTCAGTGAAAAAGGAGTTAGTTAATAAATCTGTGTTTGTGATGGGATTCAAATGTACTATATTGGCTGTGATGGTATAATTTAGTTGTAAATATGTGCAGCTTTCCCATCCCAATTTCTCTCTAAATGTATTTTTCCTGTTCAGATTCAGTTTTTGATATTTGATCATTCTTTTCATGTATACTGGAAGTTTTATTTTGCAATTACTTTATTTGAGGAAATATTTTGTCTTTACATAGTCCATATTGTCTTGTTTTCTTCAAATATTCTAGTTGAGAGTTTCTAATGTACTGATGTCTTGTCAGAGTTGCTTAGCTCATAATGTGCCCTATTTCTAATTTTCTTCCATGTTTCCTATTTCTAAAGACCCTGAGTTGAGGTCTGTCCAGACTACATATCATGCTAATTATTAATGTGAGATTGTAAACAAAATTCCTTAAAAAGTATTTCTCCACAAATTATTTTTATGTTTTCAGGAGTTGGGTGTTCTTTTTTTTTATTTGTTTTGATGTATATAGTTTCAAAAAGTCTTTTCTGTCCTATCCCTACTTAGTCATAGGTAATCACTATTGTATAGATGTCATTGCTTGGATTAGTGTTATGATTTCAGTGACTTACAGTGAATGACCGAGGAAAAGATTAAGGCCTCTTGCTCTTTAAAAAAAAAAAAAAAAAAAAGCTTTTATAGTCTCGTATTTCTGAAAGGAGGGATCTGGGTGGGATGTAGAAAACTGAGTGAATAGCTATTTCAGAAAATTTTCAGCATGAGTCATTGATTTCAAAGCACATCCAATTATTGAGAGTAACACCCATTGGAGTTAAAGAGGTTTTTTTTTTTTTTATTCCCCTTTGAAATGGAATTGATTAAATGGCAAACGAATATTTCTGTATACTTTGCTTCAGTAATACTGATGAGTTCAGATTATAATCTTGGTAAATTCATGTTAACTAAAATAGTTTAAGGAAAACAAAACAAGGAAAAATTAATTGAATCCATTTATTAGCATATAGAAAATTTGACCTTAAAGGTATTATATATCCTTTGATAATTCCAAATGTCAGCAGAACTCTAGGCAGTATTCATTTGCTGCTACTTCTAATTTTTTTCATTTTGGATTTATAAGATGACTTCCCAAGATGCAGAAATATTCATATTTCCTGCTGGTTTGGTACACGAAATGATTTATATGTTAATGATTTTAATATTAATGTCTACATGGGAGAAACTGGTAAACTGGGTGGTGATGGGATTCTTCCTAATTGTACACTGTATAAATCTGTAAATTTTTCTTACAATACAGGATGATGAAAACAATAACTCGCCTTCACAAAGCTATGGTATTTCTTGAATATTTCACAAGTAATTCTTGGGTTTGGAATACTGATAATGTCAATATGTTGATGAATCAACTAAACCCTGAAGATAAAAAGGCAAGTGTTTTCTGTTAGAAAATAAATAGCATACCAGAAAGATTTTCCACAACTATTTTGCAACAAAAAGTTAATCTATTTGTAATCTCTCATTAAATCTTCATTTATAATTATTGGTGAGAAGATAACAATTACTTTGTCATAGAATTTATAAAGTATTTGAGTGTCAAAGGCAAAATACATCTTTATGTATTTTTCTTTCATATGTCTCATTTTTTCTGAGCTTTTGGGGGAAAAAACCCTCAAGATGTCTAGTACACATTTTCACTCTGTAATGCATTTTACTCTGTCCATTTGAAAGTTAAACTCTATGTGGTGTGCCTTTTGAAGTTATCCTAGATATTTGAATATATGTACTAATGTAGTCTTCTGGGTAATATTTAAAACTCAACATGTTCTCTCTATAATTATCACTGTCAACCTTGTATATGTACATTGCTTATAATTCTCTTAAGCCCTGTAATTAGAAATTTTTTATTCCTTCACTTTTTATTTAAATTATATATTTACTAATGTTTTTACTCTCTGATCTTCTTTATGATCATTTTATTTCTACCTAAAATATATCTAGAATACTACAATATGGTTTAGTAGTTGGGATTGTTAGTCATACTTCTCAGATTTTGATTGATATGTTCTTATTTCACCCTAGGGTTTTTAACATGACTTCAGCACACTAAAGATATTTTTTGTTTTATCTCTATTGTTGCAATTGGGAAGTCAATAATTTTCCCTTTCTTTAAAAGAGAACTTTATTCCTGGCATCTTTTTAGATTTTCCTTTGATTGATAGTTTTATTTCTCTATGAATGTGTCCGGAAGTGATTTTTAAAAACCTATCTTCCTGGCTGGGTGTTATAATCTTAGCTATTTAGGAGGCTGAGATCTGAGGATCACAGTTCAAAGCCAGCCCAAGGAAGGAAAGTCTGTGAGACTCTTACCTCCAACTAACTACCAAAAAACTAGAAATGGAGCTATGTCTTAAAGTGGTAGAACACTAACCTTGTGCATAAAAGCTCAGGAAATGCACTCAGGTCTTGACTTCAAACCTTAGTACCAACAAAAATAAACAACAACAACCAAAAACAAAAACCCCAAACATAAAGGTTCTAAATTTTTCTCTTGATAATTCAAGCCTAAAGGATTGCCAGTATCTGATTCTCATAGAATCTTGGTCGTGTGTGTGTGTGTGTGTGTGTGTGTGTGTGTGTGTGTGTGTGTGTGTGTGTGTGTGTGTGTGTGTGTGTGTGTGTGTGTGTGTGTGTGTGTGTGTGTGTGTGTGTGTGTGCGTGCGCGTGCGTGTGTGTGCGCGTGTGCGTGTGTGTGTGTGTGTGTGTGTGTGTGTGTCTATGTGTTTGCATATGTATTTTGTTTGGGTTTTAAAAAACTATTGATTTTTTTTTCTGAATATGGTAGAGGCTTAATCCTTAATGCAAAGCTTTGGAAGTAGGGCCTAACAGGAGGTTCTACCTTCATGAATAGGATTAATACTGGTTATAAAAGGCTTTGCTGTCAGCTCAATGTACTTTAGGACTATGAGCTAACTTCTGTTCATTATAAATTACCTATCTCAAGCATTACCTTACTCATGTAACTGTAATCCCTCTGTACAGTATCTTCATAATAAAAAATATATAAATTTCTGCAATAATAACAAAGCAGACTAAAACAGACTGATAAAAATAATGGCTTATGAAGCTATTATTAATTTTATGTATGATAGTATTAATTTGTATATGCTATATATGTGTATGTAACATGATACATATGTACACAGAATTAATGCATGTCACATGTGGCATATAACAACATAGATGTAACATTCAGTAAAATTAAAATATGTAATAATAGCACCTAAGAAAAGGTGAAACATCAATTTATAAGAAAAAATACTATAACCTCTAGAGTAACTTACTAAAACAATTCTAAAATTATATATTTCTATGCAGCTAAGGTAGATGGGAAAACATGAAATTATAAAAAGAGGAAAAGATCTAATAGACGACCTAAGGAATCAAATTCAAGGTCTTGGATGTGCTAATCAAGTACTCTGCCCCCAATCTACATCCCCAGCCTATTCAAGTCTCCTTCTTGGTTCAATGTTGGTGTTTTCATGTTTATAATAGCATTTCCCCCTAGAACTTGCTGTCTTTAAATGATGGCATGTAGTTAATAATCTTGTCACTCAAGAAATCATTTGACTACGCAATTGATCAGTGGTACTAAGTAATAGATAGTTCTCTCTCTTTTATTGTAAACATGATGTATAGAGGAGGGATTACAGTTACCTAAGTCAGGTAATGAGTATATTTCTTTCTGAACAGTGTTACCCCCTCCTTCATTTTCTTCAAGTTTTTCTCCTCTGGACTCTCCTTCCCTTCAAGTTGTATAGTTCATTTTAGATAGTTTTCTGATTTTTGACATGAGTTGTTATTTCTGTAAGATTTCTGGATCTATCTACTTTATCCACCAATTGATCAAATAGCTCTTATCCAAAATTGTAAGCTAACTTTCATAAAATTTTTTCTCTTGATGTTAAAACTATTATGTAGGAAAAATAATTTGTATTATACACAAAGAAATAAAGGAAGAGAAGAAAGGCTATAAATTAAAAAGCAGACACATCAATATGTTTATAAGGTAGCATGGAATTTATAGATCTGCAATAGAATAGGACAGTAGGAAAAGTTAACATTTAAATATTTTATAATATTGTTCATTTGGGATTCTCTTTCAGAAAAAGTGAATTTTTGAAAAGTTGTGAGAAAAATTAGGGAAGTAATTTTTTTGTTTGTTGATGTAGACCTTCAATATTGATGTACGGCAATTACATTGGGCAGAATATATAGAGAACTACTGCATGGGAACTAAGAAATACGTATTGAATGAAGAAATGTCTGGCCTCCCTGCAGCTAGAAAACATTTGAACAAGTAAGTTTCATACACTTTTATTACATCTTGTCTTGCTTGTGAAATATCACACAATTGTTTTTGATAAATGTTTATATTGAATAAAGTGTATTAATCTGCTAGCTACATTTAGGAAAAGTGCTTTTGTTTGAATTGCAATTATGGCAGTATTGATTTAGCTGAAAATTGTTGATATTTATTATGTTCACCTTAGCATGAAGCTCAGATAAATTTTAGTTTTAAAAATCACTAATCTTCCATATGTTGGTATTGAAAAAGTAAAGATACTAGCAGAAAAGAAAAAGATATCTATTTAAAGATTTTTTTAAACACTTCTCAAATATTCTTTGGAAAAGATGTAACATTACATCACTTAGCATACAATTTTTTCTTTGTAAAACAGTTTGAATTTCCTTAGTCTCTTTATAGATGTAATACATACTGAGTTAAAAAAGCTCAGAAAACAGAAGACTCAAAATCACTGATAATCCATTATTCAGCTATGCAAGTTAATTTAATGGTTATATCTTTGTAGTATTTTTTCTTAGGTGAGGATCTCGTATAAATGAGGATATTTAGGTTAGGAAAGTTGGTTGCCAAGGTTATATCCTATTAGTTGGCAAAAATAAACTACTGACCCCCTATTCAGAGCTCTTTACACTGTTGTCTCTGTATTGTATTCTATCTTGAACTACTTGGCCAAACTAATGGAATTTATATAGCATTATTACATATTTCAAGATTTGTATTCCTTTCAAACACCATCACAAACTATTCAAAGGGGCAAGGGCTCAGTTATTAAAGTGCCTACCTTGCATATGTAAAGCTCTGATTTTGATCCTCAGAACTACTAAAAGAGAGTTTTGTTTTGTTTTGTTTCTGGTCATGATAGCATGTGCTTATAATCCAAATATTCAAGAGGTAGAGATAGAAGAATTGCCAATTCAGTCCAGGTTGTGTTACATAGGGAGACTCTTGTCTCAAAAAATTAAAATGCCAGATTGTGGTGATCCATACTTATAACCCCAGCTGGTCAAAAGCAGAGACAGAAGGACTGAGGTTTGAGGGCAGACTGGGCAGAGTTAGTATTGAAACCTATGACAAAGAATCTGAAAGCAAAAGGACTTAGGGGTGTACTTGAAATGTTTGAAGTTCTGAGTTTGATCCCTGAGAAAGGAAAAAAAGTTTGGAATCCTGAGCAAGATAGGTTTTTAAGAACAGAAAGCTTCCCTGTATAGAGTTAATTACATATTTCACTCTTGAATGAGGACGTATCAGTAGGCTTTATCATGTGACTGTCAGCAGTCTAAAATGACCTTTTAGATGGTAAACTCCAGAAATTCAAGGCATGCAACTCCCTCCTTCCCTCCCTCCCTCCATCCCTCCCTCCCTCCTTCCCTCCTTCCTTCCTTCCTTCCTTCCTTCCTTCCTTCCTTCTTCCTTCCATCCATTTTTTCCCCCATGTGTGTGCACTGGTACTAGGGCTAGGTCTAAGTGCCTGGGCATTATCCCTTAGCTTTTTTTTGCTCAAGGCTAGTGCTCTACCACTTGAGCCATAGCTCCACTCTGGCTTTTTGCTGCTTAATTGGAGATGAGAATCTGGTGGATTTCTCTGCCCAGGCTGCTCCAGCCCTAATCCTAAGATCTCAGACTCATGAGTAGCTAGGATTATAGGCATGAGCCACCACCACTTAGCTTACCTACAATTTCGTATTATCTACCATTGTACTGGGTACGAAAGGATGCCCAGTAATATTTGTTGAGTGGATAAATTTGTATTTCAAATATACAGTTATGAAAAGACTTTGCCATAGAGGTATATTATTTGATGGTTTACAGTTCAGATCACACATAAATTTGGTTGAATTTTATTAATTTTCTAACTTATATATTTTTGTTTTATTTTTGTGTTTCAAGTTACAGAATGATTCTGAACTATGATTAAGTTTAAAACTGAACATCAACTACTATTCAAAAATATTTTATTCTAGAAAATACTGTTTAGTATGTTTCTTGATTTGATTTTCAGGTTGCGGAACATACGTTATGGTTTCAACACTATCCTTGTGATTCTGATCTGGCGCATTTTTATTGCAAGATCACAAATGGCAAGAAACATCTGGTACTTTGTGGTTAGTCTGTGTTACAAGTTTCTGTCATACTTCCGGGCATCCAGCACTATGAGATACTGAAGACCAAGAAATTAGCATTAGAACATCTATGCATATGGTGGTCTAAATGCACAAAATGTAAAATGTACTTAAGTCATCATCTCACTTTTTGTCAAGACATTAAACCTTCTTAAGATTGAGTGTGGAGTAAATTATGGTACATTTTATGTAACGTGTTAATGTTTATGTTCATAAATCTAGTGAACACACTGTGGTATGCCAGCTCAAATCTACAATAACCACCAAAACCATGATTTAGCATTTTGATCCCTTGGAAGAAGGGTGTAGTGTAAGGGCAGAAGTTGGGATAGAATACTGACCAGTATAACTGTGCAATTCTGGAACATATTAAATATGCCTTAACATATAGTTCTAATGATCAGTGCAATGGAAAGCAGTAGGATAGGAATATTAGGTAGGTAGGAATTTGATTCTTCAATATTTAACTGCTTTCTCTTCATCTTGTAAGTTACTGAATAGTATCAGACATGGCAAACATGTTCAACATGTTCTCATTTTTCTTTTTCTGATTAAATGTTGGGTACATATCATTTTCCTCACTTTAATAATTATTCTAAAGAGGCTATTCTGGATCAAAATTGCTTTTAAGAATCCATATCAAATATATACAATACAACTGTGTTAGTATAAAATATAAGAATTTTTTTTCTTCACAACATTTTGATCAGTCCTGTGAGATAGTGTTCATGTTTTGAGCCAGGATTTCTTGAGACTTTTGTTGGAGGAGGGAGTGGGGAAGGATTCACCATGCTTGGGCTTTCTTACCTTTATAAATTCTAGCAGAACTTTCAGAAAGTGTGTACTGTCTTTCAAATAAAATCTGAAAGTACATTACTCTGGAAGAATGTATTTGCAGCTAATAATAACATGTCCTTATGTGTGTAAACACATACTAATTTTGACCTTGAAAGCTGAATTCCTTCAAGAAAAATAAAATACTGCATAATGTATAAAATTAAAGACTTTATTTACCATATAATGTAGCAAATGATTCAGTGAGTTTAAAGATATCATTTATTTTCTCTGCATGTAGTAATAGCATTAGGAAGAAATGCATTATAGAAACAAGTAATAGCAAAAACATTGATGTATATTTTAATAAGACATTATAATTCCCTTTAAATCTTAATAGTAGTTTACTTACTGTTTTAACATTTGTTTTAATGGATTGTTTAGCATAACACTGTTCTAAATAAGCTGATCAAGTTGTACTATATTTAAATCATCAGCAATGTATCTTAAATATGTTTAAAGAAGTCAGTTCACAGTAAAAGAAGTTACATGTAACTTTACATCTTAATTTTGTCAATTTAAATGCAGTGTATAAGAAGTTTATTTTGCTATTGTGAAAAAACAAAATGTAAAGGAAATCACTTTTGTCCATGCAGGTGTAAAATATTAAAAAAGGAAAAATGCTTCCATGTTGAAGCCAAAGTCAGATTTTGCATAGTAAAACTTTAAAACATTATTTTTAAAAAGTATGTATATAAATATATTCTCTGTATTCTTTAGAATGATGCTAAAAAAATCTCTGGTCTAGGACCATACCTTGTATAAAGGTGTGAGAGACCACAACAGTGTGTAAAATGGATTAAATGAGGATTCCATTTAAGGTAGCCTCCATAATAGACAGTGACTACTCCATCAAACTAGAGTTCTATGACATGTTGGAAACATGCTAATATTTGTATGATTTTATACTTCTGCCAAGAAAACCCCACCTAGGATCGGATGAATTGTCTTTGTGTCTTGCTAAAAAATCATATACACGTTGGGCAGGCCTATGAAGTGCATAGGGAGTATATCCTCTGAACTGTTCATTGATGTTGTAATGTAAATTACAGAAGTGCTACTAGGTGGGTGCTGAGGCCATGCATTATTTTTGTGTTTGTTTAGGATTCTGTTGCAAAAGAAAGGCAATGAATAAATTGTGTCAGCCTGGCATTTACAGTTCTAAAAGTAGTGTAAAGAATATATATGGATTATTCATTCCCACCACGTAGATCCGAAGAATTTGGAAATCTATTCTGTATCATTTTCCAGAAGTACTTTTAGTTCTGTATGACTATCTATAGCAGGATAGCCTATAAAATTGTTCCATTTAATCCTTTTGATAAAATTATATTCTAAAACATTTGGGTTCCCACCCCCATTCACTCTTAACTCTGGTATATACATTTGTAAACTGATGACCTTATAACTGTATTTAAATGTGACTTGGCAATATGTCCTAAATCTCAATGCAGAGAAGCATTGCAACACAACACATTCTTTGACTTAAAGCTGGCATAGACTAAGCATTCTTTGAATCTGTGTAATAAAACTTGAAATCAGGGAGGAAAAGAAATCTTGTTTCTCCCTTCTTTGTGTTTGTAGGAACTGGTTCAGGATTTTTCGTGTGTGTGTGTGTGTGTGTGTGTGTGTGTGTGTGTGTGTGTGTGTGTGTGTGTGTGTGTGTGTGTGTGTGTGTGTGTGTGTTGCTTTAAATATAAACCAATAATTTTTATAAGAAGAAAATAGAAGCTTTATTGGGTGCCTTTCTAAACCAAAAAGTAACAAATGAATCCCTATATTCCCATTATAGTATTTATTTTTATGATCTAAAAATTATCCATAAGATAGTATAGTTAGGATTATAGGAAGCAGCCCTTTCCCCTCTTGTCTTCCCTGAATGTCCTCATTAATCTTTACATCCTCACTTTTTAGTCTGAGTTACACAGTCCTTTTGAAGAGCTATATGAACAAAATGAACCCATCTTGTTAAAAGTACTATTTCTATATTTAGAGTGAGGTGGATTTTCTGATTTCTAAAAAAAAACCCAGCAGACTAGCAGGGTATTGGGATGACTGGTATCCTTTTTGTAGCTAGATAGGTAATAATATGGTGTGTCTTTTTTTGGCGGGGAGGGCCATGGGGCTTGAACTCTGGGCCTGGGCACTGTCCCTCAGCTCTTCAGCTCAAGACCAATGCTCTACCACTTGAGCCATAGTGCCACTTCCTAGATAGGTAATAATCTGACTCATTATAGGGTATTATTCTTTAATAATAGAGATTGACAACCTTTTGAAGGGGCAAGTTAGAGCAGGTTGGAGTTGGAGTGAATGTAAAATGACCTTCTAATTCGAAGTGCTTTTCTAAGGTTGACTCCCAGCCCTGAAAATCCTTTGCACTGACGATCTGCTCTAAGAAAAACAACTCTTTGCATAAAGAAAACTAGAGTGTATACCATGTAACTTGATACAGAAATAAGTTGATCAAATATTTTCTTAAATTTATATCTTTGACTTGAAACATTTTCTAGCATTAGAATGTGTATCTTTTATGATGATACCCTCTTAGCATGGACATCTTTGCTGCCCTGAAGATTCTTAACCAGTTCTGCTTTGTCAGTTGAGTGTAGTTGTACAAAATTGTTAAATAATTCCTTTGTCATCTTTTATTAAAGAAAACTTGAGTGGCATTAAGTTTGTCATGCTCCTTTGCAAACTAATGGCTCCAATTACATATACGTAGAAAAATTCAAAATGATAGGAGTTTAATATCTTTACTCTTGGCTTGAGGAATAAGGGTAATATTATTCTATATTTGTCTTTGGCTAGAGAATACAGACCGTCTTATAGAAAGAAAAGAATTAAAAAATTTCCAATTTTATTAAAATATATACACATCCCTATTTTTTACTTCAGCATGCTTAAAAGTTTTTCCCTAAACATTTAACTTAGTTTTCATATTAGAGCCCCATGTAATTGAATTGGTATAAATTTGTAGAGCAAAGTGAAACTAGAAAGTGTTGTTAAAGCCATATAGAAAAGCCATATAGAAATGCTCATATAATTTTGACCTATTAAGACAATATCATGAGTCAGCCTAGAATTATAGCTAATTTTTTAAGAAAACACACTTGAACATAGATGTAAACATATGAGTGTATAGTTACCTTTTAAAATACTCATCCAAGAAGATTGTATATTTGTTTCATCCATGCTTTATTATTAGACATCTAATGCCCAATTTACTATTCAATGCCCAGTTTCCTAATACCTAATTGTTAAAACATTCACAGGGTTCCTATCATTTTTCTCAACTTGGCCCTTGCTTTCTTGAGAGCAAATCCAGCACTGCACCTATTACCTTGTAAAGCATGAGTTATAATATTTGAGTGCCTGCTGGATGCCAGGTACTATGTGGAGCATTTTTTTTATTTAATTTTATTTTATTTGAGAACATACTGTACAGAGGGGCTACAATTACATGGGCAGGATAATGCATACATTTCTTACCAAGCATTGCAGCCTCCTCCTTTGTTTACCCTTCACCTCCCTTCCCAGCCTCCCCCCTCCACCCCACCCAATTATACCCCCCTCCCCCTCCCACACCGACATTGTAAAGCTGGTTTTGACATGACATTTTGTACTTCTCATTGTTGCAACAGGTCCACCTGAATCCTTAAACGACTTGTTTGTCCCCATCTCCTCCACATGTTATACTGACATCAAATATAGTGAAAGCGGGGGTTACACTGTGGGGGAGGGACATACAAAGCAACAAAGAGATAATCTTATAAATGCGTTAGAAACACATGCATGAAAGAAACGAAAACATTAAAATACATATTTAAGGGTTCATTTTCCTAACATCACATTATCTGACCTTTTCCGCTTGACTCATACCTATACTAGATATTGCAAATAAGGGAAACCATGGGACCTATGCTTCTTTGGGCCTGGCTTACTTCACTTAATATAATTTTTTCCAAACCTTTCCATTTCCTAACAAATGGGGCAATGTCATTCTTTCTGATGGAGGCATAGAATTCCATTGTGTATATATACCACATTTTCTTGATCCATTCATCTACTGAGGGGCATCTGGGTTGGTTCCATATCTTAGCTATGGTAAATAATGCTGCAATAAACATAGTTGTGCTGGTAGCTTTAGTGTGGTTTTGTTTGTAAACATTTGGGTAAATGCCCAAAAGTGGGATTGCTGGATCATAGGGGAGATCTATGTGAAGTCTTTTGAGGAACCTCCATACTGCTTTCCAAAGTGGTTGAAAACTCTACTATAAAGCCATAGTAATCAAAACAGCTTGGTATTGGCATAAGAACAGACCTCAGGACCAATGGAATAGAATTGAAAACCCAGAAATGAACCTACAGACCTATAGCCATCTAATCTTCGATAAGGAAGCTAAAACAATAGAATGGAAGAAAGACAGCCTCTTCAGTAAATGGTGCTGGCAAAATTGGTTAACTACATGTAGAAAACTAAAGCTAGATCCTTATATATCACCCTGCACCAGAATCAACTCCAAATGGATCAAAGACCTTGAACTCAAAGCAGACACTCTGAAAACATTACAGGATGGAATAGGAGAAACCCTAGGTCTCCTTGGCTCAGGCCGAAATTTTCTGAATAGAGACCCGGAAGCACAACAAATCAAAGAAAGGTTGGACAAATGGGATTGCATAAGGTTGCAGAGCTTCTGCAGGGCAAATGACATAGCTAGCAAGATGAATAGAAAGCCCACGGATTGGGAGAAGATCTTTACTAGCCATACAACGGACAAGGGTCTCATATCTAAAATATACTTGGAACTCAAAAAATTAAACCCCCCAACAACAAATCCTCAAAGAAACAACTGCCCAATAAATAAGTGGGCGAAAGACTTAAAGAGAAACTTCTCTGAAGAAGAAAGAAGGATGGCCAATAGACACATGAAGAAATGTTCAACATCCCTAGCCATAAAAGAAATGCAAATCAAAACAACATTGAGATATCCCCTCACTCCAGTTAGAACGGCAAAAATCAAGAACTCTAACAACAACAGATGCTGGAGGGGATGTGGACAGAAAGGAACCTTACTTCATTGTTGGTGGGAATGTAAACTTGTTCAACCACTTTGGAAAGCAGTATGTGGAGCATTTTATATGTGACAATTTTTCATAGTAGCCTTCTGATAAAGGAGCCTGTGCTACCCATGTTTTTAAATTGTATCTTACCCCACATTTCCCTGCAAATGACAGAGCCACGGCTTGAACTTAAGCTAGTTCCAAAGCCCACACTTGTTTAGTATAACTAACCATTATTGATCTTCCATATCTGCATTTTCAACCCTGGCTTTAAAATATTTGGAAAAAAGTTGTATTTTATACTGAACCCTTAAACTTTTTTCTTTGTCATTGTTTATAGCAATACAGTGTAACTATGGGCTTACATCACTTGACTACAGAATATGTGCCATGACCTGCCCAATTTATATGCCTTCTCGAGTGCCAGAATGCACTTTTAGCTAGTCTTGGTGTTCTTTGTTTGTGCTCCTTTCTGTAATAAAACAGTAGTAATCATTATAAAGTAGCATTCATTATAAAGAACTGCCCAACCTACTCTGACATCCACCATATGTCAGCCATCAATTTCCTCATTGATAGTTCCAAGATTGTTCTAACTCATACTGTGTAAAGAGTACTCTCCTTCCTTTTTCTGTATTGTCAGAGACGTTTTACCTACAAACACATGTATGTCTATATTCTGTTTAACAGGATAATCTGACTCTAGGTAATCGCAGAGCAAATGGATAGTTTCTTGGGGAAAAAAATATTAGTACTTGGGTCCTGGAATATCTAGGGATTCTCCTTGGCATTGAGTCAACATGTTAACATAATCTCAAAAAGGCATATAAAACCCTTAGCAGGAAAATAAGAGAACCCTCTACATCAGAAAGGACAACTTTTTATTTCTCTTAATGTATAGTAAGTACAAGGAGAAAATGTTAACATTGAGGTTTTCTAAAACTCCAGTTTGGGGATATTTTCACAAAAGTCTGGATATCTGATGTAAAACTTAGCCTCATCTTTGAGACATTTATTGTTCATTTATCTGCCTTGGTCCTACTGCTTCTCTGCCTTTGTCATACATTCCATGATGAATCCTGTATCTGCTCTTATCTTGTTTGTCTCAGTTAAAAGTGCTCTTTCCAGCTGTAGTGAGCCTTCCAGGAGTATCTAACATTTATCTTCTCAAGATTGAACTGGTTCTTCCAGTAGAATTTATAGATAATTTTCTTCCATTCATCAGGTAGTTTAGCAACTAAAATTTACTATCAGAGGAAGGATATCCATGAGGAAACAGTGCTTTTTTGAGTTGCATGGTTTCTCAGAGCTCTCGTTCTTCACAGTATTGCTGAGTTTCTTGAGGAGTCTTTCATAATAAAACTCTTAACTGAAAGTTTCATCTTTCCCTGAATGATATAAATCTCTTTACAACCTACAAAATCACCCAGAATTTTTTCCAGCCAATCCCCAAACCAAAGTTAGGTAGTTGACTATTGAGGAAAATGATTTTGAATGTAGAGTTTCCCAGTCCGACCTCTATAGTTTCTGATTAGTTAGTACTAGACATTTAGGGATCTGAATTCTAAAAATTCTCACTCAGTGATTCAGGTGACAAGGTTTGACTTTCCCTACTCTAAACCAGTGGTGTGTGTCAGATCATGTGAAACAGGTGTCTGGATCCCACCCATGGGTCTTTTATTCTGGAAAACCAGGTAGTGACCACTCATTTGTATTTATATTTATATTTATTTATTTGTATTTGATGAACTTGGGAAGCTCAAGAAACACTCAAACTTTTACAAGAAATGTCTTTTCCATCATTAGAAAAATTCCCATCAGTATTTCCAAAGCAGATTACAGGAGTAAATAAAAATTGCAATTCTTTAACATCTTTCAGTAAGCACCAGTACTATTTCATACAAACATTCATCTATCTTTCTAAATGAGTTAGTTGTATTTGTATCTATTAACATGGTTACTATAGAGCAAAAGTACCTAGTCACTCTTTTAATAAAAACAACAGCAACAACAGCAACAAAAAATCTCATCCAGAAGGACAGAAGAGGCCAAACTCTATAATAGGGAGACTTAGGTTTTCTTTTTGAAGGCTAGGTAGCAGTTGAGTTGGGTGGCTAACAGTAGTTGTAACTATACCATTTAACCTTTCAGCCTTAGTTTCTACATCCACAAATAGCTGGGATGGTGCTTATAAGGATTTAGTGATACCATGAAAGTAAAACAGAACATATGAAGTATTCAGTAACTTCCTTCAGACATTCCTAAATAATGATAAGAATTGTTACAATTTATTAATACAACCTAGCTTCTGTCTCCACTTGTAGACTGATTTTCCTTTTCCTAGGAGTTTCTATTTTGTTTCCTTTAAAAAAAATCTTAAAGGAACACAAATTCAGAACAATTTGAGAAAAAATATACAATATGTTGTTCTTTCCTCTTCCTGCAGTGGCAATCCCAGTATGAACTTAACCACTGCAGCAGTTCTGCAACTGTCAGCCCTTGCTCACTGAGATAGAATGAGGCTTCTTTGAAAACCTCATTGTCGGGGCTGGGAAGGTGCTCAGTGGTAGAGCGCTTGCCTTGCATGCATGAGGCCCTGGGTTCGATTTCTCAGCACCACATAAGCAAAAAGAAAAAAAAGCCGGAAGTGGCGTTGTGGCTCAAGTGGTAGAGTGCTCGCCTTGAGCTGAAGAACTGAAGGACAGCACTCAGGTCCAGAGTTCAGGCCAACATGACCGGACCCCCCCCCCCCCAAAAAAAAAAAGAAAACCTCATTGTCTTCCTTTCCTTCCTGTAGTGGAAAGATTGAGTTCGTACATGATTTCATCCCCATTTGTGTTTCAAGAACATCTTGGCAGTTATACTCTGTTAATATTTAAAACAAAGAAACCTGAAAGGCAAAACTCAAGAGTTTTCCCAATTGTAAAACTTGGCTCCTAAGAGTATTTCACATTCCACAAGCCAATAAGTCCTTAGTGCTGGAAAATTAAAGACAGGACAAACAGTGCCCTATAATTAGTGAAACTTTAGGCTTCCCAAATGAGCTTGCACTTACTACAAATGTGGAAGGAAAAAATATCTATGCTACACAGATAAGCCTTTGAAATCTTTTATAAAAACTTTCCATTTGAAGCCGGGCGCTGGTGGCTCACGCCTGTAATCCTAGCTACTCAGGAGGCTGAGATCTGAGGATCGCGGTTCAAAGCCAGCCCGGGCAGGAGAGACCGTGAGACTCCTATCTCCAATAAACCACCAGAAAACCAGAAGTGGCGCTGTAGCTCAAGTGGTAGAGCGCTCGCCTTGAGCTGAAGAGCTGAGGGACAGCGCCCAGGCCCAGGCCCAGAGTTCAAGCCCCACGACCGACAAAAAAAAAAAAAAACAAACTTTCCATTTGAATTAGATTCCTTCCATCCAATCAAAAATCTTCACCAGTAATTATTCACTTAGAACTGGATGTTGCAGAGTATGTGTGCTCAGAAATGGTTAGATCACAGGTTCTCTGGATTTGGGTCTTACTACAATTGTCCATTTTTTAAATATTTAAATTACTGACACTCCTCCCCCCCATGCTTTACAGTTTAATACATTCCCATTTTTCCTTAGAACTCTGTAGCAATTTCAGCTGAGTTGAATGATTATGATTCAGTCCCAATTTTGCAGATTTCTAGCCATGCTCCCCTTTTCTCCCCTTCTATACTGAGTGTTCTCTTTGTACCAATAGACCCCTTTTCAACATTGCACCAGGCCAGCCAGCTGACCTTGGTGCATGCTACACTTTGGCTCCTTGTCCTCTGATTGAGCCAGTGAGACTCATTGCCTGGAGTAGAGGACAGGCTAGAAGAGAAAAATGGGTATTCCTTAGTCACTCTTCTGTGCTCTGGCTTGACAGTTGTTACTTTCTTGTACCAAATGCCAAGCCTCTGTAAGATAGCCCCTGCCCTGTAGCTCTGCACCGGTGCCTGGCTGACTATAACACTTTCTAAAGCACATAGCTGACCATCTCTCTCTGTTAAGACACCATCTTCGGTGGCTATCCCATTGCCTTTACAGTAAAGTAGGGTCTGCTACAGTAAAGTAGAGTCTGTAAGACCATCTTTATCTGATTCCCCTGACCTCCCCTCTCCCTGTCTGCCTTGCATTCACACCAGCAGCATATCTACAGAGGCTGATGTCTCCAAACCTTTGCTGTTCTTTCTGTCTGAAATATCCTTACATGTTTCCTTTTAACTTTCCCTATTCATTGCTTAAGCTCAGTTCAGGTGTCCCCTCCAAAATGCACTTTCCAGATACTCATGCTTCTTTTTTTCTTTCTTTCTTTCTTTCTTTCTTTCTTTCTTTCTTTCTTTCTTTCTTTCTTTCTTTCTTTCTTTCTTTCTTTCTTTCTATCTTTCTTTCTTTCTTTCTTTCTTTCTTCCTTCCTTCCTTCCCTTCCTTCCTTCCTTCCTTCCTTCCTTCCTTCCTTCCTTCCTTCCTTCCTTCCTTCCTTCCCTTTCCTTCCTTTCCTTCCTTTCCTTCCTTCCCTTCCCTTCCCTTTCTTCCTTCCTTCCTTCCTTCCTTCCTTCCAACCGTGATCCTCAGATCTCAGCCTCCTGAGTAGCGAGGATTACAGGCGTGAGCCACTGGCGCCCAGCTCTCATGCTCTTTTTCTGAACTTGCAGTGGTTGCAGCTTGAACCATCACTGCATTGCCATTACCTGTGCAAAAGGGTGGTCAGACTGAGCCCAGACTGGATGAGGACCTGAGGATTGGTATATGCTCTTGGTATGAGCTGATACATGCTGGAGGGTGATTTTGAGCAAAGCAGTAAATGTGGGATTAGAAGAATGAGGAGAGATTATTCTCCTCAACATTGAGGGTAGTATCATTCTAAAAAGCAAGGCTTAGAAGTTTGGGGAGCATCCTTGGAACTTGGGCTTACTGTGTAACGTGGTTGCATAGGTTCTGACCTGCAGTGGGTGCTGGACAGGAGATTAGCAATAGGGATCAAGTCTACATGCAGCAAGAAGGCTTTGCAGGGATTATTTAGTGGTCTTGTGGCAGCTTTACTGGAACAGTGACATGGCTGTCAGAAAGGACACTTATTTCTGGGGATGTGGAGGCTCCCTCATGCATCCATGAGAACAGAGAACATTGACCAGGGCAGGGTGGAGAGTGAGGACCAAGTGTTGGTTAAAACCAATGAATTGGATCATAATTATATGTTCAGTAGTTCTTGGCAACTTATAAGTATTTGAGTGACACGTTGCAGGGTCTTTGAAGCCTCTGAGGGAGTTATTTGAATTTACATGCTGGTGAGGACTAAGGAAATTGGGCTTATATTTTCAGTCTTCTCACAACTATACCCTAAGCTCTGAAGACTGGGACTATTCTTATTCATGTTTTGTTTTCCTCAGGACTAAGAAAGAACAGCTTCTGAATGCATCAGATAATAATTTTATGGTTGGATGGATGCAAAGATTGCTTAACTAAGAGCCCAAGCAATTTCGGAAGGTCACAGCAGTCCTGCTCTGGCCATTTCCAACAGCCAGTAGTCTCTCTTGTTCCTTCATGCAGGATAATAGCCCTCTGATATTGTGAGACTTGGCTGTCTTCCAGGCTAAGAAAAACAACCCCAGGCAGGACTGGGTGGGGTAATGGCACTGGTTACTGTGAGCTATGGGCCTTTGTGATACCCTAAGGGGAACTCAGTTCCTAAGTGCTGCTTCCACAGGCAGAGGCTCTTCTTTCTCCCATGAAAATGTCTCTTACATCAACACACTTTTGGGAAGCCAAGGTGTCATCCCGGAGCAAAGAATTAGAATAAGCAACTTTGGGCTTCTTTAGAGGATGGCATTCTGCCCAAGCTCTCTTTCTTTCCTGCTTCCATTCCCAGATTGTTCTGGACCTTTTTTCTGAAATGTGGGTTGGATCCCTCAGCTCTAGCTCTCAGGGAACATATCCTGCCAAGGGAGTTGAAGGAAGAATGGCTTTCTTCATTGTCTGGAGATCACTGTCCTTGACTTCTCCTCTTTTTTAAGTAATCACCATTTCCTCATGTATGTGTTAGTTTTCCGTACTTGTGACAAAATACTTGAGATAAAGGAGGCTAAGTTGATTTTGGTTTATGGCTTTGAAGGTTGGATCCATTATTTTTAGACCTGTGGTGGTATCATAATGCATTATGTGGGAGTATATAGTAGAGGTTTGCTCGCCTCATGATGGCTGGAAAAATGGTAGACAAGAAGGGCCTGGAATCCCAATGACCCCTTCAAAGGCATGTCCTTAACCTTTCCTTCCCCTTGGTCCTACTCTCTAAAGGCTCCATCACTTGTAAATGTCCCCCCCCCCCAGTCTTTAGCACATAGGTTTTTGAGAACATTGATCCAAATCATAGGATCTTACGTCTGATAAGCACAAGAAAAAGAAAAAAAAAATCTTTGAACTCAAATTTGCATTCCATGCTTGGCTTGGTCACTTGGATACCTCAAGTAGCTTATTTAACTTAAGCTTTTTTACTTGTAAAATGAGTCCTCCATCATGAAGATGAAATGTGATCCTGTATGTAAAGTACCCCCTACACTGCCATAATCAAAGTAGCTGCTTAGTAAGTGCTAGCTCTTATAGTTTGTACCAGGCAAGTGTGGCACAGCAAGTTCTTCAGCCCCTGCTGAGATAAAGACCTTAGTGCAGCTCAGAGCACAGACTCAAGACAATTCACTGGTGCTAACTTTATTCAGCATAAACATATGTAAGCAACATGGAAACATGGCTCTTCTTTCACTGATGGGATGGCTAAGCCTGGGAAACGAATTCAACTTGGCTACTGCTAGTGTCTATTTGTGTCTACACTTAGTCTGGAGGCTTAAAGGGGAGAATGACATCATTCTGGGGCCAGGACAAGAGAACTAGGAATCTGGCTACAAGAGCCCTGGAACTAAACATGACCAGTGTGTTAACACTTTGCCTGCAATAGTCTCTTTCCATTGCCCTGCAGAAAACACCTGCTGGGGTTTCTCTGGAGGTGGAAAGATGTCAGTAGCCCTGTCTGACTGGCAAGAGGGCCCAAGATGCAGTTTGATGGTGACATCCTTCCCAAATTGACCTAGTTTTTCTTTCTACTTACAGTTCACCTTTCCCTATTTATACTGTGTTTCTCAACAGTGATGTGGCTGCCATTTCTGATAAGGTATTTCTTCATCATACAGGTCCTGTACATTTCTATCTCTGTTTTTGTTTTTGGTAGGTCATGGTCCTTGAATTCTGGGCCTGGGTGCTGTCCCTGAGTTCTTCAGCTCAAGGTTAGTGCTCTACCACTTAGAGCCACAGCACCACTTCCAGTTTTCTGGAAGTTAATTGGAGATGAGTCTTGTACTTTCTTGCCCAGGCTGGCTTTGCACTGCAATCCTCAGATCTAAGCCCCCTGAGTAGATAGGATTGCAGGCATGAGCCACAGTTTATATCCTGCACATTTCTGGATCTTTGGCTTCACTACCCTTCGTTCATACAGTCCCCTAGTATCCCCTCACTATTCATTTCCAGATGACCTTGTCTATTTCCATCTGTCTCAGGTGCTCTTTGCACCTGCAGGCTCCTCTTCCTGGAATGTTCCCCATCCTCCACCAAAGGAAGACATCCTTCAAGAAAACGTGGTTCAAATATCATGCCAAGCCAGTGGCTCATCCTTGTAATCCTAGCTACTCAGGAGACTGAAATCTAAGGATCATGATTTGAGGCCAGAAAGGGGGGGGGAAGGGAGAATGGCCATGAGACTCCTATCTCCAATTAATCAGCAAAAAGCTGAAAGTGGAGCTATGAGCTCAAGTGATAACATGTTAGCTTTGAATAAAAGGCCAAGTGAGAGCATGCAGCCCTGAGTTCAAGCCCCTGTACCAGCACAAACAAAACAGCATGTCAAATATCACTGAAAGCTCCCCTCGTTTTCCCTACAGCCTCCCCCCAGCTAACCACAGCTGTCACCTCTCTCTCATCTCTATTGATTGGTTTGCTGGTGGGAGGATATCCTTTGTTACTCACTTGCCCAAAGACAAAAATAAGTTGCAAGTGTAAATTATTTTTTCTTATGAATGATAACTCAGGGCAGCTTCCATTCTACAAAATAGAGTGAAGGCTCTCACTAGACCATGGCAGTACAGTGTGAGTGCTTTGTAAGATGTAGACAAGGGACTAATAGGGCAGAAAATCTTGTTGGTTAATGCCAGTAACTTTTTTGGAAGGGTTAAAGCAAAAGGACTTCCTTATTTTGACTCAGACACACTGGAATCTGTTTGGTGGAAAAAACAACAACTGGTCTGCTTTGGGATCTATTTATTTTCTTACATTTTCAGATTGATGATGTGACAGTTAGCATGACCAACTCCATTTTGGTTTAGTCTGGCCAGTTAGCACCTAGTGCAGGAGCTCAGTCCAAAATAATGGTCTCCCACAATTAGTGTTTAAGTCACCACAGTTCTCTAATAGCTGGACAGTGTCTTACAAAGTATTTGTATTCTTCATAGTGTTTATCAGCCAGCTTGGGAAGCAAAATGTGCTCAACCTAGGAGTCCTCAGGGATGCAATGCATTTTCGCCTGCAGTGCCTTGGTTGTGCTTCAGAAGTCTAGACAGAATCTCCAGCTGGTTCTCATTGCCACCTGGTGGCAGAGCTGCACTCAGATATTTATATAGCGCTAAGTATTGCTGAGCCCCATGCTGACCATGAGAACAGTTGCACTAAGGAGACCCAGTTACCATATTCCATTCCAGGATACGATAGCAGGCTACATCATGGTTATTATGCTACTATTTAGATTTAAAGAGCTTTTATTTCACTCAAGTCATATTGAAACCTTGTGAAATCATCAGAATAGCAATTTTTTTTCTTTTTTTTATTGTCAAGGTGATGTTCAGAGAGGTTACAGTTACACAAGTAAGGTAATAAGTACATTTCTTGTTGAATTTGTTATCCCTCTACCCCGTTTTTCTACTTTCCCTCCCCCTGTTCCCTTCCCCAAGTTGTACAGATTATTTCCAACATACTGTCTTATGAATATCGCTGTTGCTTTGGTTCCCCCCTTGTCCTTTGTATCACCATTTTATTGTTCCCCTTCTCTTCCCTAATCCAGATAAATGTATATACAATACCAAGGTACATTATCATTATTATTATTTTTTGTCAGTCTTGGGGCTTTGCACTCTGGACCTGGGCACTGACCTGGGCTCTTA
Organism: Dipodomys merriami; assembly: GCF_024711535.1. Lineage (NCBI taxonomy): Eukaryota > Metazoa > Chordata > Mammalia > Rodentia > Heteromyidae > Dipodomys > Dipodomys merriami. The sequence continues at coordinate 32,331,263 of NW_027203493.1, read as the reverse complement.
AGCTCAAGGTGAGCACTCTACTGCTTGAGCCACAGTGCCACTTTTTCTGGTTAAACGGACTTTCCTGCTTGGGCTGGCTTTGAACCATGATCCTCAGCTCTAAAGGATTACAGACGAGAGCCACTGGTTTACTACTATTATATTATTGATGCGTAAACAGAGTTGAATGATATCAGTAACAACAACACCTACTACTACAAAAAAGTTACTTCTTTTCTTCATCTCCACCTTCCCCCTTATGCTAGTTATTTTTGCTCAACATGTTCCAGGTTGAGGCTACCAGATTGAATAAATGTGAGGTAATGCACTTAGATTGGACTTACCCTACCTTGACATTTTAGTTTAGGCAGACCCTGAATCCAAGCACCCAAATATTTTAAAGCAATACTTTAAATGGTAATGTTCTGTAAAGCACAGTGGCTCAAGCTATAAACCCAGCTCTTCAGGAGGCAGAGGTGGTAGGATAGTGGTTCAAGACTAGCCAGACAAAAGTTTGCAAAATACTATCTCAAAAACAAACTGGGCATAGTGGTTCACAAGATGCAGGATGCCCAGACTAGCCTGGGCCAAAGCTTGAGAATGTGGAAAACATACAAACAAAAAAATCCAGACAAACTAAAGGACTGAGGACTCAAGTGATAGAGCTCTTGCCTAGTGTTTGCCTAGCTCTGAGTTCAATCTTCAGAGCTGCCAGAAAACGAAATATAAGTCATATATTGATTTACTATTTTCTAGGAACCATTTTTTTCTTGTTGTTAATGGTGGTCATGGAGCTTGAACTCAGAGCCTGGGCACTGTCCCTGAGCTCTTTTGCTCAAGGCTAGAGCTCTACCACTTTGACCCACAGCTTCATTTCTGGTATTCAGGTGGTTAATTCGAGATGAGTCTCATAGACTTTCCTGCCTGCTGGCTTCAAACCATGATCCACAGATCTCAGCCTCCTGAGTAGCTAGGATTATAGGCAAGAGCAACCAGCAACAGGCTTGTAATTTTTTTTATTTTTTATTTTATTTATTTGTTTATTCTCAGTCCTGGGGCTTGAACTCAGGGCCTGGGCACTGTCCTTAAGCTTCTTTTGCTCAAGGCTAGCACTCTACCACTTGAGCCATAGCGCCACTTCTGGCTTTTCTTGTTTATGTGATACTGAGGAGTTGAACCTAGGGTTTCATGCATGCTAGGCAAGCACTCTACCACTAAGCCACATTCCAAGCTCCCCACCCCCATACATTTTTTAAAAAGAGATAACAATACATTCTCTTTACTCCTTTGATTAGTTCTAGGACTTGAACTCAGCTTTTTTTTTCTTTTGCATCTGATGCTCTATACTTGAGTCATGCCTCCAGTTCCGTAAGATATTTTTAACTCAATATTGCAAAAAATGTTATTTCAACACAATAGAAACATATTGAGATGTTTTACATTTTCAATTTGTACAGTCTCTGGTGGAAGGCATGTCTGTCACCCTTACAGAACTTTTGCAGTATGGACCAGCCATATCTCAAATGTTCCACTTCCATTGTGGCTCAGATTGTCATAGCAGAACACACATTTCTTCCTTTGTTTTTGTTGTTGTTGTTGGTGGTGGTGGTCAACATCATCGTCGTAGGGCTTGAACTCAGGGCCTCCGCACTGTCACTGAGCTCTTTTGCTCAAAGCTAGCACTCTACCACTTTGATCTACAGCACCACTTTCAGTTTTCTGGTGGTTAATTAGAGATAAGAGTCTCACAAACTTTCCTGCCTGGGCTGGCTTTCAACCATGATCCTCAGATCTCAGCTTCCAAGTAGCTAGGATTATAGGCATGAGCCACCAGTGCCCAGCTCAGAACATACATTTTTATTTTTAATTTTTATTTTTTTTGGGTCCGGTCATGGGGCCTGAACTCTGGGCCTGGGCGCTGCCCCTCAGCTCTTCAGCTCAAGGCTAGTGCTCTACCACTTGAGCCACAGCGCCACTTCCGGCTTTTTTCTTTTTGCTTATGTGGTGCTGAGGAATTGAACTCAGGGCCTCAGGCATGCAAGGCAAGCGCTCTATCACTGAACCACCTTCCCAGCCCAGAACATACATTTTTAAATAAAAGCACTTAGCCAGCCAGATAGACCTTGCTAACTGGAAGCCTACAATCAGACTGTGAACTTTAGGCTGCCACTCAGAAGATAGGAGCTGGAGGAAGAGAGCTACAGAGTGGCAATTCTGTTGAGTTGAGAATGCTATGTGATTTCCTTCCCTATTCCTGGAGGACCAGAAGGTAGTTCCTTTTCTTCAGTTTGAGCCAAGTAAGTGGATTTCAAGGATTTGTACAGTTCAGAGCTGATGCCTGATTCATACACAGAGAAGACCTAGATGAGGCTGGAGTTGACACTGATGTCTGAACATGGAAAGTGGAACACAGAACAAAGATGGGAGTGTGCTGAGAACAGGGTAAGGGCCATGTTCTCCATGGAACATTAGTAACCTTGAAGGAGTCAACTCAGTGGTCCTCATGACAGTATAGGAAGTGGCCAGAGTTGGCCTCACTCACAGTAGAGGACAGCATAATGGGAGAATCCTAAGGATGGCATCCCTGAGAAATCCACAAAGAAAGAGCTGATGTTTGACATCTGCCACTGAGAAGCTGGAGTGCAATGCTATGCATGGAAAGTGTTAACGTTTTCTCCAGACCCTTGCTGCTCCCTGCATGTGACCAGGGAAAAGGGCCCAAAATGTCTCCCTGAGTCAAGAAAGTTGTGGGAGCAAGGAAGGTAAGCAACTCACCATGACCTTCCTTTACCTTCTGTGCCTTCTCCAGCACTTGCTGACATTCTACCAAGGGTTAGGCAGTAGGAGGTGAAATTAAGAATACAGGGCCTGGGCTGGGAAGTTGACTCAGTGGTTGAGCACTTGCCTTGCATGCCTGAGGCCCTGGGTTCGATTCCTCAGCACCACATAAGCAAAAAAGGAAAAACCCGGAAGTGGCGCTGTGACTCAAGTGGTAGAGCGCTAGCCTTGAGCTGAAGAGCTGAGGGACAGTGCCTAGTCCCAGAGTTCAGGTCCCGTGACTGGACTCCCCCTCTCCCCCCCCAAAAAAAGAATACAGGGCCTGAGAGCCTCAATATCTGACAAGCCTTCCATTTACATGGATGGAAGTCACTTAGGCCATGAACATTTGGGCACCCAACAACAGTAGTTGCTATTATCACTGTTACAGGGAAAAGAGTCCACCACTCAGAGACAGCCTCATGTAAAAAGATAAATTTATTGGGGAAGTGGATAGCTGACCAGCCAGGGACGCCGCACAGACCTGGGAGCTGTGACTACGACCCCGAGCAGTCCTCAACCTGGGGTTTTTAAGGGGTAGGTTACACAGTTACATAGATGAGCCATGTAAGGCAGGTTTGTCACATTTTCATTGGTTATAGCTATATGACCTTTAAATGCATTTCTTCTTTATGGTAAATAGCATACATAATATTTTGCAATAGGCAGCCCATAGTGGGACCACTCAGTGGTGGTCTTCAATTGGTGGACTTAAAGCCCTGTTACTGAGGCAAGCAAGCAAGGTTACAGAAGCAAAACATAGCAAAAATAGCCTTGAGTCACAGGAGTATAAGCAACATAATCTTGACTTGGTCAGTATGTATAACACTATCAATGCTATTGACACTATTACAGAAATTATTTTTCTTATAAGCTCCTGACTAATACAGCAACTCAGTGCAGCTGGTGATAAGCCTCAAGATTGTCAGTAGCCTTCTGTAAGGCTGCCAGCTTGGTAACCTTGACTAAGGGAAGATGTTCTTTTGCTTTTTAGCAAGGATGGAGAAAAGACAAAGGTTTTTCTTTACCAAGAGGTTTTTGCCCTTTATCAATAATTTTGTTCTGATTTCTGATTTTACATTTTTGTTCCCATGGATATTCTTTTCCCAGGGAAAAGGGGGTTGAGGGGAGAGAGTAAATTTCCAACGGCAGGAGGGACTGAGGCCACACATAGGAGGAACTTTCTGCCAGTGAATAGCAACTCAGATATTACAATCACTATATTGGCTCTTATATTAAAATTTAAAATAATAAACATTCGTAATACTGTAATGTTAATGTTGGAAGAACTGTAATGCAGGTAGACTAAACAGGTATCTCTGTTGTAAGCAAAAGAAATCAATTAAAACTAGCAAAAGTTCAAGGGTGATAAATGGTTTCTATAACTGAAAAACAGTTTCAGAAATAGCTGGGTGCAGGAACTCAGATGGTGATATTGGAATTATCTTTCTTCATCATTTAGTTTTGTTGTTATACTCTGTCTAGATGAGAATCACAAGTTCTCTCAAATGTTTTCTTCTGCTGAGCTAGAGGAGATAGCTGCCCATTGCTCCAAAGTTGCTTGCTGCCACTACTCTAATCCAAAGGCACCTTTCTTTCCACTTACAGAATGCCATACCTTTCCAGCTGTGGAATGTCCTTAGGACTTTGATTGACCTGGCTGATTTAGAGACTCACCTTTTGGAGTTGGAGATTAGGGGAACACACAGTATGCAGCTGACCACATCCAAACCCAAGGATTGAGGGTAGCTTATTAGAGAACATTTTCTGCCTCCAGGTTTGCTGGTTTCAGGGTTCAGAAGGATCCTCACCCCTTCAGGCTCAGGGCTGGAAACTTCCCCTATGGTTACTCTCCCAGAGTACTGTCTGACTCCCTGGGCATTCCCTCCAGACTGCTCATCTTTATACACAGTCATTATAGACTTCTCCTTGGAAGTCTTCCTAATTAGAGTACACCATCTGTTACCTGCTAAGACCATCCCTAAAAAACATATCTGCAAAGTAAATGAAAATTAAGTGTCATTGTCACTGACAAACACATACACATTGATTCCTTATGGTTGCAGTGGCTCCTGCTTTTATTTATTTATTTATTTATATTGTGAAAATACCATACAGAGGGGTTACAATTACATGGGCAAGATAATGAGTACATTTCTTATCAAGCATTGTAGCCTCCTCCTTTGTTTCCCCTTCCCATCCCTTCCCATCCTCCCCTCCAGCCCCCAGGTTCCTGCTTTCTTATCTTTATCTTTTTTTTTTTTGGCACTACAAGAGTTTGAAATCAGGACCTTAGGTTGCTAGCCACTTGAACCCATCCACAGCCCTACATTGCTTTATTTTCTATAGGCTTATAAACCATTCTTTTTGCTTCTTTCCATATGCATATATATATATACATATATATATATATATGTTTTTTGTTATTGTTGTTTTAAAGGAACTTTGCTTTGTAGCCCAGGCTGTTTTCAACACTCTCGGTCCTCCTACCTTAGCCTCCTAAGTGCTGGGATTACAAGTGTACACCACCACCAAATGCTCCTTCTAAGTTTTTGAAGTATCTTTCAAAAAAACCAATAAAAGAAAACTATCTCTTCAGCACTTGCTGCTTTCCAGTCTTCAAGATCCTCTATTCTCTGAAGTACCCTAGAGGTTTGTTTATTTCAAGCCCAGGTTATACTGTGGTTACCAAACAAGCTCCAACCATTAGTGTGTCAAAACAAAGACAGGCTTATTTCTCGTTCTTGCTACATGCCATCATGATTAGCAGCAGGCTCTGCTCTCCGTCAACTCTAATGATAGACCTCTAACAACTCAGATGGTTCCAATCTCTATGTTCGAGGGAAAACAGGTCTATAGGGGCTTGTGTGGACTTAAATGTTTGGTCTGAAAGTGACAGACTCTTTCACGTGGTCCCCTCTTCTCATGGGCAGCTAAGTCTATTGAGTGCTTGGGAGGTGCCCATCCTTTTGGGAGAATGTAATTTCAGGTATATTTCTTATCTTTCCCATTGGATTATAAACTTTCTTGGGGTAGAGACTTTCTGCACTCTTTCTAGCATATGCCAGCTGAATTTTACTCAGCAGGAAATTATTTGCTGGATTGTTCACTTTAGCCAGCAGGTTGTAAGGGAGGTGTGTGTGTGTGTGTGTGTGTGTGTGTGTGTGTGTGTGTGTGTGTGTGTGTGTGTGTACATGCATGCGAACACACATATGAGTGATTAATTAGTCCTTCCCATAGTAAAATCTCATGTAAAAGCTAAAAAGTATACTACAAAAGAAAAAAATGTATCTTTGAAATGTTCTAGTGGTGATACTAAGTCTATTTTGAAATAAATATTTAATAATGTTGTTATTTGGCACATGTTAGATTGAATATGTGTTAAGGAAATGAATGTATATCATCCTCTTTTTTTAAACAATGGGATTTGAACTCTAGGCCTTGAGTTGCTAGGCAGGTGCTCTACC